>NW_027529428.1:4844974-4970004 GCF_008692635.1 Crocuta crocuta
GCTAAAATTAAAAAAAAAAAAAAAAAAACTAAAAAAATTTAACTAAAACATTAAGAGGAAAATGAGTTTACATATACTTTAAGAAGTTAATGTTTTATTTATTTTTGAGACAGCACAAACAGGGGAGGGCCAGAGAGAGGGGAACAGAAGATCTGAAGCCGGCTCTGTGCTTATAGCAGCGAGCCCAATGTGGGGCTTGAACTCATGAACCTCGAGATCATGACCTGAGCCAAAGCCAGATACCCAACAAGCTGAGCCACCCAGGTGTCCCCCATGTACTTTTAAAATTGACCAACCTCGGGGTCCCTGAATGTCTCAGTCATTTCAGCATTTGACCCTTGATTTTGGCTCAAGTCATGACCTCACAGTTTGTGAGTTATAGCCCCACGTTGGGCTGTGTGCTGATAGCACAGAGCCTGCTTGAGATTCTCTCTCCCCCTCTCTCTCTGCCCCTCCTCTGTCTGCCCTCTCTCTCTCTCTCTCTCTCTCGATAAATAAACATGCAAAAACATAAAAAATAAAATAGATCAACCTTGGAAGAGTCTGAAAGAATTAATGACAAGAGTTTTGTTTGTTAAGAACAAAGAAGCAAGCAAAGCCAAACAAACCATAAACCAATGACTGTGGAGAGTGGCAGACACCACTCAGAGGCCACGTGATGTGCAGACAAGAGTGTAGACTCTGAGGGGGATGAGGGAATAGGTGATGAGCACCAGGTGATGTATGGAAGTGTGAGTCGCTATATAACACTGTGTTAACTAACTGGAATGAAAATGAAAACTTAAAAGAATACAAGAGTGTAGATTCTGCTCTGGTTTGAATCCAGGCTCTACCATATACCTAAGGTGAGACCTTAAGCAAAGACTTATCTCTCTGTATGTGGAGTTTCCTTATCTTAAAAAAAAAAAAAAAAAGAATAATTAGGGGTACCTGGGTGGCTCAGTCCATTAAGCGTCTGACTCTTGACCTTAGCTCAGGTCAGGATCTCACAGTTCGTGAGTTTGAGCCCCAAGTCGGGCTTTGTGCTGACAGTGTGAAGCCTACGTGGGATTCTCTCTCTTCTTCTCTCTGCCCCTCTCCACCTTTCAAAATAAATAAACTTTAATTAAAGAGAATAATGAGGGTGCTTGGAGGGCTCGGTTCACAGAGCATACGACTCTTGATCTCAGGTTTGTGAGTTCCAGCCCCACGTGTGGGATAGAGTTTACTTAAAATATATTTTAAAAAGAACACTAGGAGCCTCTTTTCAAAAAGGGAAAATAATACTAATAAGCCAGCTCATTAGCTTAAGAAGAAACAAGTGAGTTCATACATATAAACCACTTAAAACACTATCTGGCATGCTGTACCCACTCCAATGTGTAGCCTCTCTTCTTAGTAAGTGCTGGGCCAACGTGTTAAGTTTTTCAGGATTTTCAAGACGAAGCAACACACTTGGAAGGAATGAAGTAGACACACTAATGATATCTTTTCTTTTTTTTTAGTTCAAAATTCAGCAGTAAAATTAAATATGTCAATAGCTTATCGGAACTCAGTGCACTGATCCCAATGGACTACATCCATATTCCAGAGAGCATCATCAAGTAAGTCCTGACGGTTTCCAAGATTTGGTAGGAAATACCAAAATATTGGGAGAAGATTGGAAAACAACTCATTTCAGGAATACTGGGGAAATGTCATTCGTTCTATTTACAATAAATACTAAATATTTTCCAATCGGTAGATAGTTTTTCTCATAACCCATAGAGAACTATGCTGTTCTTTGAGACCCTCTTTCACGTCATCTTCTCTGGGGGTTATCGATCATTGCTCATTTCACCTTGAATTTTGCTCCCATTTTGAAAAGCACAGACTGAACGTGAATCAGGACACCTGTTACCGGGGTCTCCCTCTATCAATCACAGACATAATAGGGTCCGAGCACAGCTTGGCCTCCTTTTTGCCTCATGGAAAGTAATTTACCTGCATGGCCCTAGGAAAAGAGGGAAAAAATAAACTATCTTTTCTACGTTTTCTCCTAAATCCCTTTTCTTCACGGGTCCCTTCAGGTGAAAGGTAAGGCAGGGTGCTAGGTGGCTGGTTAGGGATGATCCCCTTCCTCAGGGAAATGCCATCAGTAGCCCATGAGGAGACAGCACGGAGACTGAAGGGCGCTGGCTCGTGCTGTGAAAATAATGAGTAACCGTTAACACCGGCTGCTTGGAGCGGACACTTAAAAGTACGGAGGCTGAGGAGGGAACGCTCCTATTTGGTTCACTGTTGCAAAGGGCCGTTGTTTTCTGTGGGTTGTGCTTTTCTTCCTTCGTGTCTGATTCACTCTTTTTGTTTTTATTTGATAGAAAATGGGAGGCACTTAACCGTTAGCTCAAAGAGAACGGACAAGACTACCCCATCTTCCTCCATAAGATGGGTAGCAAAATGGACTTCCCAATTTGCACTTCCAGAAAAGAGTCCCTTCACTAAAAAAAAAAAAAGTGGGGGGAGGGCAAAGAAACTAGAAGAAGACTTGTATTTAGTGGTAATACAGTATCAGGCTTAGAAGGGCTCTATTTATATCAGGTATTTAATCCCCACGGTACACCCCCAAATACAGGTAAGGGAAGCTAACAATAAAGAAAAGTTACTTATGTAAAATGTAAGCAGGGGCAAGGAAGAGATGGAACTAGAATGCAGACCCAGATCAGCCTAGCAGCAGAATTCCCATACCCTTTTCTACTAGTTTCCTTGATCTCCCTTAAAGTATCTATTAGAAGTCAAAGCTCAGGAGTAGATGTATTTGGTTTTCCTTCTTTTGATATGGGGTGAAGACAGGATAGTGATTTGGCTTGAATCTGCCAGTTGGCTCGGTCAAATCAGCAGTGTTCCTCTAATCCTAACAGTGGCTTTGACCCTCATTAGCTTATAGGACTCCCACACCCCACTTAGCTCCCAGCTCAGTCCTCCTACCTCAAAAAGGTGCATCCCCATCTCCAAGATGCACTCCTACTCTGTAAACAAAGTAACTGGAGTACCCACCTCCTGTAAGGCTGTCTGTCTTGGCAAAAGATGACCAAGACATTCTCCAAGTGGAAACGAGCATTGCGCACTTTCTAGGTAAATATAGCAGTGGCTCCATGGTGTGCCAGTTAGAAAAAAAAAAAAAGAATGGATTTGGGAGACTTAGTATTAGATTTGAACCTTCCTGTCAGCCCCGATGTCTCTAAGGCTTCAGGCAACCTATTAAAACTCTCCAACTTGGGGCTCCTGGGTGGCTCAGTCAGTTAAGCGTCCAACTTGGGCTCAGGTCGTGATTTCATTGTTTGGGGGTGCCAGCCCTGCACTGGGCTCTCTGCTGTCAGCATAGAGCCCACTTAGGATCCTCCGTCTCTTTCCCTCAAAAATAAGCAAACATTAAAAAAAAAACTCTCAGCTGCAGAAAGTGGGGAAGTAAGGGGCTATTCATAGGAAGGATTGGATGAAAATGTATATAATGCATTCAAGAGCCTTCTTGGCATGAGTTGGCAATCCAAAATGTTATTATAATCAGGTTGTTTTTAGAGACTTACAGCGGGAAAGTTTAAATGAGAAACCTGTCCAAGGCACTTGTCATTCATTGACACCCATCGGTTTTCAATGACTGTGTTTGGGAGCAGTTTCTTAAGGAGAAAGGGTTCCATTTGGAAAGCTTTTCTTATGGAGGGAGAAATTTACAACCATCCATGTCTTCCCCTTGTGTCCGTGTTTCCTCCCGTCTTCCACAGTCCATGTTCTCTGGGTGTCCTTCTTGCCGCTTCTATTCCTGACCCCCATTGTCTCATTTGAATCTTCTGCCATTTTCAAAATGATAGAAGCTATGGGCCCTTCCTAATACTGAATAACTTTCGGAGAATCTCATCTCGGCCAGCCCCAAGACCAGTATTCAGCTGGGATAGAGCCTATCATCAAAGGACTTAAATGAAAGAAAAAGTGGCCCCATCTGGAATTAGACTGATAATTATTCATGACCGTCAATTCTCGTGATCTGCGGCAATTGAGTCCTAGAACCCTGCATTGCTTGTTCCTAAGAAATACGAGGCTAAGTTCCCACAAACACCTGGTGAATTTCCATTAACCAATCAACATAGAACCTTGTTCTGTGTTTCCATTTAAAGACGCCTGATTTGATATCTATTGTTGACTCACTAACCTTGAACTCACGGCCAACAGCACCATGGCCCCTGCCGCAACAAAGCTTCTCTAATGCACAGATATTCTTGAGAAGGCGCATCACGGCCTCGTGCTTAGGAACACCAGACAGCACCTAAGCAGTCTGCTTGGGGGCCATTTTAAATGACAAAACCACCAATAAGAAGCACAAGAACTGGGCAAACATGGCACTAAATAGATAGCACCTGTTGGCAGCATGAGCCTGAGCTAAAATGAGAAGCCAGAGCCTTGTTTTGTTGGGGCTCGACTGGGAATGTGCACATCTGGCGGCTCAAATTTTTTGCCACTCAGGAAAGTTAGCACGTCACCATAAAGGCGCCACAGGTATTGATTCGGGGGTCACAAACAAAATGCAAGAAGCAGGCAAATTTGCGAACACGGAATCTGCAAATCACGAGGACTGGCTGAATCTAATTAGGAATTCGAACTCCTTGATTTCTCAAATGAAAATAAATTTTCTCCCAAAAGGCAGTTGGATTTTTTTTAGGGGGCAGGCTTTTTCTCTCCCGTCCTGTCTGTTCTTTAAAACCTGTACCTGTCATTTTCTCCATCTGTTTGGCTCATCATGCTCATTTTTATCCGTTAAGGTACGATGAAGAGAGATCTTATAAGAGAAGTGTGAGGTAAAATCTCCTGATCTACAGTTCACGCGGGACCCGCTGTGTGTGTGCACCTGTGTCTCACTCGTGGGTGACCTCAACATGCTACCAGAGCAAGAGGTCATTCTATCTGTCCCTTGTTGCATACCATTCCTGGTCTTTGTCTTGTGTGTAAAGCTGTTGAGGTCAGCCTGATTTTGCAACTGAAATCTACTAAACCAGATTCACCCTTGAGCTCGCCCAGGCTGCAAGCTGTCTCTAACTATACCCGACAGACTGGTGTGGACGTTTTCAGCTTTACTCAGCCAGCATGTTTCTGCTCTCCTTGCACCTTGTGTGTCTACCCATCTTTATGAAGGAATTTGCAACATAAACATGCAGAAACCCCAAATGGGAGGAAACGGCACCATATCGAATTGCAGGAGCGCGTCTCCGTGCTCCAAAGGATGGTTTCTAAAACCACATATGCTCCACTTCTGTTTGGTTCTGCTTTGCTGAGCGACTCTCTCACGCTGTGCTTGCTTCTTTTCTGTTTCTGTTCCACACCGATAATTTTTGCTCGTGCAGACTGGATGAAGAACTGAGAGAAGCGTCAGAAGCAGCTAAGTAAGACTTGGTTTTCATTCGGCGGCTGGCGTGATGTTGGCTTGCATTTCAGGAATGAATTGGGAGAATCTGCATGCCTGGCATTTTTTTCTCGCATCCTGATGAGAATGCTGCACTTTAAAGGGTCCCCTTTGTCCCACATTAGATGCAATGTCCGGTATTCGTACTACAATCTACTTTGCCCTGTGATCTTGGTTATCTTAAGGAACATGTTTGTTACTGTCTGGTTTTTTTTTTTGAAATGTACATGCAATTTTAGGCACTGCAGCAAAGGAACACATCACAGGCACCGTCAGCTATAGCATAACATCCAGATCATTCTTAGATATTTTGAGGCAAGAAAAGCTCATTAATTCATCCAAATAGAAACGATGACAAGTCAAAATTTGGAAATGTGTTTATGGAACTAATTTCGTGACTTTCCCAGTTTTTTTAAGCACCTTATTTAGTGACTTGGAAATATTGCTCAACTAAGTAGCTTCAGAGCTATTTGGATGAAGAGAAAAAGAATCATTACTCACTATTCAAGTATAATGTTTGAAAAGGCAAAATCTTTAACACAAATATGAAATGATATATGCCAATGATTTTATTCAACTAATTACTTAATGATGGAACCAGTAAAGTGTACAAACCAGTTCAAAGAACACTTGCAAAGCTAGATTTCTGTAGGTGATTTATAAAGGAATGTTAGGATAAGATTATTGGTTTAGATGCAAAATGGATCAACACCCATCAGGCAATAAACTATAAATTAGGATTATGTTTTCCACTGGACTGACCTTATTGGCATCTCTGTCCCCCAAAGAGTCATAAAATAGTCCATCAACAGAAAATCAACTCAGCACTGCTTTGTACATCCCAGTAATTTTCCTTTTACTTCCAAGTTCAAAACATAATTTTTCTGACCCTATATGTCAAATGCAGACAAGTACTATTTGGAATGTTTACTGTATTGAAGCTTCTCTATTTCAAATACTGCCTACACCATTAATATTTACAACTAGTTCCCATTTTAACAGTGCAAAAGCAGAAACTGGGGAATGTCCAAATAGATACAAATGCTGAATAAATAAGGGTTGGTTTTTTTTCCTGTATAGATGTAAATACCAATTCCCCATGACATCCATCCATTGAGATAATTGTTTTTCCTACAGCACATTTTTATTGTGAGTACTCTGTAGAATTATTTGCCCACAGTGTGGATCTTTTGAGTTAAAATTTGAGGAAAAGGGGCACCTGGCTGGCTCAGTCGGAAGAGCATACAACTCTTCATCTAAGGGTCGTGAGTTCAAGCCCCACATTGGGCATAGAGCTTACTTTAAAAAAAAAAATAAAATTTGAGGAAAGATTTTTGTCTTAGAAATATCAGCATCGTGTAGTTCAGTGTTACAATATTCCTACACTGCTTTGGTTTTCTTTCAAGATAACAGACACCCATGTAAGCTAAGAATACTCAAAAGTATTTACATTTCGACTCTGACAGACTCTCCTAAGTCTCTAACTCAACTGTTAGAAACCCGAAGTTGGGAAAGAAAGGAAGATGTTAGGAACCAAGGCACCAGATGTTGACGTAATGTGCCCTGTTACCATTTATCTGTACTCAACTTCCATTGTGTCATGAAATTCCTCGATGACAGAATTTCTCTTTCAGATTCTTTTTTTTTATTTGGATGATCACATCCTTACGAAATTAAGGAGGTGCTTGCAAGACAAAAGATGGAGGGGAGGGAAATCCGTGACTTTCTGACCAAGCCCATTATGGAGTCCTATTGCCACGTTCTTTCATTATCATGGTTAAAACCTGGCCTTTTTCAATAGACTATCCCACCCCTGCCCCATCCATATTTCTACCCTTCCTGTTTAGCTATCATAGCGAAACCGTTATCATTTGGGGTTTATTGTGTGTCTTACTCCTTTTTTTTTTCTCTCCGATCATTCTTTCCCTTCTCTCCCCTACACCCACAAACTCTCTCCCTAGGTAGCTCAATGGCCTCAGGTGGTCCTGAGATGTCTTGATCTCCTGCGTGTATAGTACACAGTAGATGCTCAGGAAATTTCTGCTGCATAAATTGACAAATGGGCGTAAGATTAAGTTGATCTCTGTGGAGCGATGATTCTCAGGCTTTGCTGTGCATCAGAATCACCAGTGCACTGGTTCAAACACGGTACCCTGGGACTCCCCTCTCCCCCATCCCGAGTTTGAGTCAGCAGGCCTGAGAATCTGGAATTCTAACCTGTCCCAGGGACACCGATGCTGCCTAGCTCAGGACCATGCTCTGAGAATCACCACCTTAAAATAAGTGCCTGAATAGAAAGAACTAGATTTGTTATAGGAGTCTACACTCAGTGGGTAATCTACCTGTCTGAATTCCCCTCCAGCTGACCCTACTTCTCTTGATGGTGACATTACACACTTGTGAGGAATTGAAAAATATTGGCACATTCGAAAAAGTAAGAAGAATTTCACTCTGTTGGCCCCACAGAGGCTTGAAATGCCTCTGAATCCTACCATTTCCGCATACTAACTACATCTCCTTAACTACCTTTCAGCCTCTGGAGTGGCTCCCAAATCCTTGGACAGATGGCGTAAGATGATCTGGGGCCCAGAAAACTCGATCACTGCAGATCAGTGGTTGGGCTCTAGAAGCCAGATAACCCAGGTTCATTCTATTAATGACACACCCTGACTTTGCACATGACCTTTATTAGAAAGCTTCAGGCTAGTTCTAACCAAAGGCAAACCTCTGCCTCGTCAGGGAACAGAACCTATCTGTTGCTTTGCTTTCTTTTCAAACGTTCACCTTCTCCCCACATACTCACACACCGCCTCTTCATTGACTTTCTTCAGCCTGCCTTATGTTTTCCTTAAAACTTGGCATCTGTACAGGAAAGAAAATATTCTCAAAGGACCCATTGGATATAGAGAGCCATTATTATTCTGAAGGTGGTCAAGAATCCAACAGCTGCCTTTGGAGTGACAGTATCCAGTGGCTTGCAAATTGCTGTTTTCGTGGGCAGGATTACGCAAAGTTTAAAAAAAAAAAAAAANCGCGGGGCTCGAACCCACAAACCGCGAGATCATGACCTAAGGGAAAGTCGGACGCTTAACCGACTAAGCCACCCAGGCGCCCCTAAGAATGCCTTTTCTTGACTCCACTCCAGCTTTGCTAGGTTTTCCTGGCGTACCGTCAACCCCTGCCTTGTTCACATAAGGTGCCAAAATCCTCTGTGAAAATACCTGACCACGGGGGTGCCTCGGGGGCTCAGTCGATTGAGCCTCCCACTCCAGCTCGGGTCATGATCTCACAGTTTGTGAATTCAAGCCCCGTGTCGGGCTCTGTGCTGACAGCTCAGAGCCTGGATCCTGCTTAAGGTTCTGTGTCTCCCTCTATCTCTGCCCTTCCTCTGCATCTCTCTCTCTCTCTGAAAAATAAATAAACATTAAAAAAAGTTAAAATACCTGACCACCAGTGAGCAGGGCGGAGGAGTGGAGGGAAGAAGCCCTCTGCCTTTCCCGGGGAGATAGCCTTCTGGCATCTCAACAAAATGCCTCTGTTAGTAACCAAACCTCTCATGTTCAAGCAGGTATATTAACTTGTGAAATTATTTACATTACAAAAGGAACTCTCCTTTAAAAAGAGTGTAGAATCTCTTTAAATAGTCTGTTTGCCAATAATAAAACACTGTTTTCTCCCCAGAGGGGAGAAAGTAAAAGTTGAAATTAATCAAGTTAATATAAAGCACATTTGAAATTCGCTAACAGGAATTTCGCCAGTATGGAATATCAAAAGCTAATATCACACCGAAAGCATGAACACATTCATACAGTGGAACAAACCTATTATTTTGTTATTTTACATGGCTACACATTTTTTCTTTCTGGACACAGTGTAGGTTAATGTTAGGATTCACTTCTGGTACCAGAACAGCTCAGCTGTATTCTAGTAAGCGCCTCAGTGTTTTCCTCTAACAAAGAAAGCTGACATTGGCATTTTTTTCTCTTCGTGTCTAGGAAATCCTCATTCTTGTGCAAACTAAAAGTTAACTGTGTTCACGTGCACATAAAATGGGGCTGCTTGAGAGGGACTGCCACTGTGTATAAAGTATCTGATTTGGGTTACAAATAAAAATTTGGAACATCATGATCTCTGAATAAGATAGATGGAAAAGCCAGGAAATAACAAGGACCGAAGAGACCCCTGGAGTTGTTTGGAATTTCCAACCCTCTCCTTTTACATTTCTAAATCATGGGCGATTGCTACTTTTCCAAACCGGTGGTAAAAGAATCAGGTGTAGATTTGTTCATTATTAGCAGCAAGACAACATCACACAAGTTTAAAATATTGGAGAGTGCTGTGCTTACAAAGTGGCAAGAGTGGAGAAAATGTTTACTTGCTTCCTATTTTTTTTCCCTTGCACTCAGAACTAGCTGCCTTTACAATGATCCAGAAATGTCTTCTATGGAGAAGGAGTAAGAATTCACCATCAATAACAGCTATGTGGTTACTTGTAGTATTGTATGGCTGGGCTCTGAAGGGGAAAAAAAAAATGCATCAAGGACTGGGTAAACTCCGTTTAGATGTTCAGCTTTCATGCTCTCTATTTCTCAAGTCAAACTTAAAGAGAAATGTGCTGGCTTCACCCTGTCTCTTTCATGATCACTAGTACATTCCTTAAGGACAACTGAAGTCTACTTGGCATTCTACCTTCCAATCCAAAAATGAGCAGGAAATGAATATTAGAGTCAGATGTAAGCATTTGGGCAGGAGGAACGCAACTCTGCTTTCTAAGTTGCTTCATCTATTTTAATTAGTGAAAGTTGGGACTTCCACTTGAACTTCATGTTTTGGTGGATGGGGGAGAAAATGGCCTTATTTTGAAAATTCCAAGAGGCAATGGAGTCTGGATGGGACTTTAGGAATGATCTCGTCCATCTGGGCTCATCCTGTGACAAATAGAAATTGAACACCTAGTAAGGGTTCACTATGGGGAAAGCCTCATGCATATTATCTGATTTTTATCCTCAGAATAAGCCCATGAGGTACATTTTACAGATATAGAAAGAGTGGCATAGAGAGATTGATCTGACCAGCCTGACATTTTACAGTGGTAAAAATGTTCCGCAGCTGGGATTTGATTCTACAATTGCAAGTCAGTGGTTTTGAAAGCAGAAAGGGGCAGTCATAATTCTCGAATGGGTGTGCAGCCCCTGATCTAACTTTGGTTAGACCAGAAAAGGATAAAATTAGTTGCCTCAGAGAATTGGCCAGTTTCAGGGAATGAAGTGTGGTCACCAGCATGTTCCCAGAGGACACCGGGCCATCCAGTTAAGGGCTCCTCATGTGATCTGAGCTGTGGAGAACTTAACACTGGCCTTCCCAGGAACCCAGGAGGGGCGGAGATCGGATCTAAATGTGTCAGCTATTGTCACCTTTCGTTCTCTTTGGACCTCGTTTCCCTCAAGGTCCAAAGCAAGGATGGGACGTCATAACGCCATAGCTCTGTAGCTGCCATGTTGACAGTTTACAACTTGGTTACAGTTACAGTTTAAAGTTTAAAGACATTTATGGACAGAAACCCCAGAGAGAAGGTCCCCACTAAAGAGTAAAGACCAAACACTGTAAGGGGACCTTTGAAATCACACAGCTACTTTTCAGAAGGTTACGCTTGCCCCGCCTCTTTGAGATGAAGACCGTTGCTTCAAGCAAATTGCCACTCAAAAATTCGTCAAGACAGAGAGTCCCTTAAGCCGGGTTCATTCTTGCTGCAAGTGTTCTCTCAGCAAAACAGCGCCCCCTATGGCAGAGTCCTGGGCCTGCAGCTAACGAGCAGCAGGGAGGAGTTGTCCGTGGCCTATGGCTACAACGTCTGCGGGCTTACCCACTCCTTTGCCTGTCTTGTCTGTTTGGCTCCTTGTTTGTGCCAAGGGCTGGCTAGGGTGGGGAGAGGGCACAGGGGGACAGAGGGGACGGCAAACAAGATGGCGCTGCTCCTTGTTTGTGTTCATTCCAGGGCTGGGCACGGGGGATGGAGGGCTACTGCACAGGTTAATGTTACTCCCCACTTTTTAGAACATATTCTTCTCCTCGCCTCCGTCTTCTTCAGCCCGGTCTTTCCCAGGCACATGATCTCCGTGCAAAGGATGAGATCCAGGCTGAGGGGCAAGGGTGCCAAGGAGTTCTTATGCTCACGTCTAGGCCTGGATTTCTGGCTTTCGTTAGTATAAGAATCAGGGGCTTTATTTACCTGGGGTTTTTGGTTTGGTTTGGTTTGGTTCCTGCCTGGAAGCATTTTATACCTTCTGTAACTAGTATAGAATGGAGAACCTGAAGAAGGGGAGAAAAGGCTGTTTTCAAGGAGCTCAGTCAAGCCAAGAATCAAATGAAATGCACTCCTCTTCTTTTCTTTAGAATAAGAAGGGACAGTTATGCCTCCTGCACCCCGCCCCCCTCTTCCTATATAAAACACAAGAGTTTTTATTCATCATTAAACAATATTGTCAGATACTTTCTAAGGAACTTCGTCTAACACATGTGAGAAGTCAAAATGGCCTAGAGTAAAATTACCAGAAGATTCCTCACTGGAAAGCTAGTTATAGGAAACTAAGCCCATATGCCCAAAGGTCAGGAAGAATCCTTTTCGTATTTCAATTCTGATTAAAACTAAGTTTGTTTGTTTGTTTGTTTTCCAAAAAGCATACTGTTTTCAAAAGTATCCCCGGGTGCTTGTTTCCTTCACTTCCAAATTGGGATTTATTCATTCATATCGTAAGACTTGCGTATGCTTTTAAAATATTTTTACATAAAAAGTGGATCTGATTCAGGGGAGGTGGTATGTACTTGGGGAGACTTAAATTAGTAGCACTGTTGATAATTTCACTGGCCCCACAAGATAACCGCTGTCTCAAAAATTAATCTTCAGTGTGGTTTCCTTTATTTACTTAAAAGTCCTCCACTTTTGACTATCTCTTCTTCCATAAGCGACATCAGTAGGTTTCCATGTTTCAGCTTTTTGTTTACTGAAAGTGGAAGGGAAAAATTAAGTCTTAGAAAGTTTACCAAAAAGTCAGTATGGGGGTGCTTGGCTGGTTCAGTTGGTGAGGTTTGGAACTCAGGATCTCGGGATCATGAGTTCAAGCCCCACATTGGGTGTAGAGATTACTTAAAAATAAAATCTTTAGGCTTGTGAGTTTGAGCCTTGGGTCGGGCTCTGTGCTGACAGCTCAGAGCCTGGAGCCTGCTTTGGATTCTGTGTCTCCCTCTCTCTTCTGCCCTTCCTCTGCTCACCCTCTGTCTCTCTTTCTCAAAAATAAACATTTAAAAAACTTTTTTAAAAATTTTTATTTCTAGGAGAAAGAGAGAGAGACAGCGTGAGCAGGGGAGGGTCAGAGAGAGAGGGACTCTGAAACAGGCTTCAGGCTCTGAGCTGGCAGTCAGCACAGAGCCCGACGTGGGGCTCGACCCCACGAACCGCAAGATCATGACCCAAGCGAAAGTCGGACGCTTAACCGACTAAGCCACCCAGGCGCTCCTTAAAAAACTTTTTAAATAAAAATAAATAAAATCTTTTTTTAAAAAAGTCAATATGAAAATGAGGTGTTTCAGAACGGGCATCTTAGTGTAGGGTTTTTTGTTTGTTTTTTCAGATTTTTATCAGGGCTCATTTAAAAAAGATCCTGAGCTACTTCTATTCTGCCACGACTACTAAAGTTACCACTCCTAATACTACTTAGAACTGAAAACACTTGAGACTTCCTCCTTAGCCTCGAGCCATCCATTCACCTGCCTCGAGAGAGACAGGATTGATCTATTTTACAGATACAGAAATGGAACATTCTGGAAGACAGGGGAGTCGGCCAAATCCGAAGCTAATAAGCGGTAGAACGGAGGGCCCGTCAAAGGAAAGCTATTTTACCCCCTAAATGAGATAGGCAAGCACGAGGGTTACCAGTGGCTCTATTTGCAAAGCCACTGGAAGGATTTCCCCTGCCCCCCCTCCCCCCAAGCTGGACACATCCCACCAGCAAGCCGCAGCCACCTGTGCGGCGTGCAGAGGGCGGGGCCGGGCCGGCAGGTCTAAGTGACACCCATTCCCAAATGGCCTTTTTCAAACGGCGTTTTCCTTTGCTCGTGGCTGAGATTCCTCTTCTGAGCCTGCAGACCGGAGCTGTGTTGCCTGGTGGGTGCCAGAAAGTTGCAGTAGGTTCACAAGGTGGAAGAGAGAAACAAGTGGCCCGAGGAGGTTTAGGAATGATTTTCTAGGTAGTTGGGAACCCACTAGACCTTAAAAACAACCTTTTCTTCAGATGTAAGAAACCATCTCATTCAGGTAAACTGAGGCCTGTCATGCAAATTCTTTGGCTCTGGAAGCTGTTGGTTCCTTTTGGGGGGAGGAGAGAGGTTTTTTTCCTATTTCATTGTTGACTTATATGTGGCATTTATCAGATGTTGCTTGTTTCAGGCAGATCATGTATTTGCCCCACGGAAAGGTCATTGACTAGAAACAGGCAGTCCCCTTACTCCCAAAATGTAACAATCGTCCTTAATCGACTTCAGAAAAGAGCCCTCACACTCATCTTTTGCCTCCCTAGCTCGTTTCAAGAGGCGTAAAATGCTTCCAGAAACCGTTTTGTAAAAAAAAAAAAATCGACATTTTAGAGAAAACCTTGACAATGAGGGAGGGTTGGGTTTTACTAGCTTAAGAAACTTGCATGATTTCAATAAGTCCTGGGGGGGGGGGAAGCAAAACACATGCCAGTTCCAGCCACCACTAAATGGTTCCTATTCAATTTCTCTTGTTTCTCACTGTTTTCTTTCTTTCTTTCTTTTTTTTTTCCCTAAGTATTGACCTGAAGCTAAAAGGAAAGCCCTAGTTGGCCCCCCCCCCCCCGGCTGGCAGAGAAGAATGTTCTTCTGCTTCATGATTCTGCTGAAACATATCTACCTGAAAGAGACAGGGCTGATGGTACTCTTTTCCACTTTGCACTACCTGGTGCCATTCTAAATTTCTAAGGGGAAACACAGTACGGGAATTTGTTTACTCTTAACGTATTTTATGAAATCGTGTGTATTTTCCTATTTTGCCAATTATGTGCCTCAAAGATTTCAGTTGAACCTTAGCCAGAACATAGGACCTTCCATCTCAATATTGTGTTAACCCCTGGTACAGGGGTAGCTCGTATCTCTTAGACTGCTGTTCACCCATAAGATCCCTTCCGTCCACTGTTCCTCACGAGTGGATTTGTTTCCATAGATGAGCTGGATTTCTCCTTGGTGATCATTTTAGGTTTAGACACTGAGTGCTCGACTCTCCCTAGGCAAGTTACCTTTTTGTAACTCTGCCTTTCCAACCCTAAACTTGCTTAGCAGAGCTGTAAAGTAGACACAGTATGAAGCCACCATCAGCCGAGTGCCCACTTGGTTCATGTCTCTGTGAATCGTCTCAAAGGGAAGCCAGGCTTTCTAATTCACCTCAGTTGTATTTTAGTTATCAAACTGGGTACCATGTTGTCCGTGAACTGGTCTTTTTAAAAACCATTCTTTCTCCAATGAATGTTGAAGACCGCCATGCTGAGAGACGGAAGGAACAGTGTCGCCATTTTTTTTTTTTTGGTAGCTCTCTGCGCCTCATGCTGTAAACTTGGTTCAAGATGTTACATTTTAAGTGCCTAGGACTCCAGTGTAAGGTGGCCCACCCCAAACTTCATTACTTGGTAATGTTCATTTGTCTAACTTTCTCTCTCAAAAAGTAATCGGCTTTAAATCCCTTTAATCTGATCGCTTTAATCACCTCGCTTTAAGTCATCATATTTAACTTTAGTATGAGTATGTACTGTCATCTGCAAAATCCCCCTGCGGAACCTTCATGCACCCTTTCAGATGCCAACGAGATCTTGAATCTGTGGGCCTCCAGAAGAAGGATTGGCAAAGCTAAGGCCAAACTTCGCACGCCACCTGTTTTCACCCGGCCTGCTCGCGAAGAATGGCTTTCCCGTTGGGCTGGGGGAGAAAAGCTTTTTAAAAAATATTTCTTGACACATGAAAATTATTCACATTTTGGGATCCATTAAGTGTTTTGTTGAAACATGGCCACACAAATCTGTTTACAAACCCTCCGTGGCTACTTCAGCCCTACAGCGGCAGGGTTGAAACCAGTAACGCACCGTGTGGCGTTCACAGCCTAAAATATTTACTATCTTTGTAGAGAAAGTTTGCTGGGCCCTGACTGCTCCTGCACACCTAGTCTTAACCCCCTCCCCTCCAGTTTGGATCTGGATATTTGTTTCTTCAGCAGAATATATAAATAAGCCTGCAAGCTAATTTATTCTTTAAAAAGAATACGTTGGCCTCCAGGGTCCATAAAAGAAATGGGCTGCTGAAGAAGATGGGGAGTCCTAGCCACAAAGCCTGGCTTACAGCATGTTTACTGACCCATAGTGAGGCCTGCTAGACGGCTTTGGGCTCTTGACAGGTGTTGCCAAGGTCCTGAACTATGAACTTACTCTGGGAACCATTGTTCTTCTCCGCTATCACCTGTTACTGATACGCGAGCAACAATAAAAGTAGAGTGGAGCCTGGCCTTCCACCACAGGCTTAGGGTGATAACTACATCCAGGAGGGCTGTCTGGGGTGCTTTGAGCCCTGGATATCAGGAGCTCCGAAACACTTGGATGTAGACATCATTGTACATGTGACCGAACTTTGCTGACCTCATTCGCTTCATGTCTGTCTCCCACCCACCTTCCAGACGTGTTCTCATACACGCAGGTCAGCTGTCTTTCCTCTGCAAGCCATGGTTAACTGAGATCCCCCTCTGTGTCCCTTTCGGCCGAGCGTCTTGTCCAACTGTGTTCTTTTGGGCCACCTCCCTCCTAACCTCTGTCCTGCCCGATAGAAAAACCCTAGAACACACCCTCTCTCTCAGGCCAGCTCCACTTTTGGAAGCCCAAATTATGCCTCTCCCCGAGCTTACTGCTGACATAAGACCAGTGACCTAATATTCGGTTGGGTCACCCATTGACCGCCGTCGCTCTGGCACGGTTATTAACAATGCTCCCTTTTGCTCAGCCGTGGTCCCATTTTGNNNNAAGAAAACAGTGTTGTGTTCAGTGTGCAAGCCTGAGGACCTACCGCTGATAGAGGACTCTTGTTCTATTCAACCAGACACGGCAAGAATTTCACCATTCACGTTTCCCTCGAACTTGTCTAGCCTGTTCATGGAAAACTACTCAGGCGGTATTCTGTTTGAAGCTTCATCTTCCTACATGGAAATTATGAGCATCTTTCCAGTCTCATTTTCACTTGGGCTGTTCTATGGGCTACATAACCATTCTGATAGGCATCTGCTGTTTTATTATCTTAAAAAGACCATTTAATTGCACGTGCTAGAGAAAAGCCACCGTGTAAATTGAATCTAAGTAAATAGAATTCTAGAGGAATCCTGAGGGGAAAAAAAAAATCCTCCCTAAGCAGATAGGTAGACAGATGTAAACATTCACATCAGTAGCCTTCTAGCTTCTGCATTCTGAGCATTCTCGCTTTGGTTCTGACTTCTGGGAACTGTTTTACACTTTTCCTGTAGGTTCGTAGTTAAGGGAACTGAAGGGTCAAGGGGCAAAAGTATTGTTTTCCCAAAGTGGCCCTGCTCTTTGCCTAGTTCCTTGATTAGGAAAGAGAACATAAATCTGCACTGAAGTTTCTGTCAAAGAGTGAGAAAGTTTGCTGGAGGGCAATCAATAGCTGGGTGTGGAAAAATTCCTGAGGGCCTTACTGAAGCCATACAGTGTGTTATGGAGTTACCTTCTAAGCCACACTCCGATAGGTGTGAGGAAGTCGCTACACTAAGCTTTTGTGTTATCAAGATCTCATTTTAAGTATCTGGTTACGGTACTACATTTGCAACTCATCTAATCACAATGCCTCAGTAGTTTGCTCCCTTAGAAACATTTAGATGTGCACAATTAATCTTTTCTATATTTGAAAGTTTTTCTACCATGTATTGGATTGCTCAGAATAAAGTGTCTATTAGACTTTGGTAAATAACTGATTTCTCCCTAAATAGTGTGGATTAATAATATAAAGATATGTAACAACACCATATAAAAATATCTATATAGCCTCTCTGTATAATTCAGAAATAAAAATTGATTCCACAAGTTATGGACTTTCTTTTCTCTGTTCATCGAGAATCTTTCTCTAGCTTCACTTGTGCAAAAGACTTCTATGGCTCTCAGAGTAGCTCGGCACTTGGCACTAATTTTGGCTTTCTGGTCACCCAAATGTATTTATTCCCTTTTCATTTTTGCCTTCTATGTCTCAATGACCTAAGCTTTCAAAATGTGTTGTTTAGCCTCTGGGGAAGCAGTGTCTCACATTGGACACATCTCCGTGTTTCACGATTACCTGATTTTTGTCAACTTCTTTCTCTGCTCTTTGCCTTTTGGCAGCATTTATTTCTTTTAACATCAAAATACATTAATGGCATTTTCTTTTTAGTTTGGGGTTCTCCCCCCCCCCCCCCCCCCCNTTAATCACTGTACTTAAGAGAGAGAGAATCTAATAAACAAATCTGTGCCCGCACCTCTCGGAAAGTGGTGGGAGTATTCAGATGAGAAGCTGTTCTACAGAAAGTGAGACCCTGCACATTCTCATGATTTAGGAATGAGTCCTGGCGGATATTGTCTTCTACCCAATAAAGGTAAGAAGGACAGGAGAAGACTGAGAAGTGATTATGGTCAAACGAAGGGCATCATACCGCAAGGTAAAATGTTACATGCATTCTCCCACCTTTCTCTAACTATGGTGGTGGGAACTGGAGGCAGGCTAGGAATCCAGAACTAGGGGAGAGAATGGGTAGAATGTGGTAGATACACCTGGTGGCAAATTATACAGCTGTTAGAAGTAACCAACTACGGGAGCCTGGCTGGCTTAGTCAGTAGAACGTGTGACTCTTGACCTTGGGGTTGTGAATTCAAGCCCCAAGTTGGGTGTAGAGATTGCTTAAAAAGATCATCTTTTGTTTTTTAATGTTTATTTTTGAGAGAGAGAGAGAGAGAGCAGGGGAGGTGCAGAGAGAAAGAGAGAGACAGAATCTGTAGCAGGCTCCAGGCTCTGAGCTGTCAGCACAAAGCCCGACGCCGGACCCGGACTCAAGAACCTCAAGATCATGACCTGAGCCTAAGTCAGATGCTTAACCAACTGAGCCACCCAAGCACCCCTTAAAAAGAAAATCTTAAAACAACAACAAACTACATATTCATAAGAGCATCACTTATAAGGTAGAGTGGAAAAGGAAGAAAAACTCAATAAAACTTCATGTCATTTATATAACGTCTAAACCTATACATGCATACACCAGGGCTACCTATTTTGCAAAATCCATGCATGTGTAAGGACTTCACACACTCATTAGTTACAGTAGGAGTCAGGACCAGGGATCCAGGATGTAATTGGGAGTTAACTGAAAAGCCAAAATCAAAAAGAATATGGGCTGAAGTTGAAAGGAAATAAAGATATGTTCAACTTTCGGCCAAGAGCCTAGAAGAGCTGTGTCCAGGCCCTTTGGGGGTCCCAAAGGGTCGTTTCCTCGACAGCATCTGTAGTTCTGCCATTTCCCTGTGTTGGCAGCAATAGTGTCCTGCATCTTGCAAAAAGCCACCCTGGGTCCCATCCCCCTGGACAGTCACGAAGGGTTTAATTAAGCTGGAACCCTTTGGTTGTACCTACCAATCCTCACACCACTGTGGGCGTCCCAGTGCAGAGATGGCTTTATGAGGCGAACTTTCCTCATAATAAGTTTCACTCCCATTCATCCAAAAGAGCTCCCTTTGACCAGACACAATTACTGTTTTTCTTTTTTTTTCTTTTTATTTATTTTTTTTAATTATTTTTTAATTTACATCCAACTTAGTTAGCATATGGTGCAACAATGGTTTCAGGAGTAGATTCCTTACTACCCCTTACCCATTTAGCCCATCCCCCCCCACACCCCCTCTGGCAACCCTTTGCTTGTTCTCCATATTTAAGAGTCTCTTATGTTTTTCTCCCCCTCCCTGTTTTTATATTACTTTTGCTTCCCTTCCCTTATGTTCATCTGTTTAATATCTTAAAGTTCTCATGGGATGAAGTCACATGATATTTGTCTTTCTCTGACTAATTTCGTTTAGCATAATACCTTCTAGTTCCATCCACGTAGTTGCAAATGGCAAGATTTCATTCTTTTTAATTGCCGAGTAATACTCCATTGTATATATACACCACATCTTTTTGTTCCATTCATCCATTGATAGACATGTGGGCTCTTTCCATACTTTGACTATTGTTGATAGTGCTGCTGTAAATATTGGGGTGCATGTGCCCCTTCGAAACAGCACACCTGTATCCCTTGGATAAATTCCTAGTAGTGCAATTGCTGGGTCGTAGGGTAGTTGTACTTTCAATTTTTTGAGGAAGTTCCATGCTGTTTTCCACAGTGGCTGCCTCAGTTTGCATCCCCACCAGCAGTGCCAAAGAGATCCTCTTTCTCTGCACCCTCATCAACATCTGCTGTTGCCTGAGTTGTTAATGTTAGCCATTCTGACAGGTGTGAGGTAGTATCTCCTTGTGGTTTTGGCCTGTATTTCCCTGACGATAGGTGATGTTCAGCATTTTTTCATGTGTCGGTTAGCCATCTGGGTGTCGTCTTTGGAGAAGTGTCTGTTCATGTCTTTTGCCCATTTCTTCACTGGATTATTTGTTTTTCTGGTGTTAAGTTTGATAAGTTCTTTATAGGTTTTGGATACTAATCTTTATCTGACATGTCACTTGCAAATATCTTCTCCCTTTCCATCAGTTGCCTTTTAGTTTTGCTGATTGTTTCTTTGGCTGTGCAGAAGCTTTTTATCTTGATGAGGTCCCAATAGTTCATTTTTGGCTTTGGTTTCCCTTGCCTCTGGAGACGTGTTGAGTAAAAAGTTGCTGCAGCCAAGGTCAAAGAGGTCTTTGCCTGCTTCCTTCCTGAGGATTTTGATGACTTCCTATCTGACATGTAGGTCTTTCATCAATTTTGAGATTATTTTTGTGTATGGTGTAAGAAAGTGATCCAGGTTCATTCTTCATGTCACTGTCCAGTTTTCCCAGCACCACTTGCTGGACAGACTGTCTTTATTCCACTGGATATTCTTTCCTGCTTTGTCTAAGATTAGTTGGCCATACATTTTTAGGTCCGTTTCTGGGTTCTCTATTCTCTTCCATTGATCTGCGTGTCTGATCTGTGTGTCTGATTTAGTGCCAACTGCTTTTGGATCTATGACCATTTGAATGATACTTAGATGGCAGGTCTAATAACTGCCAGCTACTGTCTGTCTACCTTACCCCCTGGAAGATGCCTGTACCCTCAATGCTTGGTCATGCCCTCCTTATGAAAGCCTGCCTCCTTAGATTGATGAACTGACTTCCCGTTTCCCCCTGTAGTCGCTCTCTATTGCTACAAAACAAATTCTTGTTGATTATCCTTATTTGAGGTAGTTCTGTCCTATAAAGTCACCGAGAAGAATGCTGAATTAGCAAATGCTGATCTACTGTTCCTCTGTTACAGGGTTAGATTCCTGTAAGCCTCTGATCACGTGGTTTCCATGAACTGATCAATAGGTAACACATAACCTGTTTAATGTGTGTTTCTGGTTAAATATATTTTAATATGTATTGTTGATTCATTAAGACTGAATTCACTGCCAACAGCCTGAATATAAGTCATGGCTGAGTGAAGCTTATCTTGTACATGAATTTTCTCCATAAGGAGAAACGCGTGCTTACGAACACTAGCTCTTCCGCTCTCTGCTTGGAGACCATGTTAAACAGTGAAATCACCAGGGTGCCTGGGTGGCTCAGTCAGTTAAGCGTATGACTTTAGTTCAGGTCATGACTTCCGTTCAGGTCATGATCTCATGGTTTGTGGGTTGGAGCCCCGCACTCGGCTCTCTGCTGACAGCTCAAAACCTGGAGCCTACTTTGAATTCTGTGTCTCCCTCTCTCTCTGCCCCTCCCCCACTTGCATGTGTGCTCTCTCTCAAAATTAGAAGTTAAAAAAACACTTAAAAATTTAAAAAAATAAACAGTGAAATCCCCAACAAAAATTACAAAAATGCGAAAAGAAACATGGCACTAAATTGACCATAAAAAGAACACTTATTCACTGTAGGAGACCAGAATACGAAGCAGAACCTTGCCACGTTTGACCTCAGCTAGGAAGGTACACATTAGGCAACTGAAAGTTTTCACTATTCTGCACATGTCCCCAAGTGACCATGAAAGTTCCATGAATGTTGATTTTGAGGTTACAAATAAATCTTAGTGAGTAGGTGAATTTGCAGAGTGGAATCCTTGAATAATGAACATCAACTGTATGCCAAAGTTCAGCGACCTAAAATAAGATGCATTATTATTTCAGTTTCTGTGGGTTAGAAATCTAGACACATCCTAGCTGGTCCTCCATGTCTAGGTCTCACAGGTTGCAATCACAGTGTGGGCCCAAGACTCAGGCAAGCTCCCACTGGGACAGAATCTTCCAACTTCATTCACATGGTTGTTGGCAGCGTTCAGGTTCAACAAGGTTGTTGGGCTAAGGGCTTTATCCCTTGATGGCTGTTAACTAGACATGCCCTTAGTTCTTTGACTCATGGGCCTCTCCAATATGGCAGCTTGTTTCATCGAAACCAACAAGAAAGGGTCTGCCAGCAAGATGGAAGTTACCATTGCTTGTAACCTCATCACCAAAGTGATATCTTGTCACTTTTGCTGTATTCTCTTGGTTAGAAGCCAGTTGCTAGATCCGGCCCACACTCAAGAGGAGAGCATTACACAAGGGTGTGAATCCTAAGAGCTGGGATCATTGGATACCGTCTTAATAGTTGCCCTATGAGACCCCCGAAGCCTTCTACAAATGCCTCTTTGACCTCCTATCTCTCTTCTCATCTGTAAGTAATGATATTTCTCAATATTTCTCTCTTCTTCCTTTTTTTCTGCCATCTTCCCATGACTTTAAATAGCACATCCCTTCAGATTATTCAAATCTTGGTTTCAGTCCCAACCTCCAATCCCCTACCACCATTTTCTCACTCAGTCTCTGTTCCCATTGCAGTCTCTGCGGGTGGGGTGAGGGGTGGAATTTAATTCTCTCCCTCCTCTGATCTGATGAGACTGTTTCTCTACTACCCATTGTCATCAGAATCACATATACTGGGACTTAAAATCCTCTTCTGCTTAACCAGAGTTAAATGGGATATAAATGCCCAGAGAAGGCATTCAATAAATATTCGTTCTCTCCCCCACCCTCTTTTCTTCGGTTTTCCACTTACCCAGCCTTTTCTCTGTTAATGTGCCAACTTCTCCGAATCCACTGCCAACTTCGCCTTTTAGTCTCCGTCAACTATGTCAGCATCTTGTTTCCTATCTCACCCCCTCTTCTAAATAGACTAATTCTCTTTCACCCTTGCTCCTCTCCTCTCAGAGCTATTTTAGCCCATCCTTTAGGCTTCCCCTAGCTTGTTCCCAGCTTTCATTTCTTATCTTTGCTTAGTTTGCCTCCGGTTTTTACTATTTGGAAACAATCTCAAACTTGCAAGAACAGTAGAAGAAATTAGTTTTCCTGAAACATTTGAGAGTAAGCTGCCTACATAACCCCTTATGACCCCCAAATGTTTGGTGTGTTTCCTACAACCAAGGACATTTTCTTAACTCCACACATCTCTCCAAACCAGAGAAGTTAACATTGAAACACTATCACCACAGATACCGTTCAAGTTTTACCTGTTGTCTCTATAACTGTCCTCTATAGCAAAAGGATCCAGTTCAGAATCACACATGGCATTTTGTCATGTCTCTTTGGTCTCCTTCAATCTGGGAACTGTTTTTCAGCTTCTCTTTGGCTTTCACTGTAGGATCGTAGTCCGAACTGGAACTCATGCCAAGTAAGCATCAAAGAGAAAACCGGGTAGGTGCTACCAATGCATACACATTACACCGAGAGATACCAGTGACCACCATCAGTGAGACTCAGACCATTGGTTCTGTGTTTAGGTCCCAGGGCTATTACTCCCCAACTGTGTGATTGTGAGTACGTCACATTAAGCATCAACTTTTTGCCAGAAATGTTACTTTTGCTTGTGTTCAGGTGGTGATACCAGGAGATACCATTTTTTTCTTGTTGTTTCTGTTCTTTTTTCTTTCTCCCCTCCTTCCTTCCCCTCTCTCTCTCCCCCTTTCCTTCCTTCCTCTACTTCCTTCCTTTCCTATTTATTATTTTTCAATTTTAAAAAATGATCNCCCCTTTCCGTCCTTCCTTCCTTCCTTTCCTTCCTTCCTCTACTTCCTTCCTTTCCTATTTATTATTTTTCAATTTTAAAAAATGATCATGAATTCTATTTTTTTAATGTTTATTCATTTTTGAGAGACAGAGAGCAAGCGGGGGAGGGGCAGACAGAGAGGGAGGCACAGGACCTGAAACAGGTTCCAGACTCCAAGCTGGCGGCACAAAGCCTGACGCGGGACTCGAACCTACGGACTGTGAGATCATGACCTGAGCCGAAGTCAGACACTTAACCAACTGAGGCACCCAGCACCCCCAACCATGAATTACTTTTAATGGTGGCAGAGAACCAATATGAAACCATATAAAATTTGTTTATTCTGTTTATAAAAAATTTTTCATAATACATTGGGCATTTAATAACCTATCCTGGGACACATTCCTCTATAGGCTCAAATACGATTCCTGTGCCTGTAAGTAGCAAATGAAGAAGAGTTTCAGCAACAGGCTTGGTCAATTGCTCTCCTCTCTACCCCAGCGTTTTGTCCCTGACACTCTCTGAGGATAGAAGGCCACTGTGGGGCCCCTGGTTCCTAAAGGCATGTGCATAGCTCTGGACAGTAGACTACACTCATAAGCTCAGCCAGCTGTATTTCTTTGAACCTAGTTTCTCACCACAGGCCTCTCCCTCTCCCTCTCTCTGCTACCCTCCTTCCTCCCAGACTGGGGAAGGCAAGAATTCTTGATGATGCTCTAATAGAATGCAAGTCCCTCTCAAAAAGCTGTCCGCTTCTCACTTTTCTTCTAGTTGATACACTTATGGACAGATAGACCTATCATCTGGCTTACAGACACGTTAGTTCAATGGACTCACATATAGAAGAATAAAGAAAGGATGTAGTTGGAGGACTGATGTGGCCCACCTGTCTCATACGAAAGCGAGTCACAGGTGTTTTCAAGCTCTTTGGGCGAAGCGGGAGATGCCAAGGGCCAGCCTTTCAAAAGCGTGGCTTTCCCTAAGGTCACGGGAATGTCAGTCTTCCCAAATCACTCCTAAAAAAGACTGGAATGACCAAGAGGCTCTGTAGAGAAGATCGCCTCATCCCCATTCCTCACCTTTATTATGCCTTTTGACCACTAGATGACTTGGAAATGAGATCTCACTTAAGATATCCGTAAGGGAGATCAAAATAGAAATAGAAACTCTTGCTATGTTTCTAATCTTAATTTCCCCCAAATACATATTTAAAAGAAATTTTAATGTAATACGTGTTTGCTGTATAATTTTCAGACACAGACTTATTTAAAGGACATTCCCTTCGTATTATTTATTGCTGTGGCAAATGAAGCCAAAACTGGGTGGCTTCAAATAATAACACTCATTCATTTTGCCCCCTCGCCTACAATTTGCTTGGGACCTTGTAGGCGTGGCTCCTCTCTGTTCTGCGCATCATCTGCCAGGACAGCTTGGCCGGGGGCTGGAGGCTCCACGTTCAAGTCTGACTAACCTGGATGGCAAGTTGTTTGAAATGTTAGACAAATTTAAAGCTACACTTTTCCTGACGATACATATTATCCAGGTGGTTTTAAAGAAAAACGAGACTGTTAAGCAAAAGGAACAAAGTCGCTGTCTCTCGCTTCCTAAAATACAATTTTAAGAAGTTAGAAACATGACTTTCACACAAAAATAAAATGAACGTGTCGAAGACATATTCCAAGGGCGCCTGGATGGCTCAGTCGGTTAAGCGTACCAACTTCGGCTCAGGTCATGATCTCATGGTTCGTGGGTTCAAGCCCTACACTGGGCTCTGTGCTGACAACTCAGAGTCTGGAGCCTGCTTCGGATTCTGTGTCTCCTTCTTAACCTGCCCCTCCCTCACTCACTCTTTGCCTCAGCCCTCAAAAATAAATGTTAAAAAAAAATTTTAGGGGCGCCTGGGTGGCTCAGTTGGTTAAGCGTCAGACTTCGGCTCAGGTCAGATCTCATGGTTCATGGGTTCGAGCCCCGCATCAGGCTCTGTGCTGACAGCTCAGAGCCCGGAGCCTGTTTCAGATTCTGTGTCTTCCTCTCTCTCTGCCCCTCCCCCACTCATGCTCTGTCTCTGTCTCAAAAATAAATAAACTACAAAAAAATTTAAAAAAAAAATTTTAAAGACACATTCCAACCATTAATTATGTTATGTAAGGTCAATTAAATGGATGAAAACTCAAGTTATCAGGAATGATCAAGTGAATTTGCTAATAGATGTCTATAATCCAATGTGATCCAATAAGGCAGTAAAATGTAATGTTTGGTGTTACCGTTTCTACTGCTGGAAATCAATTGTGTCGTGATTGAATAATACACATTTCTGGGGAACTGATCTCTGTCCCTCAGCCTCGGTCTGTGTACAGAAGCAACTGTCCCTCCGGAATCGCCCCCCTCCTTGTCCAAGATGGGTGTGTGGCCATGGCTTGCCCCAAGGAGCATTCCGCTCCCCCAGTGAGAGATTAGGACATGGATGTGTGCTCCAACTGGAGTCCAAAAGACACGGAGATTGCAGAGGGCACGATCTTTTCTAAGGGCCTCCACATTCTCGGGGACACTTGAACCTGGAAGGTTGGAAGGTTGGAAGTTCAAGGTTGGAACTTGCTGGCAGACGTGCTGGCACCACGTAAAGCCTGAAAATGAAGAATGTGGAAGAATGAAGACAAACAGTTAGGAGGGAACAGAACGCCCTTGACCCTACTGCCTGACTGCAGCCCTAACCCCTGACTTCTCAGTTATATTCGATAGATTGCCTTTTCTTTTGGTTTGCATAAGCCAGGTGAATGGATTCCTCACAATACAAGAAGGTTCTCCAGCCCCAGCTGCTGCTTCTGCACTAGCCAGCTAACCACATATTCACTGCTCTGTGCTTCAACTCCCTCTTCTATCAAAGGAATCAACAAACACCTACAAAGAGTTGTAAAGATTAAATACATGATAAGTATAAATATAACATACTTGTACAATGCCCAGGTAAAAGGAACATCATATACCTTAATTTTTCTAAACTGAATTCTATCTAGCCCTACATCTCCGTTTACTAGATTGGGAAAGGACTCCCAATGCCAGTCATTATCAGAGGCTCTTTTACTCTTTGGTGCTAATAAATGTCAAGAATTACCTAAGAAAGATTGTTTGGTCTTTGGTATATCATGGTGGCTACCGGGATGGTCAGCGTCCAAGACTACGTGGTCCATTAAAGGCAGGTGTCCCTACAGCCTCTTTGCCATCTAGGGGATCTGGGGACTTATACACAGCTCCTGAGACTAAGGTGTTTGGTATTCGGTGCCCCTAGCGAATGTATCAGCTCACCCCATCGGAAACCCAGCTCCTGCTTGGACACTGACATAGAAGACACAGACTCACGTGGATTCTTCTGCCCACTTTCCCTCAAGCTTCTGGAGCCATTGCAATCGTAGGCAACCCCCTCTTTCAACTCAGGGACACCATCTGCACACTATCTGCTCCCTTTAAGGAACATCCGGCTAAATTCACCTCCCACATAAGAGCCTGGGTAGAGTTGTACTACAAATGCCGTGTAACTTCCAACTCGGGCTGGGAAGCACACACATGAATTAACAGCTGGTGGTAGGCAGCCTCCCAGAAGACTTCCCATGATTCCTGCCTCCTGGTATTCACGCCTTGTGTAATCTTCTCCCCTGGAGTAGGGGCTGGCCCTAGTGACTCACCCCAGCCAACAGAACACCACAGAAGTGATAGAATGTCACCTCCAAAATTAGCTTATAAGACAACAGTAACGTCTATCTTGTTTGCTTTCTCTTTCTCCCTCACTGCTCTGAGGGAAGCCAGATGCCATTCTGTGAGCTACCCAACAAAGAAACCCACCTGGCAAGAAACTGAGAGCTAGGACAACAGCCAGAAAGGATCTGAGGTTTGCCAAATGCCGCATGAGCGAGTTTGGAAGAGAGATCCTACCCAAGATATGCATTGAGATGACCAAGGAACACTGGTTTTGACCTTGGGTTCAGTCTTGTGAGAGCCCCTGTGCCAGCCAGCCAGCGGGTTCCTGACCTACTGAAACTGAAAGATAATAAACGTCACTTGTTTTAAGACACGAAGACTTGGAATAATTCATGACACATCCACAGACAATTAACATACCTCCCTTCAAGATCTGTAGCCCAGAATATTCTGGAAAAGTAGTCTCCTTTTGAAAGTCTCTAGGAAACCTCAGCAAATTGTTCAGTAAATTACCCTGTGACAAACACCAGCAAATTACCTGCAGCAACACAGATACGTGTAACAGTCTCTACAGGGGGAAATCACCACCATCTGTCACTGACAGTCCAAATGTCATTCCACACTCAGGAACAGCCACACTCACTAATCTGCATGATAATCGGTGCCCTCCCAAGTCCTTCCAGAGAAAGAAAGGAACAGAGTCTGATGTTCACAGGAACGATGGAGAGGTGGCCGCCCTTAGTCCCTAAAATGCCCCTTTGCGTTCCTAAAGAAATCCACACCCATTCCCGTGGCCACAAGAAAACAAGCCATTTTGGGTCCTCAAAGGCTAGACCACCCTCATTTACCATGAGACCCTGCCCTAAACTGGGAGATTCTGGTACAGTTTAGGGAAACCAAGCGTTCCTCGGAGGCTGCCTCCAGGAATACGAACCCCGTATACTGCGTCTGACATCAGAGAGTAATTTGCGGTCCAAGAAGCTGGGCTCTGGGGACCCGGCGATGGTCTCCAGCGCCAAGGCATCAGTACATTCGTGCATAGCATGTCCCTGAAGTTCCATGTGTGGGGTGAAAGGCTTGGCGTGGGGAGCCCTGGGGAGCCCCACTGCTTTCATGTTCAATGTCAGCAACATCTGCAGACTCTGCACAAGATGAATAATGGAGTCTGGATTAGTAGCTGTGGGCCCTGGGTGTGGGCAGGACACATTTGAAAATGTTTTCCAGTCCAATATGTCCTCGCGTCTCCATCTTGATTCAGCAAATGAGCTTTCTTCCATGGACGCTCCTGTTTTCCCACATGGGCAAGAGTCGGGAAAGGGGAGAAATGCCAGGGCTGAAAACAGAGCAAGAGCAGAGGCATCTCTCGTGGATGCTGTCCTCTCGTCGCTTGGAACAGGCCTTGGACTAGCTGCTGGGTATGGAACTCCTCTCTGATTGTGACTCTGGAGAGAAGCAAAGTGTGGGCTCCACCAGTGACTTCCTAGGGGACACAGGGCGGGTCTCGGAGGTGTTTTAATCCGCCCCCTCCCCTTTGGTGAGCCTCGGGAACATGAATCAGATCTCCAGCATGGAAGCCACATGCCTAAGGGATAACTGCGTCTCTCTTAACTTCAATTTGGAAAACTCTGGTTAAATGATAGGAGGCTTCCAATTTCCAGTGCAGCGTGCAAGGGGCTTAGCAGTCGTCTCTCCAGTCCACACAAGAAAAGACAAAAACCAAAACATAGCAACTTTTGTAACTCGTCAGAGAACTGAGGCCATAGGACAAACAGCTGCCCCTAAAATCGAGGTGACAGAGAGGCAGATACAGAGAACTACACTTAACCGGAGCAGAAGCCTAGAAGCAGAGACCTCCATGGGAAACAGTGCCGAGGGAGAAACATCCAGACTGTAACTGACAAATGGCTGGATGTCTACGCGTGGACAAGTCTTGAGAGTTAGAAATTCAAGGGGGTGGGCAGTCAGAGGAGGAACCTCACACTGCTGTCATGACTTCTCTCTCCTGGACTCCTGCCAGATTTGCAGCGATGATCAGAGAAAACTCCCTAGGGCTTCAGCAAGGGAAGGGCAAAGAAGCCATTTTTATACACACCCCAAATATTTTGTTCTATACGAGATCTGCCCTCAAGAGGAACCGTTTCACCACAGCCTAACTTCCTGAGGTCTTACCAGAGTCCAAATGACCTGAAAGAGAGAAGGAAAATCACCAGCTCCGGCCCCTCCCCCGCCAGCCATCTCACCTAAAGGGGGGAAAAAAAAAAAGCAGTGAAGACGAGAAGCAAGGGGAGGGCCCAGGGACGCAGGCTCGATGAAGGCTGAGACCTAATCACGGGACTGAAGGGCACTTCCTCCCTCCCCCAACTCGCCACCGGACGGTAGGAGTCCTCAGTAACAGGGGACTACAACGGAAAGAACTGCGTGTCTCAGACAATATTTAACAAGTCCCAAGGGAGACCCCCAAAACCACAGGGTGACAGAAACAAAGACATCAGAGAAGGTTAGCCTCTGGCACGTCCAGCTACAGCAGAGAGCAAACAGCCTAATGCTTGGCCAGATACACGGACAACCTCCCACTCAACACCTGTTTTCCTCAATCCCTTTTAGTCATTATAGGAGGCCCGGTTTTCAGGGAAAAAAATTGCAAGGCACACTGACAGACCCATGAAATGATGGATCACCATATTGTTGAATGGATTATTAAGAGCAGAAATGAGTCTGCCCAGAGTCTAGGCTGACTTGCTATCAGCTTGCCTCACTTGACAGGAGCTAAGTGTTGTTCTAGGCCCTTCGTCTGGGGGCTCTGGGAGCTCGGGGAGGCAGACAGCCCTGTAGAACCAGGAGAGCCACACGGCCAGAACTTCTCCACTCCTCTAAGTATAAAATGCAGTGTTGGGGGGCACCTAGGGGGCTCAGTTGGTTACGCACCAGATTCTTGGTTTTGGTTCAGGTCATGATCTCACGGTTGTGGGATGGAGCCCCATGTAGGGCTTCAGGCTGGGCGTGGAGCCTGCTTGGAATTCTCTCTCCCTCTGTCTCTCTGCCCCTCCCCCACTGGCGCACAGGGGCGCGCGCGTGCTCTCTCTCTCTCTCTTTCTCAAAATAAACTTCATTAAAAAATTAAATAGGGGCGTCTGGGTGTTGCAGTGGTTAAACGTCTCATTCTCGATCTCGGCTCAGGTCCTAATCTCACAGTGTGTGGATTTGAGCCCCACATCGGGTTCTGCGTTGATGGCATAGAGCCTGCTTGGGATTCTGTCTCTCCTTCTCTCTGCCCTTCACCCATATGTGTGCCCTCTCTCTCTAAATAAATAAACTTTAAAATAAAACAAATATATAAATAAATAAATGGTGATATTGCTCTGTCAGAAAGCTCCAGGGGCTTTTTCATTACACATTCGTGCTGTAGCCCGGAAGGTGGGCCCCTAGCCTGGAGCTCAGGACCTAAGTCTACCTGTTCAGAGCCTGGAATCACAGGGTCCTAGAGTCCGCCATACTGGAGCTGGACTTGGCAGCCCAGGAGCTAGGCTGCCTGGCTCCAAGAGAGACTTGAGTGGCCCTAGCACGATGGGCCCAGAGCCAGGGGGTTGAGAGTTGGTCCTGTGGCCTAGGGCTATCTGCTCCACCCAAGTGCCCAAGGCCAGGCCCACCCTCCTCCTACGCCCAGAGCCTCTAGGCCTTTTAGGCTGGGGAAGCAAAGTGGAATCCATGTCAGTAATGGGGTGGGGAGCCATCCAGGCCAGGCCCCTCCCTGCTTATACAGAAGAACTGCGGCTCTTTCAGTAGGTGAGAGATGAATAACCTCAAGGTGAGATTAGGTGAGGAGATCATGTCCTGAGGACCAAGTTTGGTTGGGTAATAGGATGTAGCATCTGAGCGAGCTTCCTGGCCAGGAAGGAAATGTCACCTCATGGGGTGAGAAACAGGCCATTAAGAAATGGAGATCCTGGGGCACCTGGGTGGCTCAGTCGGTTGAGCTTCCTACTTCGGCTCAGGTCATGATCTCACAGCTCATGAGTTCGAGTCCCGCATTGGACTCTGTGCTGACAGCTCAGAGCCTGGGGCCTGCTTGGGATTCTGTGTGTCTCTCTCTGCGCTTTCCCTACTTGGCGCTGTCTGTCTCTCTCTCTCTCAAAAAAAAAAAAGAAAAAAAGAAATGGAGATCCAGTGACAGAGACCCGTGTGGTGAGGGGAAAGAAAAGGACAGTGGGGGGCTGGCTGCATGGTGGAGGAGGCCAAAGTTACAGGGGATTCTGGGGCTCCCCAGGGGGGCACAGCAGCGGCAGCAGCATCCCCCTACACAGGACGTGCAACTCACCTGATCGTTCTGCAGCAAACGTGATGAAAAGTTTGCACAGGGCTACCGTCAACGGGGGGGCTTCCCCAGGTGGCTGCAGGAGACAGGGGCCAGGAGCTCCAGCCTGGAGCCCTGCAGGGGACAGGATGGCCTGGATGGCCCCAGCTTCCTGGATTCCTTCACTCACCCCCTGCTGGCGAAAAGGATACAGGAAGAAAAGGAAGAGACTAATCACCATTTCCACAGAGCTAGTGGGTCCTAGCCCAGGTTAGCCGCTTCTGGGGCTAGCCCGAGGGTTAGCCCGGGGGCCCTGTGGTGAAGGTCGGAGCAGAGACCTTGCAGAGGCTGGCTGGAACAGGCCTTATGGAAAAGATTCTCCAACCCACCCCACGAATCACTGACTCACCCCACTGTCATCTGCGCCCGCACCTCTTAGCTCCACCTTGGACAGCCTCCACTTAACTCGGACTCACGGGACAAGATTCCAATCCTACTGAGCCCTAACCCGGGCACTCCTCCACACAGAGCCCGGGGGCGTGGCCTCTCCTGTCCCCGCAGTCCCAGGCATGGACTGCTCAGCCCTCCCTGGAGGCAGTGTCTCCCGTGGTCGGGTCCACCCCTTCTCCCAGTGCCTCTTCCTGCAGCAGCTCGGGTTTCTACCCGCTCACCTGAGGCCTCACGTGCTAGACTCCTTCCTCCTCCTTGATATCCACCAGCACCTGGAAACACGAGTCATCGGGGGAGAGAATTTCCATCCAGATTTGGGAGAAAGGGAAGAGGAATAATTTCCCAAACTCCTGAGGTCAGACTATCAGGTGACCTTAGTGTCACTGTTGACGAGCAGGACATCCAACTCTTTGGGAACAAAAAGGCAAACGAGAGCAGGTGCTCAGGCCATGGCACTCCTGCATCCTATGCCTATAGCCCCCTGGTGCGGGGGACGTGGAGCCAGCTCTTCCGGGGCGTCCTCGTCTGCATGGTGAGTCTGGGTGGTAACTGTCATTGTCTCTGAGGCTCTTCCTCTCAGAGGACCCTCTGGCTTGCTCAAGGGGACATCCATGACCCTCTCAGACCTAATGCAGGCGAAGGGCTCCCCATTCCTTCTGCCCAGAGCCACCCCACCCCAAGATCCCAACAAGTAGTCACGGAATGCAGTGTTGGGAAGAGGTGGAAATGGATGCACATGAGCGGCTCTCCTGAGCCAGGTCACAGATACATCACAACTCTGTTACTCTATACGCCGTTAACACGGAGAAAACTACATAGGTAGGTAGATAGAGAAATATACATACCATCAAATAGATGATCTCATTACTTGCATTTTAGAGGTAACAAGAAGTCAAAGGGATTTTGTTGAAATGTGGGAAAGTAGGAGAGAAAATTGAGGGAACACTTCATAGAGGAAATAACCATAGTATGGTTGAAAACAAATGAAAGATACTGCTACATACGACTGCAATTCCTCTCGAGAGAGGACTATGAGAAAGGGAGGTATCGCCCACATGTCAAGTCAGGAAAACGTCAGGTGTGCAGGCTGATGGGGACTTGGGAGAACTGAATTGCTCGGTATAAAAAGAGAAGAGTGTAAATGATGGGGAGAGAGATGGCTACCAGGAGAGAGACAAGGAGGGGAGAAATAAGGTGTGGGGTAAAGACCTGAGAGCCCCTCGCCCAGGAGAGGACTTGTAAGACAAACAGTCACTGAGTGGGGTTTACATTTTGGCCGAAGGGCTGCTGGCACCTTCCTCACTCTTTGTCACACCAACAGTGTCTTTAATAAAGTCCACTTTGCTCCCTGATGCTTCTGTGTGGAAGTGGGTCCTTCTGGGCAACCTTGAAAGATTTCCTATGCTTAGGAGGATGTGAGGCCAGAACTCAGGATGTGGGCAAGTTGCCCTTAAGGACAGAGGAGGTTCTGAAAGCAATTTCCTGGGAATTGGCAACACTTCCTGAGAATAAACTTCAGACTGGAAGGCTGTGGCGCTGGTGGAGATGACCGATGAAAGGCTAGACCCTGATATCATCTGGGTTATATGTGGAATAAACAGAATTGTACTGAAGTAAAAACGGTACAATGAAATGGAGTTGGAAAATCGGAAGGCAAAGAGAAGTGTGGAGGAGTGTCTTATGCCCAGATTAAGTACAGTATCTGCTGGGGTCAAGGGCCTGGAGAGGAGGCAGAGCGTCGAGCTTCCCCCTGTGCCCTTCCCCCCACCCCAGGAATTTGGGGGCTTCCTCACGTTCTCAGCACCTGGTCGCCTAAGGCAGCAGATGATGGGCAAGGATCTGTTTTTCAGGAATTGGGGTTTCTTTTATATCATTTGTAATGAGGATTCCCTTCTGTTTCTCCATTTGCTGAAGAGGAATCTCACTTTACCAATACTTTGGAAAAACGGAGACAACCATTTGGAGGAGGTTCAAGCAAACTTCTCAGTTCACAGATAAAATTAGATAATTGTTAAAAGTTCTATATATTTTAAAGATTATAAGTTCCTTTTCTCTTTTTAATACAGATAATTTCTTAAAGAGAGAAATGGAAAGATAGGTATACACACATAAAATAGAGGTTATATAATTGATATAAAGAACTTCTGATATGTGGAAATTATTCACAAGTCTGGGACTTATTTAGGTTAAATTCCTGTGTCGTTCTTACTTACAGGGAACATATGTCTCTGGTCACAATGCAGTAATAACATCAATAAGAAACATCTAACTTGTTATTTGACTTTTGCTTAGCACTTTGGTAATAAACAGAGTTTTCACCCATTCGCTAATATTATCAAGTCTGCTTAATATGTTTATAATCCTCAGCTAAGTTTTCATTAGAGTCCTGAACTAAATGCTGTGGTATAGATGGATATTGTCTTTGACCCTTGGGAAGTCCGTGCCTAAAGAAGAGAAACATCCTTAAATGGCAGCACAAGGCAATAGAGTGTATATTCTGGTCTAAATACATTGGAAACAGTGTGCTCTAGTGCCCGCTTGCCACTAACCAGATATGTGATCTTAAGCAGGGTCCTTCCTATTCCCAATGGGGCCTCATTGTCTTATATTTAGAATGAGAGAACTGAGCTATTGTCTCAAAGGGCCTACTTAGCTATGGAATCGTAGAAGAGAAAATGTTTACTAAGAGAATCATCATAGGGAGTCATTGACAAGAGGAGTTGAGTTGTTGCCGATAGAGAGCATGACCAAGAGGCTGGTGGGAAAACAGAGCCAGTGATGGGATCAGGTCCTCTAGAAGCCCAAAGTAATAACTCACATAGCCACCCCTGGAAGGATAAGCACGATCCAAATAGGAAATCAAGAAGGGAGAATATTACTATTGGGACAGATGCGTGGAATCTGGAGGGAATGTGCTGTATTTCAACGATGGCACGTAGCTTGGTTGAGGCAGAGAATTTGTATTCATTCAATAGGAAACATCTGCATTATAACACTGTTGATGCTGTCTATGTCAGAGGTTGGCTGTGTAGGCATGTGTTTAGGATAGAGACATGCCATCACTCCATTCTCAGACAGCCTATATCCATGCAGACGGACTGCAAGGTCAACCACCAACTACAGTAGAGGAGGGATGGACCTCTACTGAACCATTCAGCTCCAGGGTCTGCCAAGGGCAAGAAGAGTTTAGAGGAGGGGGTCGTCTTTGGAATCCCTGTCTGGGAGGAGTGGTATAGATAAGAAAGCTAATGTATGTGGGCAAAAATATCGCATACCTAGTTAGATGGCCATTATTGATAAGCCACCAAAATATGTCTGTCTGGCTTCAAAACCTCAGTCTAGGCTCTCACTTCGTCAAAATGTGGTCTGTGGACCAGGAACATCAGCATCATCTAGGAGCAGGGCTAAATATAATTTGTATGGCCCAGTACAAAATAAGACCCTGGGCCCCTTGTTCAAAATGAGGAAAGGAGGGCCACTCAAAGAATGAAGCTTTTGCTTGTCTTCCACAGTCTCTCCACTTCCGATATTTTATATTTGCTGTTTAATGCCATTCTAAGAAAAGAAACATTAAGATTTTAAGTTACTCACATGGATTTGCCATTCATCTTTTTACCATGTAATGCCACTTTTAAATGGAAATGTAAAGTTAATTCATATGTGGAATCATCAGAATTATACCATTTGTACTTAGTAACTTGTACACACATTTGTATTTTGTTCTCACCAGAACAGTGAAAACACTGAACAAGGCAATTCAATTATTCTTAGTATCTGACTTCTTTTCTTTTTTTTAATTTATTGGGGAGGGAGAGGGGCGGCAGAGAGAGAGAGAGGGAAACAGAATCCCAAGCAGGCTCCATGCTGTCAGCACAGAGCCCACCTTGGGGGCCCGAACTCACAAACTGCGAGATCATGACTTGAGCTGAAATCAAGAGTCAGAAGCTTAACTGAATGAGCCACCCAGGCACCCCAACATTTTACTTCTTAAAAAGCATGTATTCTATCAACAATCTCTATTTCTACTTCCTGATTAATAAGGAAGAACTGAAAGGAAATGGAACTTTCCAAAGGCCTCACTTTGGGCATAAGTGGTTGGCTAAGATAGAGAAGTAACCTAGAAAGGATATGCTAGGGTGTCTTAGTCATTTGTTATTCTTCGAATTATATTTCTTTCTGTATTCACAGCAAATTCTGGTTCTTTTATCAATTTTTCTAAATGTTTTTTTGAAGTTTATTTATTTATTCTGAGAGATAGTGAGAGCAGGGGAGGGGCAGAGAGAAAAAAAAAGAGAGCGAGAATCCCAAGCAGACTCCACATGTCAGCCCAGAGCCCAAAGCCCGACACGGAGCTCGAACTCAGGAACCATGAGATCATAACCTGAGTTGAGATCAAGAGTCAGACGCTTGATTGAGCCAGCCAGGCACCCTGCAAATTCTGGTCCTAAGGCTGTCAGCACCCCCGCCCTTCCTAAATCATAGACATAACATTACCTTGCACTTGCTTAGAGATGCTGCAGAATTCCCGCCAGAATTTTGCAATTGTGAGAGTCTCCCTCATCATATATATGCAAATAGGGCAGCAAGAGACAGGGAACATGTACATCCCTACTGCACTGCAGTGTCTTCTTGCTTATGCAGGCTACATGTACCACCTGACATGCAAACACAAGTTCAAGTTTAAAATTATTTAAAATTTCAAGGTCACCATGGAGTATCAAACCAAGCTCAGGTCCCTTCTAAGCTCAGGGCCTTGTGGGCACAGGCTGTAGCCCTCAACCTGTGTCTGGGAGCTTGTGAGAAACGCAGGTTCTCACTGTCTCACCCTCTAGCATCGTGAGAATCTGCATCTACATAGGATCCTCAAGTGGTCTGTGGGTGTATTAAAGTTTGAGAAGCTCTGGTCTAGTCCAGACCACTGAAGATTCTATCTCCCTAGCTTGACACTGACTTTCTTCCCTGGCTGGGTTAAGTGGAGGAGTTTTCTGTGTTCTGCCTGCCGCCCTATCATCCATCCTCTGGGTCTACACCATGGTGTTCACGACCCATGGCCTGCTGGAATTTCTGAAAACCTATTTATGAGGCTTTGCTGAAATCTCAAGTTTCATTTGCCTTCCACCTTTGTATATTCCTGAATCCCAAGGAAGACACTCTCAAAGCAGATTGTAGGGGCTGGGCCAGAGCCCCCCAAAAGATGAAAGTCTTGTTCACTTACACATCAATATGTAACTGAGATGATAATCCAAAAGTGAGCATCTTGTTTTCTTCCACACTTGCTATTTAATTCCATTATTTCCTTACTTTTGCTAGTTTTGAATTTGCCCAGAGAGTATAAGGATTCCTCATACGTTTCTCTCTACTGTGGTTTGGGAAATTTCCTAATCAAAAGTTAGAGAGGCACCTGGCTGGCTCAACCAGAAGGGCCTACAACTCTTGCATGCAAGCCAAAGAGGAGGGGGGAAAAGGGTAGAAAATGTTATTCTGATGTCGTCTTTGACAGTTCCTAAGAATATTAATTTGAGAAAAGAAATTAAGTCAGAATTAGGAAACTTCTTCTTTCACTTTCAACCTCAGAAATAAAACAGAATTGCCCCTCAGTTTGGGAGCAAAGCTTCACCGCACTGCTAGGTTCCACGCCAAGATGGTATTTTCTTACACAACAGTGGCTCCCCTACTTCTGTGAGGGAGGGCATAAAAAAAAAAAAGACCAAGAAAAAAAAAAAGAGAGAAGAGAAAGGAAAAAGACAAAGAAGAGAAAAACAAAACAAAAAAGGAGAAAAAAGAAAGAAGCTGTGAAAAGACACCTGTTACTCCCTGGATGGGAATGACTTCTTTCTCTAAAGCTTCATGATTAAACCCAACGGCCATAGTTGTCAAGGCCAAGTCGCTGCCGATCGTTGATCAGTACTGTTCTGACATTCAGACATCTCAGTTTTAAAACCAAGCTCGTATGTTCCCTGACCAGAACTGGAAACCCCACACAGAAAGGACAACCCAGAGTAGAGGGTGAGAAAGCAGCACAGAGAGAGTGGGGGCTGTAACTCAGACTCACGGAGAGGAGGGCTACGTGACTTGGACCCACAGAAGGAGTAGGGGACGTGACAGAGACCCAGAGAACTTTGGGGAGGGGGTGACTGGAACCCCCTGAAAGTCCTGGACTTTTCTGTAGCCCTATCCTCTTCCCCACCCACGACTAAGGCAAGGGTAACAGCAACAACAACCAAAAACCCAGCTGAGTAGTTGGCTCTCTGAGGTTGAGCTTTTACCGCTAACTGTGCTGTGCAGCATTTCCTTATAAATTATCTGCTTGCACAATGATTGCATTCTCTTTTGGATCACCAGCTCAGAACATTCGGTAGCATGAGTGACAGGGACCTTTTAAATTCATGGGAAACACAAAACTCCCTTTGTGGGCATTGGTTTCAGCTGCTGCCTCAGGTAACAAGAGTTGGGCTAAGTTTTCCGCCTTTTCCTTTCCTTATCCATCGATTCTCTGGCCAAGGTGCTATCAAGTAGCCTGCTGACCCATAGGGCCAGGAGAGGGAGGAGGAGATGAAAAGCAAGTTAATCCACCAGATGGAGAGTGGGACGGTTTCATCAAGAGACAGCTGTGTTTCCAAAGCCGGATCAAAATCAGGTTCAAAAAGTAGAGTCCTGCTGAAAAAGCTGCAGGCAGAGAGATCTGAGTGGGCGGGGCTTGGCCATGGATAGAGGGGACTCCCTTCCTCTCCTCCATTTCTCCAGAGCCTGGAGGTAGGCGGTCCAGGCTAGAAAGCCGCCACCCACGGCAGTCAGAAGCTTTGCGGTTGGTTGGACCATGTTTCAAATCCCGTGTCTGCCCTTCTCTGAAGTTCAGTTTCTTCATCTGCAAAATAAGACAGCACTGTCGCCTATCTCGTTGGCTTTGGGGGAGGGAATCAGTGAGAAAGTATATGCAATGACTGTACTGCCCAGGGCACACAGAGCTTAATAGCAAGTAGCAGTTATGGTAGTGGTCATTGTTCTTTTAAAGGGGAAGCTATTGCCCAGAAGCCCAGCCTCACACATTTCCAAAGGACATAGTGAAAGAATCATGAGGGATCATGAGTAACTCACTTTCTACAAAACCTAGAAACGAGTGGAGTGACTGAGCCACAGCCCTGGGTCATGAGCGAGAGGATCCACACTACTTCCCTTCATAAGCAATACCTTCTGTTCCTTCTTGCAAGGATTTCCATCTCCTCTTCTGCCAATTTTTTTCGCTCTCTCTCTTCTCTCTTTCCTTCCCCAAAGGCCCCATCAGCCCCCACTGAAAAGTCACCTCGTGATGTTGAGCCCCATCTCCCTCTTCAAGGCAGTGAGAACTATGGAAGTCAACATACAAAATTACCCATTCCTCTTCATTCCCCCTTCTGCTCTATTTGCCCTTTAGCGCTCAGACTCCTGTGACAAAGACCTATCTGGTTGAGCCTGAGTCACATGCCACCAGAAGGCATGGCAATGTAAGACATAGAATCGCTCAAGGATTTTGGCCTTCCTTAGAAGGACAGCAGGACACCGGTTTTTTCTAGCCCCATGACGAATGCACAGTCTGTGGAAGGACAGATAGTTCCTTATAAGAAATTAGAAAAGGAACAATACACATCAGAGTCAGGGCAGAGCAAAAAGAAGGAACCACTTCAGTCACCCTGCAGACAATAACATCGGATGTATCTTTTCTCTTCATATATTCATTCATTCATTCATGTTCGCCTTTGAGTGTCTAGGCTACTGGAAAGGCAAGCCTTACCTGAACCTGAGGATGTTCAGAAATTACCATATTAAAATGTGTGAAAACATTCCATGGTGAGTTCAATAATGTCGCATCCACTCAGAAAGCAGAGTGGATCTCAAGTACTAAATTGAATCTACCCTCAAGGCCAACCAAGTCCTCGAGGGGATGATTACATAGCACCAAACCAGGCACACTGGATATTCAAGGGACCCCTGGGGTATGATCCAACCCTACAGAGCTCAACCTGGGTAATTCTGTCCCCACCCCAGAGGTTATGGAAGGGGGGGGAGCACTGCCAATTTTGCCATTTGGTAGAGACCAGGATGCTGCCAACCTTTCTACAATGCCCAAGACAGCCCGCCACAACAAAGAGTGATACTGCCCAAAATGTGGGTCGTGCAAGGGTGAGAAACCATTAGTCGATGGATAAGGAATCTTTCAACCTAGTAGTCTTGATGCATTTTGTTGAGTATGAGAACTTTCTCTTCATAAGTGTTTGCTATGGCCATCTTACTCAACCAAGTTTTGGCTTTCCCATTAAGGAAGTCAAGGTGGCTCTGAAGGGTCCTTGCCCAAAGACCCTTCCTTTTTCCAGCTCTCAGTGAAGGACTGGGTGTATAATATAACCACACTTACCCAAGCCGAATTTTCCATGGGACTTGGAGTATAAGCTAAATATCATAAAAATATATTTAATACTTCATATAAAGGAAATAATCTAGCAACCGGAGTAAATCTGATGTGAATGTCATGCTTCTAAGGCTTCATTTAGCTACCTTATCACTTCCAAATCTAATTCTCCAACTTCTCTTTGATTTTGTGACTGCACTGTAGTCTTCCACTAAATCCCATTTTTGCTTCAATTAACCAGTCAACTTATTTTGGTTGCAACCAAGATGTCCTACCTGAAACAAGAATCTTCAAATTCCTTCAATGCCTTCCAAACATCATGTAATATCCAAAGTATATCCCATCCCATCCCTCTGAGAAACATGGGGCCCCAGAGTTATTCCGGCTCATATCCTACCTTGATGGGATCTGCCATTTGATCACCCAATCAATCAAAGGACCAAAAAATATTTATTCATACCCCGAAGTGTTAAGCAATGCCAGCTCAAGGAAGAGTCACAGTAGAGAAGAGGATCTAAAATTTGTTGAGTGCTTCCATTTGCTGAGCATAGTGTTAAGGTCTTTATATTTAGAATCTCATCTCAGCCTTGTCACTGTACTAAAGATGGGAATTACCATTCCGTTTCACATTCAAGAGAACTGAGGATTAGCAAAGTTAACTAACCTTCATAAGACCAGATATTTAGCAGTTCTTAGAGCTAGGATATGAGTTTAAGTCTGTGTTTCCAAAGGCCTTTTTTTTTTTCCCACTTCTGTAACCAGTGTTGACAAGCTGTGGCCCATAGCCATACTTTACCCACCATCACCTACTATTGTAAATTGAGTGTTATTCTGACAACCACACCCATTTTTTTGCTGTATAATGGCAGGAAGCCCTACTGTGTTGTCTGCAGATGCTTTTAAGGGTTGCCTTGCAGACCTTCTCGGTTATCTGAAACAGCTCACTTCCTTTGCTTTGGCATGGCTTTCTGGATCCCCTAGATCTGTGTGATGAGTTAGGAGCACCATGAAGGCTTTTGCCAGCGCATCTCGTCCCTGTCACTCATTGAGGTGCCTGATGCTCCCCTTAGAATCCTCCTTAATACTGTCTAGAACCCTTTCTCATGTAACGAGTTTAAGATGTTACAAAACTGGGGAAGAATTCCACATTAGCCAGCATCAGAGCATCTGATCCACTGGCTTTTCACTGGAGGTTGGACCCGACAGAACGGATCTCAGGAGGTGGGAGGCCAGCAGCTCAGCTCCTCGGTGAGAGGGCCTGGGCCAAATGGAGGTGCTGAGTAACAGGTGCAAAAACAAAGGGCATCAGGCTTGGTGGGCTGTTGGGGGGCGGGGGGGGAGAGCACGCAAAGCACAAAAAGCACACTTTACACTGTGACCCGGCACCTACCTGCCCCATTTCCCCACTGCACCTGGTTCCACAGGCCCAGATATTTTCCTTTCAAAAAATACAGAGGTAGTGGTTGTTTTCATTCCCTGCATAGACTGATAGATGTGGAAAGACGGGCGTCCAACTCACATTGTTAGAAGATTCCTCCCAATGGCTCATGCTTTGGGCTCCCTGCTCATATTTACAGATAGGCTCCAGAAAGGGCTGAGAACAGGGAGTGAGACTTATCGACAGTGGCTTTCCTACAGAGAGAAGCACAGGCTGTTTTCCTGAAGCATCCCCCACTCTCAGAATTTGTCTTGTTTGAATCCCCCCCAAAGCAGACCTAGAGACGAAGTATCCAGTTCAGGACAATTATTCCACAAGCGATCTCAGGAAAGCCTCGTACAGAGGCGGAGAAGTGAGGCCAGGAAGGAAGGAGGCCAGTCCAGCTGGCAAGTGAAGTTCAATGCCACACAGAACCTGAGTCCACGTAGGTCATGCTGTCAGGGATGCAAGGGGCTCACAGACTGAGAACCACATCCTGCCCAAGAAAGTTCCAGGAGTTCTCAGGAACTCCGTCGGACGGAACACCGTCTGCAGGTGTAGAAGTGAACGCTGTGGGGTATGAGCGGGGAGCTATGGGATCTGCTTTAGGATCTTAGCTCTTCCAGGCTGATCAGCTTCTCCCGAGGGGACTGTCACCTACTCTACCTGTGGGCTAGGAGACCTGCCGCCTGAAGTCTGGGATCTGGGCTCTCACACAACATGCCAGCTTTCGCCTGACAGCCCTGTTTTCAGTGCGGAGACCCCTCAGCTGTCCCCTTCTCTCGGCTCACGCTTGTCGAGGGCAGCACTGATAGAAATGTCATGGGGGAAATAAACAAATAAACAACAACCAAAAAAATCATGGGAGCCATGGATGTCATTTTAAATTTCCTTTCAACCCTATTTAAAAAATAAAGAGGAGAAATGAATTTTAATAAGACATTTTACTTAGCCCAATATATTCAAAGCACCATTGTTTCCAAATATCATTTATATTTGAAAAATAGTATTGAGAGGTATTTTACATTCTTTTGTTTTCTTTTTTTGCACATCTGTTGTGTGTTTTGTGCTTACAGCACACCTCACTTTACAAGAAGCCCAATCCATTTGAAACCAAGGCCACACTCACGCACACGCACGCACTCCCTCTGGGTCTCCCTGTAGTGACCTTATCCCGTTCATTGGCCCAGCCCAGTTACCTGCAGAACATCACGCAGGTACCACTGAGCTAGGAACCACCTTGCTGTCACAACTAAGGCTTTGCAGAGGCACCGAGCAGCAGAGAGCCGAATGGAAGAGGGAGCCATGAGTCAGTCATTTCCACCTCCCCTCAACCTCATTGCCCCACCGTCTAGTAGAACTGACCACTTCCTTGCAATAGTCATGCTGCCTTTTGCTCTCTCTAGCGTGGGGATTTCTTCACTCTGCTTTCCCCAGCCTTTGACCTCATTTCTTCTTTTGAAAGGTGTTGAATTTCTTACTGTGGTTTTTCTGGAATCTTTTTAAACATGAAGCCTAAGTCTCTCTCACATAGAGCAGCATTAGAATCCTGTCTTTATATGTCATCCACACAGGCCTGGAGGCTCCAGGGTCCCCTTTTGGTTTAGTGGGACTTATTATTTCACGCCTCTGGCATCCCAGATTAAGTGAAAAGCAATTTCAATATGTGTTAGATTCCCTATTTCAAAGACCAAAGAAGGATTTCATAAGATAGGGGAAACCTTAAATTCCTTGCTTTTGCATAAACGGAAGCCTGGAGAGAATCACGGAATTCTCAGATGCTGAGATCTCATTCAGTTCGCTTCTTTGGTTGAAATAAGAGATAGTTCAATTAGATACTACATACATCTGGACAGTAAATAGGAATGAAAAAGGAAGTTCTAGAAGCTGCTACAATGGTGACAATACACAAAGGAAATTTCCACAGAGATAAATAAAGAGAAGTAATTTCGGGGATGGGGTGTCACTGAAGGAAGAATCTGGCTCTTAAAGTTTGTAATAGAATGACCAGCCAATATGCAAATTGAATTAAATTGGAGATTCTTCAATACATGCTACCCCTCCCCCCACCTACATGTCCCATATTTTGTTTCCCCAGCTCACATTTTCAGCTCCGGGCATTGGGATACATTTCAGTCACATGACTCTTGAAAGTCATAAAGAAAAAATAGGATGGTTCTACCAAAAACTTGCATTACATTTATGTTTCATGACAAATATTTTCCTTATAAAAATACCACACTTGCCTAGGTCTTTATAGTTTGCAAAACATTTCAAAAATGCCTTATTCACTTTATCTTCACAACAACTATCTCTATGAGGAGAAAGTTTTCATTTTCAGACATTTTATTTATTGACCATTCTATTCACTTATCACCCCGTTTCTACAAAAGACTCCAGATGGAATGACACCCTTTACACCCCCAGCAGAGCACAGGGCCAGGCTTAGATGCCTGCCCCCTGCCCTCTAGTCTGGTACTCGATCCACTGAGGCTCTTATTACTCAGACCTCAACTCTGTGCCCAGAGACGGTCTCCGACATAAACTCGATCAGAAGCACAGGACCGTGAGAGTGGACTCGGGGTCTGCCATGGTGGTGATTCAGGCCTGTAAGGGCCCTGCACCCAATTCCATTGGGTGGAAGGGCAATAACCAAGGGCAAGGGTGCTGAGCAGATTTAAGTACCTTCCCTATTGATGAGTTTCTAGAGATTTAGTCTTCCTCTTCTTCCTGGTACCGGGAGAAAGACACCCTTACAAACTGAGATTTCCCTTATTGATATAAATGTCTCTTAGGAAAGATAACTTCTATCCACCTTTCAGAGCTTCTCCTGTGTCGGTTCCTTCTTAACAATAACCAGCCTAAAATCATCCTAAGGCCAAAGAGGCATATTTGAGGGTGGCAAATTCTGCAAATTCTGTTCCTCTTTGGGGCACACACAAAAAGGGGAGCATGGCATCGACATGCAGAGTTGGGCTGAATGGGCTGAGAGGGGTGACTGGCAGCTGCCCTGGGGACTCGGGGCACCAGCCAGGTGTGGATGGCATTGCTGCAGCAGGGGTGACTTGTGTGGGGAGTCACAGCCACACCCCAGGTACATGAAGGGCCGTGGTCACAGGTCCTGTGTAGGGAAGCCATACCCCAGTGGGGTGAGGAAGGCGCCCATGCAGGAATGGGGAGCAGAGTCTAAGGGGAGTGAGAATGCTTTCCACATGGTGATGTGGACAAGTCAGGGTAAGGGCAGGGTGAGGAGGGTGTAGCCAGAGGCACGGGGGCAGTGGCTATGGCCAGACATACTGGTTACACACCGGGGGACAGAGCAAATGAAATTTAAGGACATTGGGAACCAAACTTCTTACCGTGGAAGCCAGGAGTTACAAATGAGGAAAAGGAAAAAACTGGAACACTGTGGTATTGAATAGGAATCGGAGGTACTGGGAGTAGCTTCTAGTTTTCAACATATATAGATAGATATAAAACTGAGTACAGATGAAAACATGTCTGGACGTGCCTGGGTGGCTCAGTCGGTTAAGCATCTGGCTTTGGCTCAGGTCATGATCTAACAGCTTATGAGTTCGAACCTCGTATCGGGCCCTGTGCTGACAGCTCAGAGCCTGGAGCCTGCTTTGGATTCTGTGTCTCCTTCTCTCTCTGCCCCTCCCCTGCTCATTCTCTGTCTCTCTTTGTCTCTCAAAAATAATCAAATGTTAAAAAAGAAAAGAAAAAAGAAAATGTGTCTGTACCTACATATTTTTATATGCATAACCTATAAAATATGTATGTAGCTGTATACTTACAAATAGCCCACAATTCTGTCTGCTAAGAGAGCTCCTAATAGCAATTAACACAGCCCATATTTCATATTTTGATATGGTTCTCCTCTTTGGGGAAACTGGCTGAATGTAGGGCTGAGTCAGGAAACTTACAAAATAGACTCTCCTTGCCAGAAGGCAAGGAAACGATAGGGGCATATCAAAAGGACACAGAAGCCAGCTTAAATATCAAAATAAATCATCATCATAATGGATTATAACCTCGTGAAGAAAATAGAAAAGCATGAGTCCTTAGCAATGTGAACATATGGATAAATTGCAAGTGTAATGAGAAGGGGGTATTCACATAGATCCTTTCCCATGAAATATATATTAACTGTAGGTTTTTCTATTGGAAGAAGCGACAGACACCACCACCAAGTGATCGAATTGAGTGTCATCTGTAATGGGGGAAATTGAAGTCGTGTGCTCCAGATAGGATGCCTAAGAATAAAACATCACTTGAGAAATTCCTGCCAAAGATGCCTAAGCTAAACCTTCTACCGGGGAAACCCAAATTGAGTGATGTCTGTAAAATTACAGGCCCGTAATCTTCAAAGGCATCAAAGTCCAAGAAGTCCAGGAAAGACTGAGGAGTTAATTGTTGTAGCTTGGGGAGGCTAAAGTGGTTGACAATTATAAACGCAATCAGGAATTTTGTTGGACCCTTCGCTGTAATGGACTCACAACCTGGACAATTGGCAAAAGCTGAATGAGGAGTGAGGGAGAGGGCTGTAATGTAAAAATGCTGGGGTGGGGCACCTGGGTGGCTCAGTCGGTTAAACATCCGACTTCAGCTCAGGTCATGATCTCATGGTTTGTGGGTTCGAGCCTCACGTCGGGCTCTGGCTGACAGCTCAGAGCCTGGAGCCTGCTTCAGATTCTGTGTCTCCCTTTTTCTCTGCCCCTCCCCTGCTGTGTTTTCTCTCAAAAATAAATAAACATTTAAAAAAAAAAGAAAAAAAAAATGCTGGGGCGCCTGGGTGGCCTAGTCAGTGAAGCATTCCACTTTGGCCCAGGTCATGATCTCGTGGTTTGTGAGTTCGAGCCCTGCATCGGGCTCTGTGCTGACAGCGCAGAGCCTGGAGTCTGCTTTGGATTCTGTGTCTCCATCTCTCTCTGCCCTTCTCCCCGCCCCCCTCTCAAAAATAAATAAAAAACAAACAAAAATGGTAACGTGCAGATTTCAATGAGTGTATTTTGCTTTTATAAAAGGATGTCCTTGTTTTCAGGAAATACTCATGGTCATATTCAGAGATCAGTAGTGTATCATGTCGTCACCTTACGATCCAGTGGTTCAAAGGAAGTAACTTCTCTCTGCCGTTCTGCAATCTGAGATTGCTCAAAATGAAATTCACTTGAGACAAAATTAGTTGTCAGTTTTAAGAAGAACAGCAACAGAAAAGAAAAGAAGAAATATTACATCACGTCAAGAGACTGCAGTGAGGTGGTGGCAGGAAGATGTTGAGTGGTATGATTCCCACGTGGATCCCTTTCTGAGCAAACACAATGCCCTTTGCAGGGTGTCACCCACTCAGGTGGAGAACAAGGCAAGCCACACCCATTCCAAAGAAGGCAACTAAAAAGGTTTGCTTATTCTGTAACCGCAGACAAGTCCCAGAGAGGCTAATACAAAAACAAGTTCCAGAAAAAGCAAAGGGTCTCATTCCCATTATTATTGAGGAAGTTGTTTTTCTCATTTGTCTTTATACATATTACTTGGTAATTGGTAAAAGTTAGTCTTCTTTCATTAAAAGAAAACTGTCATCTCAAAGGTTTGAACTAGGAAAACGCTTCTTTAAGCACAGTTTTGGGAAACAGAGGAAAATAAAAATGGCTCCACCCAGACAGGATGACTATTATGCACTTTGTGGGCTCTGTTGGGTCTTTTCATGTGCCTCCTTTTTAAGTGGCTCTGATTCTAGCATGCAGTTATTTTCTGAGCGTAGCAAAGAGGTCACACATGGGCTTTGAAGTTGGGTGACCAAGTTCTACATCCGGCTCCTGCCACTCTGTGCCTTTGAGTTTCCTCCTGCACCAAATAGGGTCAATATACCCTCTTGTCCTGGGGATCAGGAGAGGGTTAAATGAGATAATGGATATAAAGCACTTAGCACAGCATATTGCGCATCTTACGTAGTCGCCAAATACCTATGACTGAATTGCAAGCACTTTTCCATGTTTTCGAATCATTGTCATAGTTGTAATTATTATTAGCGGCTCCTAAAGAGATGCTCAAGGAAAGCTCTGGTAGGCGTCTCTTTCAGTGGTTGGTGTGACAGTCTGCTAGCTGTTCAACACAATTGGTTTCCTTTTCTTGCTGAGCGCACAGCTGGATGACATTTCCCAGACACCCTTGCAGTGAGATGGGTCACATGACTGAGTCTGAGCAGTAGGGTGTGAGGAGAAGCAATGCAGGCCACTTCCTGTGCGCAGTCCTCCATGTTCTTTCCTTTTGGGGCTCACCGAAATGGCAGCACCCCACATCACCAGTGTGGCTATAGAGATAACATCCTGAAAATGGCAGAGCTATCATTTGATGAAGTCCTACAAGTCTGTATAGAAACAAAACTTCCCCTGACAACTGGAAATCCCATGGACTGTTAATGAATGAGAAGTGTTCTTTTATTGTGTTTGGGTCCTTGTTTATCCATTTGTGATTATCTTTGTTGCAGCAGCGAGCAGTACTCTGATGCATATGGTCCACGCTTGGTTCTAAAAGAAGACGTCAAAGAACTCCAACACCTTGTGGGGTTTTGGTCATTTAAAAAAATTTTTCTTAAGATTTTATTTTTAAGAAATCTCTGCACCCAATGTGGGGCTTGACCTGATGACCCCAAGATCAAAAGTCACATGCTCTACTGACTGAGCCAGTCTGGCACCCCTCCAACACACTTGGAATGTCTCTTCTAAATTCTGTGGATAGAAACAAAACAGACCGTGATCTCATGGCAATCTAGATGGTTCACTCTTACCGGAGTAGGCTTCGGAAATGATATACACACAACCTTCTACAGTGATTTTTATGGTGATTGATCAAAAAAAATGATTTTTCGGTCCTTTGTGTGACTTTTAATGGCCTAGAGAAGAAAGGATGAGTTGGTGTGTCCCAGAACAAAGTCAGGTCCTACATCTGCCATTATTTAGAGTGCCAATCTCCTGGCCCTATCCACCCCGCCGGGGCTGCTGCGAAGAAACCATGAGCTGATGGACATCAAATGCAAAACAAAGAGCCTGGGCTGGCTAATGGATTCCATAAATACTTATTCTTGTAGTTTCACCCTCTCAAATATAATAGTTTCTCAAGTTTGTTTCATGAAACACTGGCTCCATGATGCATCCTGTTAAATATAGCTCAAGAAAACTTCACCATCAGAAAATAGTGAAACTGCTCTGAAATGTGACATCCTGCCGCTGCGTTCCCATTACTCTTGTAAATTGTATGTGATGTCCCACCATCACTTCCTTCAGTTTTCTCTGAACCCTAACCACAAAGCCAGCTTTTTCATGACATACGTGTTAATACTCTGCACAGCTCGTGTTCTGCAAGACATGCTTTGAGAAAGTGGGCCCAGCACTTGGTACCTGGTGAATAATCCCCAAGTGTCTACCAAATGTGTAAAGGAAGTAGACCACCAAAGTGCCTTTCAAAAGGATTAAAGGAGCTCCTTTCTGCCTCCTTGAGCCTCTTGAGTAAAATGGCTGCTGGAGAATATAGGATACTGGGTGCAAACAAGGCCTTGGCAGCTTGTTGGGGTTGGTGGGGAGAAGGAGTATATGTACATGCAGATCCTTCACTTCCCCTTCCCCCATGGATTGGACAACTCTACACCACAGGGCCAGAGCACCGGGAGAGGGTGAGAAAAGAGAGGATCCTGACCGGGTGTTTAAACTTGACCACATAACTGTGCCAGCTCTTCCCGATACCTAACATATTGAAAAGCCATGTCCTCGGTGGGTTGGGTTTTCCCTGCTCTCAAGTCTGGGCAAGTTTAAGGAAGATGAAAGGGAGAGAAGAGCTCTGGCCCCTGCCTGCCTTTATACAACAGGTGAACGGAGGTAAGTTTTCGGCACATGTTGCCAGGTACGGTACCCAAACTGCCAGATCTCAGCCGCAAGAGTCAACAAAGGAAAATACAAGTCATCTGAAGGGACTATCACTCAGAGAGAGGAATATGAGTGTTAGAGAAAGAACACTTATGGAGAGAAATAGCACTGCCTTAGGGAAAGACAGTATCTTGGTTATGGAAATAGTAAGAGCATTTATATTCGAGTATAGCACGCAGACCATTCTCTAGGGTGAAATAAAGTAATTTAAAAAATTGTTTTCAGTTTATTTATTTAGGCGCCTGGGTGGCTCAATCGATTAAGCATCCGACTTCTGCTCAAGTTATGATCTCGCAGTTCTTGACTTTGAGCCCCACCTCGGGCTCTGTGCTGAGAGCTCGGAGCCTGGAGCCTGCTTCAGATTCCGTTTCCTTCGCTCTCTACCATTCCCCCTGCTCACACATGAGGGAGAGAGAGAATCCCAAGCAGGCTCCACAGTGTCAGCACAGAGCCTGATGAACCTCGATCGATTTTTGTCTCTCCCCTGCAGGGGCTGTACAATTCCCCATCTTTAACAGAAAGATTCCTCATTCACTTCCGCCTACCACAGCCTCATTTCTCTGCTGCCTTTCATGGTCAAACTGCTCACTTTTCCATGCAAATATTCCCAAAAGAAGTCCCAGAGGACCCAGTATGCCTTGTACTTAGTTCTGAGAAGTGTGTTTGTGGCATCTTCAAATAACTGATTCACACAAGTATTTCTGAATAATCAATGTTCATTTAAATTAGCAGAGGTTACCTACCAGAGTATGACTAGGTTTTGGTACTAAGAAATATAACTCAACACTTATTTTGAAGTGCAAATAATAATAGAACTTTTAAAATATCCTTTATTCATTTGTCTCTTGAACCTACTCCAATCAGGCTCTCAATGTCATCAAGGCAGGCAGTCATTGTCAACTCTACCAGTGACTTCCCTATTGTTAAACCCAAAGGTTCACTTTCCATCTCTAGTTACTCTGCTTCCGGCTGCCTTTGACTCAGCTGATCCTTCCCTCCTTCCTGTGGCACCATTTTCTCTGGCATTAGGTCATCACTCTTTGCTCCCCTCCTGTCTCACCGGCATCCTCTGAGCCTCCTTTGCTTTTTGACCTTCGCTTTCCAACCTCAGCTCTCTTTCCCTCTATGCGACACTCATTCCTTAGGTGATCTTATACAGGACCAACACTTTTCCCCCCAGGTTCATTGAGGCATAACTGACAAGGAGAATTGTAAAGTGTTTAGATATTTAAGGTGTACATATGTGTATACGTTGTGAAAGGATTTACCCCACAGAGTTAAGTCACACATCTGTCTTCCATATTTACTTTTATTTATTTATTCATTTATATATTTATTTTGGTGAGAACGCTTAAGTTCTACTCTCAACAAATTTCAAATTTCAGTTAGATAGTAGAGTGCTATCAGCTAACGTCACCATATCCACCCATTAGACCTGAGACCATATCCATCTTACAACTAGAAGTTTCCGTCCATTTAGGAACCTCTTCCTATCTCCTTCATCTCCCTCAGCCCCTGGCAACTACTTTGCTACTTTCTGTTTTTATGAGTTTGATTTTTTTTTTCTTTCCTTGGTTCCTTCCTTCCTTCCTTCCTCTTTTGCTTTCTTCCACATATAAGTAATATCATGTAATATTTGTCTTTCTCCGTCTGGCTTATTTCATTTAGTGTAATGCCCTCTAGAGTCATCCATGTTGTCTCAAATGACAGGATTTCCTTTTTCTTTTTTTTTTTTTTGAGACTGAATAATATTCCATTGTATATACATACTACATTTTCTTGAAGGATTATGATTTTATTTATTTTTTTAATGTTTTATTTATTTCTAGGAGAGAGAGAGAGAGAGAGAGACAGCGTGAACAGGGGAGGGTCAGAGAGAGAGGGAGTCAGACTGAAACAGGCTCCAGGCTCTGAGCTGGCAGTCAGCACAGAGCCTGACGCGGGGCTCGAACCCACGAACCGCGAGATCATGACCTAAGCGAAAGTCGGGCGCTTAACCGACTAAGCCACCCAGGCGCCCCTCTTGCCGTTTTTAGTAAGGCCTTCAGATACTGTCTGCCCTGCCTCTTTGCTCCCCAGGTATTCATCTCTGCAATGTGACTCTCTGCACACTTTGTGGGACAGAGTTTATGGGGTAAAGGGAACAAAATGAATAGCTTTTCCCACACAAACCTACAAAATAGATATACGTGTTTTTCTGATTTCAGAATGAAGTTTAATGGCAAACTGTTTTTAAATATTAATATTACTTAATATTTCCCTTTAATACTCCCTTTCAGAGACCATGGAGAAGACTGCTCCCATTTTAAATGCCATCTACCTGAGGACGAGTCCTCAATTTTTCTCTCCAGCCAGTACTTTCCCTCTGAATTTCAACAAGGAGACCTAAATTCTTATCAATATCCTTATTGGGATATCCAATAGAAATTTCACATTTAACATGTTAAAAAGAGAACTCTAAGTTTTCATCCTCAAACTATTTCTCCTGTAGTCATCTGGAACTCAGTAACAAATTCCACCCTTCTAGTTTCTCAGACAAAATCCTTAGAGTTTTCCTGGACTCTTCTCTTTCTCTCCTTACTACATTCAATCCAGTGGCAAATTCTCTTCTTTCTACCTGGTCACTTACAGTCCTAGTTTCCCTTGTCATCACAGCCCAAACACCTTTACTTTTCACCTATATTGTTGTAACAAATCCTTAACTAGACCACTCACTGCTACTGTGATTTCTTTAGAGTCAATTTTACAAAAACCTCCTAGAACAATCCCTTCGAAATGTAATTTAGATCTCTGAGGACTAATTTCTTACTCCTACTCAGCCCTAAATGTCAGATTGCCATTCTTTATTAATGTCATAAAGTACTTTTTCCAACATCTGATGAAACATGAAGAATGTATTTCTTTGATAATCACCATTACCCAGAAAATGTTAGGAAGCCATAGATTCAATCAAGCAACAAAAAAGGTTAAAAAAACAAAATCAGTAGCCACAATAAAAAGGCAAATACCCAGGTAGAAAATGAACACACCATTTGAATAAACATACTTTCAGAGAAGATAGACAAGTGACCATTACAGACACAGAAAGATGTTCAACATCATTAGTCGTTAAGAAAATGCAATACTGTGAGAAGAAGCATACATTTAGCCCTCTTCCAATTAAAGTCTTGAATTCTAAAAATAAAGAGATCTTATAAGCTTCCAGAAAAAATGAGCAAGTGACTTCAGTGCTAAAAGAATCTGATAGGCATCAAATTCGACCACAACACTGGATGCCCGAAAGCAGTGAAATATTACATATCACTGAGAGAAATTCCATACCCAGGCATTATTTCATTAATCTTTGAAAGCAAAAGAAAATACAATGAGGGAGGATATCCAATATTTCAGAGAAAAATCCGCATATCTACGAGGTACTCCCTTTGAGGAAAATACCCAGAGAAAGACTAATCGAGCATCAAATAAATCAGAATATAAATTTCAATCTGGGAAAAGACAAAAAAGAAGGCTGACTGGTGAGCAATGAATCTTTATGCACGTCTATATATTGAATAAATAGGAAGATTCTGACTAGAAATAGATTAGCTAAGTCTAAACGCAGGCTCCTGATCTAGAAGATTTATCTTATAAGGATAATTCAAATCATAATCTAGAATTAAAAGCATTAAATGATACCAGAAAAACCTAGGCATTGAGAGTTAGGTGAGAAAAAAGAGAGACATACAAACGTTTGAAAATTCACCGGGCATGAATTTCTAGCTGAATTTTATCTAACCTTTTTTTTAAAATATTTTTATTTATTTCTAGGAGAGAGAGAGAGAGACAGCGTGAACAGGGGATGGTCAGAGAGGGAGGGAGACACAGACTCTGAAACAGGCTCCAGGCTCTGAGCTGGCAGTCAGCACAGAGCCCGACGCAGGGCTCGAACCCACGAACCACGAGATCATGACCTAAGCAAAAGTCGGACGCTTAACCGACTAAGCCACCCAGGTGCCCCTATCTAACCTTTAAAGGACCGACAATATTACTTTTATTTCAGTGACTGTAAGCCACAGAAAAGGATGAAGAGACCAGTCCATTTTATAAAGTCAAGGTAGACTTAATCACAGCTGGTAAAGGTATTGAAAATTATAGGCACTGTCTCTCTCTCTCTCTCTCTCTCTCAGAAATAAATAAAAACATTAAGAAAAAGAAAATTATAGGCAAGTTGGCAAATACAAAGTCAAGAAATCTAAATAAAATATTAAGTAGAAGCCAGTCGTGTATAAAAGGAAGAGAAGCAGACCATGACTTTTTCCATGGAGTCAAGAGCATTTCAGTATTGGGTTGTCTAGTGAGACAATCTATTACATCAATCGTTTGAGGAGGAAAACCAGATGATCTTAAGATGTTTAAAGTGTATTTAGTAAAGTGGCAGCCATTCCTACTGAATAACATGAGAATTAAATAAATTATTTAATAATAAAGGCTATTTACCAAGCCGATGGCAGACAGTATCCTAAAGTGAAGAAGGCTAAAACTATTTTAATTAAACAGAAACCACACAGAGAGGTTCACCATCACCATCATGGCTAAACACTGGCCTGGAAGAGGGCTCAAACTAAACATGACAAAATCGAATAACTGACTTAATATTTGAGAATAAGACTAAAACTCTTTGGTCTTGCTAATGATATGATGGTATCCCTAAAAACTTAAACACATACATAAAATAAAAATACAAATAGGGGTGGCTAGGTGGCTCAGTCCGTGAAGCGTCTGACTTCTGCTCAGTTCATGAACTTATGGTTCATGAGTTCGAGCCCCACATCTGGCTGTCTGCTGTCAGCACAGAGCCTGCTTCCAATACTCTGTTCTCCTCTTTCTCCCTGCCCCTCCCCACTCACGTTCACTCTCCCTCTCTCTCAAAACTAAATAAACATTTTTAAAAATACAAATAAAAAAAGACACATAACAATAACAACAAAACCCAAATAACTTGAGTAAAGGTAGTAAGAGAATTTGGTAATTGGTTGCACAAACAATAACTATTTTAAATAGAAGGAGAAACTGAAAAATGTTTCATTCACAACAATGACAAAATTGAACATACTTCAGAATAAGGTTGGCAGGAAAGAAACAAATACCATGTGAGAAAAGATTTTCTTAGTTTTTATATTTTTAATTTTTGATCACATGACTTTCATTTGCTTTCAATTGCGACGCTGTAGTCATTTCCCATCACTGCTATAACAAATTACCACACATTTAGTGGCTGAAAACAACACAAAATTTTCCTCTTATAGTTCCAGAGGTTAGAAATGCGAAATCTGTTTCATGGGTTGAAGTCAAGGCAGGACTGAATCTGTGAGGTGGCTTTGAAGGGAGAATCACTTCCTTGCCTTGTTCATATTCCGGTGGCCCTGGTACCCTTCCTCCAGCTTCAAAGCACATCTGTCTGATTTCTGTCACCTCTTCTCCTTCTCTTCCCATTCTGACTGCCCCCATGTCCCTCTTATAAGGATTGTTATGATGACATTAGACCCAGGGGGTAATTCAGGATCATCTCCCATCTCAAAATCATCAACTTATCATATCTGCAGAGTCCATTTTGCCAAATAAAGTAATCTCCACTGGCTCCAGGGATTAGGTGGTGGACATGTTGCGTGGGGTGAGAGGCACACATTATTTAGCCTATGACAAACACTAATATGATTCTTAAAATTGTTATAGAAGAATAAATGCTTGAGAAGAGCCAAGAATGTATGGGGGTGGGGGAAGGTGGGGCAGGGACACATTAAAGACATTACAATGAAATCAATATAGCATGGCAGAGAAATAAATAGATTTGTGGAACAGAATAGAGAATTCAGAAAGCTATCTCAGTATATATTCCATGTGTGTGTGAGTATGTGTGTGTATTTGACAAAAGAGCCATTTCAAATCAAGGAGATAATGGGTTATTTAATAAACAGTGCTAGCAGGGCACCTAGGTGGTTGAATTGGTTTAGCGACCTACTGTTGATTTTGGCTCAGGTCAGGATCAAGGTCATGGGATCAATCCCCGCCCCNATTCTCTCTCTCTCTCTCTCTCTCTCCCTTAAAAACTCCCTAAAACCTCCCCCAAAAAAAATGCTAGCACAACTAGTCACAGAAAGAAAACAAAAGTAGAACTTGAATCCCTCAAAATAAAAAATTGTATAAATGGCCTAAAGAATAAACTCTTGAATGCAGACGAAAACAAAACCCACCCACAGTGTGAAGAAAAGGACTTCCTTGTTAAGCCTGGAATCCCAAAAGCTATTTGTAAAAGGACACCCTATTTGAACATCAATATGTGAAGAAAAAAAAAAAAAGAAACATATTTGGAAAACATGCCAGGTAAAAATCAACAGACAAAAAATAAATACAATTCAAAACAATTGTGTCGTGCCAAACCCAAATGTCTGTGCCTCCGTCACACAAAGAGCTCTTGCAAATGGACAAGAGTGAGGTCAACCACCCATTAAACCCAGCAAGCTCTCCTGCCTGGCAGTGTCTCCCTCCTCATCTTCTATCTCTAAGGGAGGCTGCTGGCTCCCCTCAAGGCAGTTTTCAGAGTTCTATTAAACGCGATTATCTCTATAAATAAGTAAATATTTAAAAATAAGTAAATATGCTATGATAAATAAAATGCTATTATCTCTATAATCCGGTAGCTGTCACAATCACACGAAGGATGACTTCGCTAGTGACTAATACAAATATGGTGATCTGATCCTATTCATGAGAGAATCCAATGTTTTCCACTTCTCTCTCCTGCTGTTTCAACTAAAAGAAGAATGTCCTCATTCATTTGGTGGCTTTCCTTCTCTTTCTCTCTTCTGGAGATCACTTAAAAGTTTCCACGGTGAGCTAAGTTTGGGTTTTGTTGTTTTTTTAATGGACCCAATGTTATTTTGCATTCGGAGTCATTCCCCCATCTGAATTTCAGATTTTAAGGTAGGGTATTTTGTTTGTTGCAGTATGTCAACTTTTCCTTCGTCTTTTATTCAGCAAGCTTATGCTAAATTTGAAAAGAAAAAAAAGGAACGACCCAGAGTTGGCAACACAGGAGGAAAATAGAACCTCATCTTGTGCCTAACACTGTATGCTCACTTGTTACGCCCGTAAAAGAACTTTCTATTTTAGTTCAGACTCTTTTCCTCTCTTCCAAAATATAAATCCAGACTGAAGATAATGTGTGGGTGTCACAGACAAATCTCCATTGAAATCCAAATCTAGAATCTACAGAAATTCTAGAAGATGTTGTGGAGACAAGCATCAGACAGAGACAAAAACTCTCTTCAGGGGAACGGTAAGATAGAGGAAGTAGAGCTTCGGGTTGAGAATACCAGCCCTGGAACTATACAGGCCTCAGTCTGAGTTTCTTCAAGTTTTTTCTTTTTAATGCTTCTCACGCCTCCATTTCCCCATCTGTAAAATGGGAAGGAGAATAGTACCTGCTTCACAAGCTGGTTTGGGAGATTAAATCAGATCATGGACATAATTTAGCCAAAAGCTTGGCACATGGTCACATCTCCAGTGTTCGTTATTAGTATTTTGTCTCTATGCAGAGCCCTGAGCACAAATTTAGGAGACTGGTTGTGCTTCCTTCTCTCATCTGGGACCTCCGGTATATGAGGTAGAGGCTAAGTAAAGAGATTTCCCAACTTTGGTCCTCAGAGCCCTGAGATCCCACAGAGGGGCCTCGAGGGGGAGATGCGGAGGCATTGGCACTAGGCTGTGATGGTGGCTGAGAAGCTTTGTTTCTTTCTGTTTTCTATAAAAGGAACCTGCCTAAGATTTCACTTCAAAAACCACTGATCCTTATAATCTGCAAGGCTATTACGATTCCATTATTCAGTAGACATTCCTCCTTTTTAAAACGACTTTCCCCAACTTTTTAGTAATCTCTCGTCATTATCCATCCTTAGCCACCTGATCCCTCCTGAGAGAAGGAGAGCATTCGAGAAGCCTGTGTGTTTTAGCATGAATTGCTTTGATGTATTATGCCTTCTAGGAGGTGCTTGCATTTAAAAAAGAGTCCAAAGGAGAAAAGAACAAAAAAAGGTTGCTTTTTCTATGAGCTGAAACCCCGGCNCTGCCTTCAGATAACGTGCATGAGGCTTTCCCCATAGTAAGGGCGTGTGGGAAGAGATTCTGAGTCCACAAAACCACTGCTTCTCCATTCTGCCAATGGATTAACACACGCCGCCTATAAGCGAGGTGCTACTTTTTTTCGGAGTTGAGGGCAGGGAGGTGGCTCCATGGCTTGCCTCAGTTGGCAGAGCGCGGCCCTGACTAGAGCCTTGGGCTCCCTCCCCAGGCCTGCTTGGTGGCCTCCGCCCATCTGGGAAGCCAGGCCTGCTGATGACCCACAAGGCCCAGACTTTCGAGCATTTGCAGAAATGGCAGAGGAGGGACTGGTTTTCCTGATGCTTCCTCCGTGAGAATAAAGGAATGGCTGTAGCAGACCTGTCAGCTCTCAATGAGCTCTTTGTGCAAATAAATTCCAGAGTTTTTATGGAAGATGATGGAAGAGAGGGCNGGCAGACTCCTGGATCCGGGAACTTCAGAGGCTGGAGAAGAGATCTAAAAAGCTCAGGGCAAACCAAGAAGTCCTCATTTTTAAGAAGTATATTTTTCTTTCCCTATTAAAATTCCCAGTGAAATAATTTTTTTTTTAAGTCCAGAAAAACATACATGAAAGTCATTCCTGAATCACCGGGGGAGAAGATCGCCGTTTCCTATCATCCCCTCACAGAGCAAAGCTGGCTGATTTGTACTTACACAGTCATCTCAAGACTCGCTGGTAGGAGGGCAGATGTGTAATAAGATCTTGGTACATATTTGTTGAATGAGCGAATGAATGAATACGTCCTTTAGGTTGAGGGCCAAGGGATGATGATAGCACAAATAACAGAAACAGCATGATAACCTCCTCTGGGATCGTCCTTCGTGATGTCTGACGCCTTGGAAACACCAGCAAGGCTATCATTCAGTGTTCTCAGGGAGACCATCACCTTGATGGTCTTAGCAGCATCTCTGAGTGGGGAGAACCAAGCTGGAGTATTTGTGAGGTTTTGAAGCCTGGTGGAAGGCATGTCTTTCAACACAGGATTGCAATATAAGAGGCTGGGATAAGTACACACAGCCAGGTGAGGGTTTTACAGGAAGTTTTCAAAGAAGCTCACAGAGAAGCTCGTCATTTGATGCCATTCGGTGAAAGATTGGGCAGCTGTCTGATGTTCATTCGAGTGGGTTGTTCCAAAGTTATTTGCAACTTTTATTATCTTGAGCAAGAATTTCCTGGAATAGAAAGGCCTGATGATGAAGGCAGTGGAATAGGAAGGTCATGCTAATGAAGATAGCAGAGTAGTACAGTCATACTCATCCAGACCAAAGTCTGCAGGCTGTAGCCCAAAGGGCAAATCTAGCCTTTGGCCTGTTTCGATGAGTAATGTTTGATTGGAACACCCATGTTCATTTCTTAAAGTATTGTCTGTGGCTGCTTTCATATTACAGACGCAGAGTTAAGTAATCACCATACAGATTCTATGCCCACAAAGTCTAATATATAGTTACTCTCTGGCTTCTTCCAGAAAAACTTTGCCATCCCAGATATACAGACAGTAAGCTGTGTAAGAGTAGATGGTTTCCATTTCTCATATTCATTTATTCATCAAGTATTTCTTTAAGGACCTTCTGTGGGCAAGGTACCTCTGTAGGTGCTGGGAATACAGCACTCAACAAGACAAACACTTTCCCTTATGAAGGCAAGTCAATAAATAATCTAAATCAGATGATAAGGGCTCTAAAAAAAATTAAGCATGGCGCGGTGTCTGGCCGGCTCAGTCAGTAGACCACGTGACTCTTGATCTCTGGGTTGTGAGTTTGAGCTCCATGTTGGGTGTAGGGGTTAATAATTTAAAACAATTACAGGTTGGTAATCAGGAAAGGCTTCTCTTAAGAGGTAGCATTTAAATAAGAACCTGAATGAGGTGAACAAATTATGTCGGGGCTGTCAGGAGAGATTTCCATGCAGAAAGGACAGAAATGTGAAAGTCTGAAGCTAGACTAAGTGGGTGTGTTGATAAGAGCAAGCAGGCTGATGCATTTAGAGGGAGATGAGCAGATGACAGAGGGGAAAAAGTTGAAAGTGGAGAGATGGCAAGGGCCGATGAAGTAGGAGAACCTCCCTGCAGGTGACTGGGTTTGGATTTCATTCTGAATATGATGGAAAGCTCACTAGGGAGTTTTAAGCAAGGGGGTAATGGGAGCCAATCTCTGTATTAAAGGCTCAGTCTGGCCACCAGGTAAAGAACTCACTGTCGAGGCACAGAGTAGAGGCAGAAATGCCACAACAGGAGAGAAATCACACCTGGATTCCTCAGCAGGGACCAGAGATGGTACACACACATCAGTGTGATTTGGGACACATTTTTTTTTTTAATTTCTAGGACAGAGAGAGAGAGAGACAGCATGAGCAGGGGAGGGTCAGAGAGAGAGGGAGCCACAGACTGAAACAGGCTCCAGGCTCTGAGCTGACTGTCAGCACAGAGCCCAACGTGGGGCTCGAAACCACGAACCGCGAGATCATGACCTAAGCGAAAGTTGGACGCTTAACCGACTAAGCCACCCAGGCGTCCCTGGGACACATTTTAAAGACACAGTTAATAAGACCTGCCAATGAGTTGGGCGTGGGGTATGAGAGAAAGAAAGCATCGAAGACGATTCTGAGGGTTTAGGACTGAGTGACAGGGTGGACAAGGATGCCTTCTGCTGAGACGGTGGAAGACTTGGAGGCAAGCCCTGGTGAAATCAGGAGTTCTGTTTTGTTCTTGTTAAATTTCACATGGCTGTTAGACATCCAAGTGAAGCTGTCGTGTTCACAGTTGGATGGGAATACGTGCAAATTGGAGACGTTGGGCATCAGCGCTAATTTGGGACTCATCAGCATATGGAAGGTATTTAAAGCCATGGAATTTGGTGAGATCACCGAGGCAATAACTACAAATAAAGAGAAGGGCCCGATTACTAAGCCCTGGGGCCAGTGGTAAGCTGGACTAAGACTAACCTGCTAGTAAGAGCTGGTGGAGCACATGTCTTCCCAAACCACCATCGGTAACAGCATGCTAATAGCTGCAATTCAGCCATTGCAGAAATGTTTGCATTGTGAACATGGGTGAACACCATGCCCGAGGGCTTATCCCCCACACTGAGCCAGTGTTAAACATTAACCAACACACCACCGCCTGGGACTCTTACAGGTAGAGGTCAGGAAAAAGCAGGAAGAAACTGTGTAAGAGATTGACAAGGTCTAGGATGTGAACGAGGTAGGAGGAATAGCAAAAGGGTGTGGTGTTCAAGGTTATTATGTTTTTTTCATGTGGAGAGACTTCTCTGCGGTCTTTCTCTTCTCTCCCTTCACAAAGGCTTCAGCCCTCGGAGATGATAGAACATATCACATCTAGAACATAAATCTGTTTGTTTACCTCTCCGATCTAGCCTTCACCCCTAATGACTTTAACTCATCCTATAAGCCCACATGCCCTGAGAAGCCATTATATGGAAAGATTTCCATGAATTTTAATAGAAAAAAAATGATATGTTCTATCTCAACCCAAGCAAGATATGCAAGTGATTTCCACAAATAGAAAAATATGTCACTGAAAGCACGTCTAAATAAGTCATAGAAGCTAAATTGAAGGTAAATAAGTAGATACTCTGTATAAAATTTAAATTAGTAAAAGTATATTTTAGTCATTAAGGAAGAAATGTTTTGAAAGGAGGTGGTAGAAGAACTTCTGGGACGTGTATGCTTTCTTAAAAGCTAGGGGCGCCTGGGGGGGCTCAGTTGGTTAAGCATTCAACTTTGGCTCAGGTCATGATCGCATACTTCGTGAGTTCAAGCCCCATGTCAGACTCTGTGCTGACAGCTCAGAGCCTGAGCCTGCTTCGGCTTCTGTGTCTCCCTCTCTCTTTGCCTCTCCCCAGCTTGCATTCTCTCTGTCTCTCTTTCTCAAAAAATAAATAAACATAAAAACTTAAAAAATAAAAAATTTTCACAGTGTCTTCAACTTTTGTGTTTCATGGTTATCTTCTACTCAAAATGCACTTAAGAATAAAATTACAGCACGGGGCACCTGGGTGGCTGAGTCAGCTAAGCATCTGACTCTTGATTTGCACTCAGGTCATGATCTCGAGGTTCATGGGATCGTGCCTCCGAGTCGGGCTCTGCACTGGCAGCATGGAGGCTGCTTGGGGATTCTCTCTCCCTCTCCCTCTCTCTTTGTCGTCCCCCGCACCCCCCGCCCGCCCCACACTTGTGCCCTCTCTCACAAANCCCCCACACTTGTACTCTCTCTCACAAAATAATTAAATAAACTTTAAAAAATTATAGCATAGAAAAACACACGTAGAACTAAAGAAAGGCTAAACAAAAGATTCCCTAACCTGAACACAAGATTACCTTGGAAGATACAGTAAGGATATATATATACCCATAAAGGGTCCAAAAGGTCCTAGAAGATACCCTCCACTCACCCTTCCTGCCTGGCTCGCAGGCAAAGCAAAACGTCTGGGTTCATCCAAACACATTGCACAAAGATGTTATCTTACCAGAAGCCCTTGTGTCAAGTGAGCATGTCTTTGCCTAAACCATAGTGTGAAAAGAGCACTTCTTAGAAAGTATATGGTTACCATGTTTTGGGTACAAACTTGTTACATTCAAAAAGTGCTAAAACTTCTCAACACCATTGTACTAGACAGTCATTCACAGGACAGTAGTTACAGAAGGCAACTCTGTTTTTGATTCTACTGTCCAAGAAGAAAGCTCTCTCTGCTGTACCAAAAGCATCAGCACCTGACCATTCCAGAAGAATGCTAGTATGCTCTACTTTTGAAAGACTTCAGCCTCACAGAGCCCCTATTATCCTTACCACCGTTATTATAGCTACTGTTTATGTAGAATCGAATACGCATCAAGCCAGGTAGAGATTGTCTATGCTCCAGTCTACAGGGGAAGAAACGGAGTATTAGGAAAGGAAGGCCTGTAAGAAGGGTGGCTAATGTAGCATCTTCTAAGCAACCAAAATTAGAAGGTGAAATCTTTAAATAATGGTTTCTTTCATTGTGCAACTAAAAGACTTGTTCATACACTTCTTGACATTATACATGTTGCTTCAGCAGCAGGGCAACAACAGAACAGAACACCTATTTAGGAAGAATAACTCTAAAATAGAAACCTACCACGACAGTGCTTTGTTGATAAAATCCATGGATTTTATACATGAACAACGATGGCAGTTTGAGGGTGCATTTTATACTGGTTTCCTGGACCCCATTGAGTTCTGCTCAGGGATGTGGGGAGACTTACTCTAAAACACAAAACCAGAGGTACCTGGCTGGGTGCGTCAGAAGGACATATGATGCACTCTCAGGGTGGTGAGACTGAGCCCCACGTTGGGTGTAGAGATTGCTAAAAAAATAAATAAATAAACTTTAAGAGGCACATGGGTGCCTCCGTCAGTCAAACATCTGACTTTTGATTTCGGCTCAGGTGGTGATCTCACAGTCATGGGATCAGGCCTCAAGTTGGACCCCACCATAAAAGTGTGGAGACTGCTTGGGATTCTTTCTCTCTTCCTCTTTCATGCCCCTCCCCACTTGTGTGTGTGTGTGCATGCGTGTGCTCTCTCTCTCAAAATAAATATATAGCAGTTGTTCTCAGGGGAGGAGGAGTCAACATGGTGGAGAAGTAAGGGGACCCAAAGTTCCCTTGTCCCTCAAACACAGCAGTAATGAGGTCAGAAGGCTTGGAATTCCAGGAATCCCCACTACAGAGGTACAGAAACCTCTCCAGGGGCCCACGGGGACAACTTGGCAGGCCATAGGTGCATGGTTATGAATTGGGAGGGATGAAATGGGAGGTGTAGGCACAGAGGGGAGGAATCCCCTTCTGTGGAGAGACGAAAGGAAGAGAAAGAGAGGCTGTGAAAGTGTAGGATTGATTTGGACAAGACAAAAATCACGGACTGGGGAACAGAAAAAAAAACAGAGAGAGATCCAGTTTCTAGCTCTATCCAGGGTTGCGGGGCTTTCTCTGGACTGGGGCCAGTTGCCCTGTTCACGTGACTGGGGGGAAAGGCGGAGACAGCCCTGGACTTGGTAGCAAGCTCAAAGACACCTTTGGAGAGAGCAGTCCCCTCCCTCGAGTGCTGTGGGAAGAAGGCATATAGCTGTTCCATGGACAAAAGACCCCACAGGTGTCAAAAGCCAGAGGCCCTTTGTCATCTGGGCAGAGTGGCACTGCCCCAGAACCGGGGTGGGATCCTTTAAGATATCAGGGTTTGAATCCCAGCTGAGCCCCGGGGAGGTGTGGGAGACTGTGGAACGGAACAAGCCAGCCCACTTGCGCCCACGCAGCACTGAAGGACAGCCTGAACAGAGTAGTTTGGGACACCCAATCCAGGGAGGAGAGACTGGGGTGTCGCCATTTTCCTCCCCATCCCCACCCGAGGTGGGGTTTCAGGGAGTGGACAGTGGGCCCACAGTGGGGGCAGGACATACCTATATCAACCCACACGGCTCTGTGTCTGGGAACTGCATATCTACTGCGCAAGATTGACACTGACCGAACCAGACACCCCCTCCTCCAGACCAGCATTTTCTGATTTGATTCTTGGTCAATTCTTATTCTATACATATATATATTTTTTTCTTCCTTTTCTTCCTCTTATTCCTTCCCTTCTCTATTCTGGTTATTCTGGTTGGTTTTCACACTAAAGCAAATTACACATTCTTCTTGAGTGTACATGTAACATTCTCTGAAATAGATCACATAGTGGGTCACAAAATAGCCCTTGACAAGTACAAAAAGATTGAGATGATACCATGCATATTTTCAGATCACAACGCTGTGAAACTTGCAATCAACCACAAGAAAAAATTTGGAAAGCCTCCAAATGCATGGAGGTTAAAGAACATCCTGCTAAAGAATGAATGGGTCAACCAGGCAATTAAAGAAGAAATCAAAAATATATTGAAAGCAAATGAAAATGAAAACATGACAGTCCAAACCCTTTCGGCTGCAGCAAAGGCAGTCGCAAGAGGAAAATACATTGCAATTCAGGCCTACCTCAAGAAACAAGAAAAATCCCAAATACAAAACCTGAGAAAGCTCAGTCAATTCCCAAAAATCTCCACATTCTGCTCCATGGAATTCTAAACAGAGAAAGTTGCCTATTTGGGTGCAGAAGTGTTGGACAGGAAGTAGACTTCATGATCCTTCCTCTTCCCCTAGCCCTATCATCAACAGCACAAATACTATTGTCTCTTTCAACCACAAGGATTACTGTTATTATGGATATTATTTTAAGGCCACCTCACCTGGATGTTAATGTCTTCATTTGCACTGTGATTTCCCTTCACCTCCTCCCCCACCCCCGCTTAATTCTCAATAAGTTGAAAGGATTGCTCACCAAAGGCAATTGTACAAGACAGAGGAAACCCACATGTTCGTGCTATTTCAAAAGTTTGTGACATCTTGTGGTTTGAGACTGGGTTTTCCTTTCCTTCTACCCACTCTAACCACCAACTTGTTTCCCTGCAATGCCAAATTTATTGTTTCCCTGGAATATAAGATACCATGTTTGCAAAATACAAGACTTTCTAGGAGGAAATACCTGGAAGGTGCCCTAGGCAAAATTAAAAGCCAGAGTTAGCAGATGTAAGCTTCAGTCCACAGGCCTCACCTGCAGCAAGAGGAGCCAATGGGGCCCTGAGAAACCAATGTGCTGGAAAGACAGCCATTTCTATCCTGCGAGAATGTTATGGAACACGGTGGAAAGACAGGAAAAGGGTAGACCCGCATTTTAATCCTAGCTCTTTTACTTTGATTAATACATTTTTTCAGGACACCAGGGTGGCTCAGTTGGTTACGCATCTGACTCTTGATTTCAGCTCAGGTCATGATCTCATGGTTCATGAGATCAAGCCCCGCACCAGGCTCTGCACTGATAGCATGGAAACTGAGAGAGACAGGGAGAGCATGAGCAGGGGAGGGACAAGACAAGAGAGTGGCACAGAATCTGAAGCAGGCTCCAGGCTCTGAGCTGTCAGCACAGAGCCCAATGCGGGGCTCGAACTCACAAGCCATGAGATCATGACCTGAGCCAAAGTCAGACACGTAACAGACTGAGCCACCCAGGCGCTCCTACCTTCATATTTAGTTGTAAACTCTTTTAAATGCAATTTCTAAGGTTTGTGAAATGCCTTCATTTCCTGATATTTAGAAGTGATTCCTGTACCAAAATTATGAACTGTAAGTTAACTGACATTGAATCTGTTCATTGCTATAGAGGTTTAAGAGCTTGACTTAACTTTCTTATCTTCAAAGGTTTTGATTCTGACAATCCACCAAACCACATTCATGAACCTTTGGCTGACAGCTCACACAACCAATTAGCTGGGGCCCCATCTAATATGTTTACATTTTAAATAATTTCAGTGTGGTGATAGTGCATAGAGGGGTACAAACATTCTCTCTGTCTTGTCAGATTACATGCCTGTCTATTTGAAACATAGAACTAATTTCTTTTTTTTGTAAGTCTGGAAATTATTTTCGGGGATCCCTGTTCCCATTTCTGCTGCCTATCTCCAAAAGAGAACCAATAACTTTTCTTTTGTATTTTAGTTCCTCCTGATTAGATAGCATGAATATCTGGGATCCTTCAGTATGGGCCGAATGGCATGTTTTCATCAACTCGAGTCTGAAAGTAGGGAAAATTCACTGTGAAAGAAAGAAAAAAAGATACCAGGAGATGTAGCAATTTCTACTGCTTAAGTATTCAATATCTACTCTTCCTCTCTTCCTAACTAACAGACCTGTATTTTGTTCAGCTCTCTATCCCTCAAAGAGGGTGATTCTATCCCCAGCTCAGAATTCAGTCTGAGACTACCAACTTTCTAGATTGTAACTCAGAGAAAGAAACAAATTTCATAGGGCAACCTAGTACACACACGTTCATTCTATGCACTTTTTATAGAAAATGGAAAACATGTCTAAAGGACAATATCCACCTTTACAAAGTGCATCATACTTTGATATGTTTCTTCTATTTCTTTTGCTAATGACGATTCTCAGCCACTAAGGTTGATTTCTCAACCCACTAATAGGCCATGAGGCAAGTTTCAAAAACACTGGTCTAAGCCTGTCACATCAATGCGACTCCTCTTGGCAATGACCGACTTCGAGCTTAGTGATGCATTCAAGCTCATGAGACATGAAGGAAGTCTGCCAGGAACTTTTCTTGAAAAATTTCTTCACGGTTAGAATGAAAAGGGTGCATTATACTGAGTTTATGGATTAGAAGAAATTTTGGAACCAAGGAGAATATTTCTTTGACATCTACTTAATGTCAAGCTCTATAAGATGTAGTAATCAACATGAGCATTGTCCTTATTGAGCTCATAGTCAGTTAAACAAGATGGACACTGAGCAGGTAATTCCAAATGGGAATGTGTTATAAACAAGAGAAAGGACAGGATGTCATGGTAACATATAATAGAAGCACAGATATTGGTCTGAATGTCCTGAGAATGTCATCAGGGAGTGGCTTTTAGACTGAGATTTGAAGCAGGAGTCATCAAGGCAAGCGGTGATATGATACTTTATTATGATAGTATCATAGTATCATGATAGTATTTATGATACTTTATTAAAAAGTTAAACCAGGTGGGAGAGAGGAAACAAGGGAAGCTGTTTTGATATGAATTGCCTATAAGGCCAGTGATGAGGCTAAAGCAAAGATGTTTGGAGGCAGTCACCTTGATTGGGCTCCTTTTAAAAAAATTTTTTTTAAGTTTATTTATTTATTTTGAGAGAGAACATGGATGGGGGGAGAGGCAGACAGGGAGACAGAGGATCCTAAGTGGGCTCCGTGCTAGCAGTGCAGAACCCCATGAGGGGCTCGAACCCCTGAACCGTGAGATCATAACGTGAGCTGAAATCAAGAGTCAGACGTTCAACCGACTGAGCCACCCAGAGGCCCCCACCCACAGGTTGTATCTTTACACTAAAATTATATAATAAATATAGTGAAGGAGAGCAGAATTGATCATCCCAAAATGTGCCTCTTTGGCATAGGGTTATGCCTTGAGCTGGTTATTTTTGTAAAAACTCAAATTTGGGAGAAAATTTCAAAACCAAGTAGCAGTTACCCTTTTGTAAAAGATATTTACATGATAAGGGGAACCTCCATTTATAAGGGTGGCTCTCTCTGCACCAGGAAGAGAAGGATGATTACATCTCTAGAGTCTTATCAGTGGAGAAGGCAGAGACTTACATCTTCATAACAACCCTACCCTTGTTTACTATACTTTGCTCAATAACCTCCTATAACTTTGCCCTCCCCGCCCTGACCGTCTACACCTTCTTTTGTTCTTTAGCTGGAAATAGTATTCAAGATGGTGGCTTGGGCCATTCTGGGGGGTTCCTCAGTTCTGGGTCTCTCCTGTTTAGGTAGGAGGTGCACACATTATTAAGCTTCTGTTAGTTAGGTCTTCTCCTGCTAACCTTTTATTATGTGCGTACGGGGGAGGGGAGGGGGGTCTCAGCCAGGAACCTCAAAGGATAGAGGGAAATTATTTTTCCTTCGCTACAATAGCACTTTGTTCAGTTCTGAGTCATTCTGGTGAATTATTGAACTTAAGGGGGTCCTAAGAATCCCTGAATTTGCAGCCATTCGGTCAAAGCCTAGGTGGCCTGGGGTCCCCTGAACTTACAGTTGACATTTTGAATGAAGGCAGTTCTGTTGGGGACTGTGGGGACCGTGCCAAATCCAGGCGGTTAGTATCAGAAGTGGATTGCAATACACTAGCTGGCGTGGGTACAATAAAAGTCGCCTTGATAATGCTTAACTTGAATCCAAACACAAGGAAACATATCAAGGGATATTCTGGAAAATAAGTGACCTGGACTCTTCAAAAATGGCAATGTCAGGAAAGACACACACACACGGTATGTGTTCTCAGTTAAATGATACTAAGGAAATATGACAACTAAATACCATGTGATCTTAGGATCCTGAGCCATAAAAACAAACAAGGGGCGCCTGGTTGGGTCAGTTGGTTAAGCATCTGCCTCTTGATTTCAGCTCAGGTCATGATCTCATGGTTCTTGAGTTCGAGCCCTACATCAGGCTCTGTGCTGACAGTGCAGAGTCTGCTTGGGATTCTCTCTCTCCCTCTCTCTCTGCCCCTCCCCTGCTTGTGCTCTCCCTCTCAAAATAAATAATCTTAAAAAAAAGTAAAACAAACAAGAGCTTGTGTGCTCGGAAAGAGAGTCCTTGTGTTTAAGAGATGCACAGAGAAGCATCAGCAGTGAGCTCTCACCACGTCTGTAACTTCATCTCAAGGGTTCCCGCAAAACCAAACTAGTATGCACAGTGAGAGAGAGGGAGAAATGAAGGGAAATGTTAATAAATGGGGAGTCTAGGTGAATGGCTCTTCATTGCCTTGTTCTTTTGGAATTTTTAAAAATAAAAACATTGGGGGGGAAATTAGGGAATCAAATAGCCTGCCTCAAAATGTCTCCTGCATCAAAAGTTGGGAGAGCATAACATTTCTTAATGTCCTGAATGCCACTGCATTGTCCACTTAAAGTCATTAAAATAGGGGTGCCTGGGTGGCTCAGTCAGTTAAGCGTCCAACCTCAGTTCAGATCATGATCTTGCAGTTCAAGAGTTCGAGCCCCGTGTCCGGCTCTGTGTTGACAGCTCAGAGCCCGGAGCCTGCTTCGGATTCTGTGTCTTCCTCTCTGCCCCTCCCCTGCTCACACTCTATCTTTCTCAAAAATAAACATTTGAAAAAATGTTTAAAAAACTTAGTTAAAACGGCCAATTCTACGTCATGTGTACTTTACCATGATGAAAAGCAAATGCTGTGTTCTGACGTCTGCCTCAGGTCGTCCCCTCCGTGCAGAGGTGAGGCCAGCAGGTGAAGAAGTCCTGTCTGACTGACACAGAAGGGCCGAAAGTGAAGCCTGAGAGCAAGAAGGGCAAGAGGCAGGTCAGGTGGGGCCCCATCCACAGAACTGCCATTCGCAGCATGAGGCAGCTGACTCACAGGCCGGGAAGAGCTCTGCTTTGCTAGATGGTTCCAGCAGGCCACCGAGCGCTGCCTCAGCCATGGGACCCACCTCTTCAGTGCCATAGAGTGTGGTCCTCACCCCTCCTTCCCTGCTACTCCTGCAGGCACGTGGCCAGGGAAAGCTCGCCAGTGTCCGTTCTACACATGGAGCCCAGGTCTGAGATGGTTTTATTTTGTCCTGAATTCTCTCTAAAGCTTTATTTATCTTGAGAGAAAGAAAGAACGAGCATGAGCAGGGAAGGGGCAGAGAAAGAGAGAGGAATCCCAAGAAGGCTCCGCTGTCAGTGCAGAGCTCGACGCGGGGCTCCATCCCACCAACCGTGAGATCATGACCGATTGAAATAAGGCCCCCCAGGCGCCCGTATTTTGTCTTGGGCTTTAATGGAGGTGAGAGAAATAACAGTGTGGGTGTTGCTCCAGATGCTTCCTACTGCTGGCTCGGCAGCCCTGGGAGGAGCTTGCTGAGGTTCAAATGCAGACATGCTCTTGGGAGGGTAGGCTCTGCAGCCCTGGGGGCGGGGGGAGGGGGCTTCCTTGCATCCAACCACACACCTAGCTTGGATGTGCGAATGGGTCAAAAAAATATTGCCACCAAAGGTTGCTCTATTCGTCTTTCGTTGCTTAAGAGCACTCTTTAGATGTTCAGGTAGCACGTTTTGGTTTTTGGCCAAAAATTGTACACTTTTTTGGACAATTTCAGGAAAAGTAGAATAATTGTCACACGTTCGTTTTCAGTCCTACATTTAACAATCTAAGATGTTCTTCCCAGCCCTTCCTGCCCCCTCTTTTTCTTCTTTTTCTTTCTTCCTTCCTCCCTCCCTCCCTTCTTCCTCTCTCTCCTCTCTGTTTCCTTCCTTCCCTTCTTTCCCTCTCTCCCTCTCTCTCTTGTTAAAATGCATATAACTTAGCGGAGCCTGGGTGGCTCAGCTGGTTAAGCATCCAACTCTTGATTTCAGTTCAGGTCATGATCTTACTGTTCACGAGATCAAGCCCTGCATTGGATGTCATGGGTTTGAGCTCTACATCAGGCTCTACGCTGACAGCATGGATCCCTGCTTGGGGTTCTCTCTCTCCCTCTTTCTCTGCCTCTCCCCTACTCATGCTGTCTCTCTCTCTCTCTTTCAAAACAAATTAAAAAAATCTTTAAAAAATCAAAGTACAACTTCAAATAAATGTTTCTTTACAATAAAGTGTGTTCATTCCCCCCAAATCCTTCTGAGGCTCAGTAAACATATAATGAAAAGCCAGTAAGAAGCTGGAGTCAGTTTCTTTCTTTCTTTCCTTTTCTCTACTTGTTTCAGTTTTAGACAGAATCAGTTTCCTGTTATGAAAGATAAATCAGCACAATACATGACCTTCTGACTCCTTCCCCTGTCCACTGTCTAATATTTGTTATTTGCATTATTACGAGTTGCACATCATTAAGGCTTCTAAAACTTCCATGACACTCGCTGAATTACAACTTCCACAACTGTTTCGTTTTAATTTTATGCATAAATATATCCGATGCTTCTTTCCATCTCTTGTACTAAGCCTTCCATGTTTTTGACCTCTTAATTTTGATTCTTCTCTTATTCGGCTAAATGGTTGTCAACAAACCTTCTCTTCCTTCCCCACATCATTTTTGTTGCTTTTTCGCGAAGGGTTCGTGGGTGTTGAATACTCAGTGACTCACCATCCTTGCTTATTTGTTGGGCTTCAGCACGGAAAGACCTGTGTCCCAGGTAACCCCTTAGTCCCGAGTAAGCATAGACAGGGGGTCACCGTGGCCTGGCCCCGGAGATCTGGTTTTATGTGTAGAGCAGCCTGGGTTCATGCTTCCCGGGAGAGCACAGGAAGCAGTGCGTTGTTGGTCTCTGGCGCCAGGCAGTGCTGGGCAGGAGTATGGAGCCCGACTCCAGTGCCTCCCATAGACTTGCTTCAGCTCTGTTGAAGCCCATCAGGTTCTCTAGTCTTGACATTGGGTAACTTTTCTTCTCTTGGTTTTTTCTAAGGACAGGACGTGCTTCCTCATTACAGAGGCTAGACTCTTTCGTTAGTTCAAGCAAGTGTTCATGCTTGGTTTATGTCGAATATTTTCTTCCTGTTCCGCTTCATTCTCTTCTCATCTCCAGGAACTCCGGTGGTCTGTATGTTTTCTCTCTTCATCTCTCGGAGCCTCCTTTGGAGTGAACTCCTGAGTCCCGCCGAGCTTTCTCGGTTCTGCCCGTGTAGGACTGAGCCTCATGATGATGTGCCTCGGGAGAGCCTCCGTACCAGGAACCACGATCACCTTCTCGTCCATTGTCCCCATTGTGAGCGCCTGCTGAGGCCACTGCTCTCGCGGGTTCTATTCCATCATATTTGCTTCGTGCTTCCTGAAGGGGCACAACAATAGAAAATAGGCAATTCCAGCCTGGTTGAGTGGGGCGGGAGGGAGACAACTTATAAACAAATAAATTGCAATCTTGCTTGTTAAGTGCCATGATAGAAGAGTGAACTCAGTCCCGTAGGGGCATAGTGGCCGTGTCTGGGAGGATAAGTGGGTGTGTGTGTGTGTGTGTGTGTGTGTGTGTGTGTGTGTGCTCAGATGAGGGAGTGTCAGGGGAGAGGGCACAACCCAGGCAGAAGTAGTGACATGTGCACCACTGAGTTGGAAGAACAGATTCTCACGCTCACGGAATGATGGAAAATTCGAGGTGGCTGGAGCACAAGTATAGGAAATAACACATAAGATATGCGAATGAACAGGCAAGTATGGGCCAAACGGTTGCTACTCTGTCCTTAAGTAGCTCTTTCACCCTAGAAAAAAGGAAGTTGATGAGTTTAAATGTTCATATATACTCAGATCTACTTTCTACCTAGCACGCCGTATCTTACGTCAGTTGTAAGGCTTTCTTCTGACTCCTATTTGATATTTCTAGGCGATGACAAAAATATGCCTCTATTTTCTGTTTTCCCCATTCACCTGGGATAAGGACGGGAGGGGATTGATGTTCCATCTCCTGAAGAAATCAGCCGTCCCCACTAATCTTTTCCTGGTCTATTGTGAACGACATGTGGACAGCAGAGGACAGATATAGAAGTCTAAGGGAAAAGTTCTTTTCTGAAACCATAGTGGGTTTTAATTTTGCTTTCTTTTTAATCTGAAAGCCAACATTCTGGCAGTGCCTCCCCATCAAGGAAGAACTAACGAGACGCTCAAGGGTGGGCTGGTGGGAAGGTTGGGTTGACTCACTTGACTGTGGTGTTTTCTGAGTCGTACAGCCCACAGCACTGCACTCCCTGACTTGGATACCACACAGACCACCTGGGTTTGGGATTCAGGAAAACGAAGGAAAAGTTCTTAGGGTTGGTGCAAGGTACTCCTAGAAAACCGTAACTTCCGGCTTTTAAGAAAACTTGTTTTGAGTGTAGGGTCGGTATATATTTTTTTCAAAGTAGCAAATCCATTTTAGAAGACAATAATTTGATAATTTATGGATTCTTTTTTTTTTAATTGAACCCTCCGCCAAATGGTTAAACATAGTCAACTTACAGGCAACGTTCCAGTCTTGGTGAAAAGGCCAATTTGGATAGAAACCAATGAAGTAGTCAGGAGGGGCCATAACTGAGGGAAGAAGAGAGAAACTGCTGGAAAAAAACAGAGGACGACACATCCATTAGTCACAGTGGGCAAAGTGCCTGGGGCCCACAGTACTTTTAGAAACCCACAAAAATTGTTTAATTTTATTTCTTTCAAAATCAGAAGAAAAAAATGAACATATTATCATGAATCCAGCCTAGATTATATTAGTCTNCTATCTATCTATGAATGAAGGAGCCCAGGAAGGCAAACGTGCTAAGGGCCCATGAAAGTCCTATAGGGACCCGGGCAATTACCAACTATGTTGGCTCAAAGGCCTAAGAAAACACAACTCCAGTGTCCCCAGTTACATTAATACAGCTAATGCTCACTGGTTTCGCTGGCTGGGCAGGCCCCATCCGCAGAGCTGCGGGATCTCAGCACACATCTGGAAGCTTCCCTAGCTATTTCTGGAGACACTTCCCGCGNTCGATGGGCGCCGACTTGAGCTTTTCTAGTCCCGCCGCCAAATCTTCACCCCTACCGATGCCCAAACAGCACCGCCGTGCCTTCCACCCTAATCCAATGGCAAAGCTGCGCTTTGGAATGAGGAGCCGCCTCAGCCCACAAATCTGGACTCAGGAGCTCGCTGAGGTCCTAAAATAGCCCTGTTTATACCTGGACCCACCTCCTGTGAAAGAGCAACTCATGAGGTACTGGTCTCTGCACCTGCGCTGGGAAACAGCCCTCACCCTCCTGGCCCCTCCCTTTTGTCTCGTCTCTGGTCCTCGTCACCCAGAGAGCTTTCTCCAAACCTTCCATCCTTTCATGAAATACACACATACTGTATGTTAACTATACTGGAATTAATAATAATAATAGTAAATTGTTTAAAATTTTTAAAATGACAATACACACATAGTGCTGATCATATAACATTATTATTTGTTTTTTTATTACATGTAATTAAAGCCAAATATTGCAAAAATAAATACCTACTTTCAAATATTTCAAAAACACACGTGCACACACATAGGAAACAAATCTTTACCAACATTATTTTTTTAAGTTTATTCATATTTTGAGAGACAGAGAGAGCGCGCAGGCATGTGCACATGTGGAGTAGGGGAGGGGCAGGGAGAGAGGGAGAGAGAGAATCCCAGTCAGGTTCCCTGTTGTCAACACAGAGCATGATGTGGGGCTCGATCTCAGACCTGAGCAAAAATCAAGAGTTGGAGGCTTAACCTTCTGAGCTGCCGAGGCTCCCCAAACAACATTATTAATACAGTATATGATTTCTCTAATACGTCTTCCTTTCGCCGCTTGTTTTAAGTCTGGGTGAACCATTTTGATTTATGATATCTAAGGAAAGATGTGCAACTGATGGTTCTAGACCTACAGCAAAGGAGCACACCTAGAATATCATGCTGGGTTTTAAAGCCCAAGTGTTAGAGCCCCTTCAGACATCTTGAAAGAAATAGCCAAAGAATCAGGGTAAAGATGAACCCATAGTCCAAGATTGCGGCAAATGCTTTCACTTATGACAGATAACACTCTAAATATCACTGCCCTGTGGCCTGGGGAAGCTGACTTTGCCAGAGGCACATTCTGAGGCAGCTGATGGGGCTCTGATGCCTTGACCACTTGCCTCCCTCCCCAGCCATCAAAGCGTTGTGCTTTCTTCCCGGAGACATTGATGTAGCTTGGAAGACATGAATACAGTCATTCTCAGCCAAGCCAGTACTTTCCCTTTAGAGGCATTTAGAAATGTTGGATATGTGTGTGTTTGTTACTATTGGCTTTTAATGGGTACGGGCAAGGAATCCCAAATGTCTTGCAAGAAGAGAGAGTTGAGCAAAAGAAAGGTTTTATTTAACCCAGAAATATCCATAACACCTCCATAGAAATATATTTACTTAACAATGGGGGATTTGATGAAGGGAACTTCTCCCCTTACTGTTGTGTTTAATTTCTGTATAGGCATTAAAGGTATCAGGGATGATATGTGATAGTAGCTGATACGATGTCTCACATCCCCTTTTTTTTTTCATCTCACAGAAGATACAAGAAGCTTGCCTCCTGCCAAGTTCCTGAGGTTCAGGGATAGCATGGGAGGAAATTATAATGGGCTTCGAGTGATGCATGAAAGAGAGTCAGAAGACCTCACTGGGGATCCCAGACGAAGGTGAAGGACACATCAAAAGAGTGAAGGCTGCCCTCTCCTTATTGGGAATCGGGGAAGGACAGACTCATTGTGAACTCACCAATTTGGTCACATCCAACTGTTAGGCTGTCTTCGCTAAAACATAGTAGCCACTAAAGAAGTTTGAGGAAGTAAGATTTAGCTATACGTCTATAATCTGTCAGGTTACAGAAAGGAATCACAGGCAAACTACCACCCACACAGATGTTTATTACATGTTCTTTAGTGGTCATCAAGGAGTTGATACCATCCTGTGAGCTCAATGAGATTCTAACTCTGTACTTTTTAGGCGATTCAATGCTCACAGGAAACGTTCACAAGTCAGCAGAGTCAATGGCTTCTAGTTGCCTCACTGGAAAATCCTGCTACACCAATGGCTAAGCAAGCGACCATTTAGGGATCAAGAGAAATTTTACATCTCCTTAAATGTTTACCCCACCCCCTCCACCCTGTAGATATAAGAGACATCTCTTTAAGGTATTTTTAGTCAGTTTGCATATTTTTAATCCATTTAACATAGCCAATGAGACCTCATTTCTAAGAATCATCATGCTAAGTAATTCAGTTTATTAACAAACCAAATGACTAGTTTCTCCAAGAAAGTCCCCTTCTGACATCCCTTATGCTAATTAGCAAAGTGCTGTTTTGTTGAAGGCACCTCCGGACTGTAATTGCTTCAGATTTCATCCTAGCTGATCACCCCTTGACAGCGCATTCCAGATTACTTCCTAGGTTTTGGCTTAATCTGAAAAATGGATACAACATATCACAATGTATATGCTGAAGTATTTTAAAACAAATGATAGCCACTTTGATATGGTGGCACCTTGTCATGGAGCCCAATACCATGAGCCACACCTAAAAATCTGCCAACACTTGGAACACCCTGGGTATCACACACAAATGCCAAGGAAACAGAGCTGAAGGCCAGCAGAGAACTGAGAGAGAAAGACCCAGAAGCAAGGTGACTTCCTCCTCACTCTCAGTTATTGGCAGTGGCATAGGAATCTAGGAATTTAGAACCAACTGAGAGGGAAGGAGATGAGGAAGAAAAACTCTGGAAAAAGGCATACCCCTCATGGAAGAGCTGTTTAACTCTGATGAATCCAAAAACTCAATAGGTTGGGCTAGTCACAGAATTTAAAAATTTACTAACAGAATTAACAAAATTAAATGTTTCTTTCAGATAGAAATGGGAGCCATAGGCGTGCCCGGGTGGCTCAGTTGGTTAAGCGTCCGACTCTTTGTTTCAGCTCAGGTCATGATCTTGTGGTTCATGGGTTCGAGCCCCACATCGGACGCTGTGTTGATGGTGCAGAGCCTGCATGTGATTCTCTCTCTCTCCCTCTCTGCCTCTCCCCTGCTCATACTCTCTCCCTCTCTCAAAATAAATAAACTTAAAAAAAAAAAAACAGAAATGGGAGCCGTAATCTTCTACAAGAAACTGACTTCTTTCAAATTTTTAGGTTCTTTCAAGTTTTATTATTTTTAAAAAAAAATTTTTTTTAATGTTTTTTATTTATTTCTAGGAGAGAGAGAGACAGCGTGAGCAGGGGAGGGTCAGAGAGAGAGGGAGTCACAGACTGAAACAGGCTCCAGGCTCTGAGCTGGCAGTCAGCACAGAGCCCGACGCGGGGCTCGAACCCACGAACCGCGAGATCGTGACCTAAGCGAAAGTCGGACGCTTAACCGACTAAGCCACCCAGGCGCCCCTTTCAAGTTTTATTTTTGCACCACTGCTTGAATTGTGTGCACTGATGTGACTATGAAATTATACCTGTTACTGGGGGTGCCTGGGTGGCTCAGTTGGTTAAGTGTCCCCCTTCAGCTCAGGTCATGAACTTATGGCTCGTGAGTTTGAGCCCCACATCGGGCTGACAGCTCTCAGCACAGACCCCACATCAGATCCTCTGTCCCCCTCTCTCTCTGCCCCTCCCCTGCTCACACTTGTGCACTCTCTCTCTCTCTCTTTCTGAAAAATGAATAAACATTGAAAAAAGAGAAATTATACCTGTTCCAAAGTAATTTCATGTTTAAGCATAGAGAGTCTCCCGGGCTCAAACTCCCTGAAAGTCAGAGTCCTGCATGAGGAATGAGTGCACCTATTATGTCGGAGATGAGTCAAGCAGCGAATAGGGAAGGAGCGCAACCTTGGATGTAGCTAGGCTTGTAGCCCCAGGAGGAACCTGGAAAAGCCGGTGTTTGTGGAGTGATCTGGCCCCGATAGCCAGGATCTAGAAACAACTCAGGCCAAATTATGAAATGGAAAAAGGAGTGGATGGCTGTGCCAGGCTCTGAACCCATCTTCTGAAATGTTTATTTCTATTTTCTGGCTCATTCATCTTTGGTTATCTTTTAGTAAGCAACTCTTGGCAAGGTGTTTTTGAAAATTCCAGCCTTTCTAAGGGAGATCAAGAAAAGCAATTTTGTCTCTGTCTGCTTGAGGGATTTAGAAGGAAAACAGTGGTTCACTGATGGCTGCAGTAATGAGGGGGTCCCCCAAGTGGGGAGTGAAATTCAGGGGCACAGATGAGTTCTCTTCCCGCATATTCTTTCAAATGGAGAACCATTTATTTTACTCTTTCATAAAATTACATAAGTAATATGTATTCACTGTAGAAACGTTTGAAACTACAAATGAAATATTTTTTTAAATGAAATCATTTGTCACCTCCCCACCCAGTGATAATCNAAGAGAGAAAGAACCTCAAGCAGACTCCAGGCTCAGCGCGGAGCCCAACTCAGGGCTCAATCTCACCACCGTGAGGTCATGACCTGAGCCAAGATCAAGAGTCAGATGCTTAACTAACTGAGCCACATAGGTGGCCCCCACTGCCAACATTTTAATGTATATCTTTACAGGTCTGTTTCCATGCATTCAAATATATATACAAATATACATATATGAATATATATACAAATATATATGAATATATGAATATTCTAAAACAAAGATTACATGGAATATACTCTTTTATAATCTGCTTTTATTGTGAATTTCNGTGCAGTCTGTGGGTCTCCACCCACCCACTCTCGACTTCAGCAGTTATGGGGGGAAGGGTGGAGGTGGGGAGTCAGGAGGGGTGGGGGTGCAAGAATTCGCATTTCCGAGTCCAGTCGATGCTGATGCCATTGGCTTGGGGAGCACACTTTGCAGACTGTGGCCCACGCCATCACGTTAATGATTGCTGACTATTTCATCATATGGGTGAATGAATTTATGTAGCTGCTCCCCTTTATTTGGAGATCGAGATTATTTCAAATACCAACAATGTAGGGATAAGCCTCCTTGTAGCTAAATCTGTGCCTAATTTTTATGCAAGATCTGTTGCCTTACGCTGAAATACAGGAAGTTCACCCACTTGAAAGAATTCTCCCTACCAGGAAGAGATAGATAGGGGAAATGAGGGGAAACGCTTTATTTACTGCTGCATGTTAGATGTGACCTCAGTGAGTTGGTGAATAAAAGTTTAAAAAGCCAAAAAAGAAAAAAAATGAAAAGTGGTGTTGACAGTGCTTATAGAGAAATGAGCGTATGTCTAAAAAAATGTAGGTGACCTTCATGTGACCAAAATTTATATTATATAAAATCTAAAAACAAAGACCAAAATAAAAGAGGAAAAGTGACCCAAAGTGCATTGTCTTGAGACTTTTCAGATTTTGGACAAATTTCTATCTCTATAATAAACTCAGTGACTAGGGATTTAAGGACATCTGAAAGCTAGATTTTATAAATTGAAAACTGAGTTGAAGGGATCGAATTAAAAAAGAGTTAAAAGTTTTCACAGGAGAGATTACAGAAATCGTATACAGTAAAAGAAACCTAAGTCTTACTCATAATGAAATGCACATCAAGTCATCATTGTTTTATCACCTAGCAAATTAGCTTATATTTAGAAAAAATTTTTTAAGTTTATTTATTTATGAGAGAGAGAAATAGCACGAGTGGGGGAGGGACAGAGAGCGAGGGAGACACAATCTGAAGCAGGCTCCAGGCTCTGAGCTGTCAACACAGAGCCCGAGGCAGGACTCGAACCCACGAACCGTGAGATCAGGACCTGAGCCGAAATCTGACGCTTAACCCACTGAGCACCCAGGCACCTCTCCCCCTCTCCATTCATATTGTTAATTTAGTAAATGGGAGCAGTTGAGTGACTAATGATTAATGGCCCCCAAATAAGCTCTCACCCTAAACCCCAGAACCTGTGACTGTATTATCTTTCATGGTAACAGGGACTTCGCAGGTGTGATTAACTGAAGGATTTTGAGGTAGGGAGACCATCTCAGATTTTCCTGGGTGGGCTTGATGTACTCACAGGGTCCTTAAAGGAAGGACATGGGAGAACTTGGTCAGAGAGCAAGGCCATGTGATGACAGAAGTGGAGATTTGGCGAAGCCCCTCTCCTGGCTTTGGGAAGGGGGGGAAGGGGGGCCCTGAGCCCAGGGATGCAAGGAATTTATGGAATGTAACCTAGACAGCAATGGAGGAGGAAGCGAATCTGCCCTCGAGACACAGAATAGCCCTGCAGCACCTTGACCTTAGCTCGGGGATACTGATTGCAGACGGCTGCTTCCAGAACCACCGCAAGGGAGTATGTGTTAAGTCACTGCGTTTGTGATGACTTGATACAATCTGCAATAGGAGAGGAACACAAAGGGGAAGGAAGAGGACCCCCAACTATTCTCATTCTTTGGAATTCTTCGGTTTGCTTTCCACGGAGGCATGGAAAAGCCCTCGCTCGAGTCACTTTTCATGTCAACGGCAGCAGAGAGAGTAATCCCCTCCTGCTTAGCTGATACTGACGATACTAGTGTTCCAGCGAAGGAGAAACCAACACTAACATACTTCATTTAAGTATGAACAGTAACAGTTTTTCCAGTGGTAATGTTTATATGAGATCTTTGTATAAAGTGAATAAACAAACCAAAACTCCTTGAATGACTCTGGGCCGCTGCTAGCAAAACAGAGCTGCTAAAATCCGTGCTTGGCGGAGAATTCTTGCATTGCTGTCTGGGCTGGACTAAGCGTGTCCAGTGTTATTTACTGGCTTGTGCAGAGGCCTGGGTATGTAGGAGTCACAAGCCTGCACGAGGCCAGCTCCATTCCTGTGGTTGAGTTACAGGACCCAGAACATCACCTTTCACTGCTCAAGGTAATTCACGCTGGGTTTCTATCACTTGGAACTCACAGGAAATTGACAAGTACCGATTTATGGAGACACAGGACATGGGTCCTGCCCTCAGAGAAGTTACAGTCACATAGAAAGATAGAGACAACTACAGAAGAATATACAAATGAAAGTATACGTAAACGTTACATCGTGCTTACTGTGCATTTACGTGTGCAGCCGATAGAGCTCTTGTCAAATCTCTGAAGAACGTGCTAGAGTGGACCGCTGAATGGTTCAGAATAACCATCATTGTTTACTTCCCCCACGGCACTCAGAAGTTTCCAGACCTTTCTTTGAGCAATTTCACCTTCAAAAAGATAGTGGGGTGGATGGAAAAAGAACACAGACTTCAGAGCCAAATCCAAGTTTGTCACTTCCTGGTTACTTGATTCTGTTAGTTTGCAGGGCTTCCTGTTTCAAAGTGCCTAAAACAGGGGTGGCTGGCCGGCTCAGTTGTTAGCGCTTGCAACTCTTGATCTCGGGGTTCTAAGTTCTAGCCCCACACTGGGTGCAGAGATCACATAAAAATGAAAATTTTGTAAAAATTTTATTTTAATGTTTTATTTATTTCTGAGAGAGAGACAGTGTGAGCAGGGGAGGGTCAGAGACAGAGGGAGTTACAGAATCTGAAACAGGCTCCAGGCTCTGAGCTGTCAGCACAGAGCCCGATGCGGGGCTCGAACTCATGAACCATGAGATCATGACCTGAGCTTAACTGACTGAGCCACCCAGGCGCCCCTGAAATCTTTTTTTAAAATGTCTACAATAGTATAGAAGCTCATTTTCCAACCCGACACGTTCAGAGATAGGATAACTGGTTAATTCAGTGCCTCAATCATGTCAGAAAGGACCCATCAGCCCTTTGATCTCTCCACTTTACCAGTTCAGGTCACAAAATGACTGCATCGCATCCAAGAAATAGCAAATCCAGAGATCCTATCTTTTCCAAGTCTGAAATCTTTTTTACAGAGCATCCAAGCCCCAGCACCTTAGCCAGCCTTACTAATCATTGACCAAAAAAACAAAAAAAAGAAATGAAACAAACAAAAAAACACCACAACTCTACCCAGATGTGAGAGTGGGGGTAGGGCACGTGTTATATACTTAACACAACTGAGGCTCTACCAGCAAGAAAGCGATAGATGTAAGATGAATTGACAACTAATCATGTCTGATGGGGTGATATGGATTAGTTCCAAAGCATCTCTGAGCCTCAGTTTTCTGATCTGTAAAATGGGGTTAAACATATCTACCATATAATTTTGTGAGAAATAAATGGGATAGCAATTTGCTTGGCATACATGAAGTACATACATTAAGTTCTTTTCTCCTAAGTATCAAATCTAGAGAGAAATATTCATCATACACTGGTCTTTGCCCATTAGGCTCAGTTGGCTTTTTCCAAGAGTGAAAGACTTACCTGACCTGGGCTTTCTTTCCTATCTTAATTCTGCAGTGGTCACCTAATGCTCATAGACTCCCTTCATATAGAAAAATATTTTAAAAATCCCTCTGCTTATCTGTGGTTGAAAGAATAAAAATGATTTCTCCAAAAAAATTTCAACAAATGATGACAGCCACAGATGAATGTGGCATAAAGTATAGGCAGAGCTTTAAAAATGTTTTTAGGGGTACTTGGGGGGTTCGGTCAGTTAAAGTGTCCAACTTCAGCTCAAGTCATGATCTCACAGTTTGTGGGTTCGAACCCTGCATCGGGCTCTGTGCTGATGGCTCACAACCTGGAGCCTGCTTTGGATTCTGTGTCTCCTCTCTCTCTCCCCCTGCCCTGCTCACTCTCTGTGTCCCTCTCAAAAATAATAAACATCAAAAAAAATTTTTTTTTATGTTTTTAGTTGGGGCAGAACAGTAAACTTAAATGTTACACGTTGGGGTTACTTCAGCAAATTTTATCATATCAAATACCAAATAGAAGCACTACTTCACATTCACCAAGTATTTAATTCAGAGTGTTCTCAATTTGGCTGTGTCCCACAGTACCTTAGGGAGCTAGAAAACAACATGGCTACCACCGATCCTCATTACTCATGAATTCCATATTTGCAAATGTGCACACTCACTGAATTTATTCGTAATTCCAAAGCCATTACCTGCGGCATTTTTGTCATCATTCATCAGCATGTACAGAGAAGCAAAAACTCAGAAGTACTCAATACACACATTCCCAGCTGAGGTGGAACGAGGCCATGCCCTGTCTTCTGTTTTGGCTCCCCTACTAGAAACAAGTGTCCTTTCTCACAGTCGATTTAATGCCACGTACTTCACATTTGTGTGCTTTTCTGTGCTTTTTCCTGGTGATTTCCTCATTTAAAATGGCCCCCAGTGCAGTGCTAAAGTGCTGTCTACTGATTCTAAGCACAAGAAAGAGGGCGAATGAGTCTTACGGAGAAAACATATGTGTTAGAGAAGTTTTGTGTAGGATGAGTGGGCCCACCTGTTGTGCATGATGAAGCCTTGGACAAAGGGGAACAAAGGCTGTATTTGTGGATTCATGAGATGAAAGCAAATTTAAAAAAAAAAAAAAAGAAGAAGCAGCACATAGTGGGCAGCATTACTGTGAGGCTGAAAGCCGAAGAGATTTGTGGTCATGTTATCTGGAGTCAAAAAATCCCAAGCCTTTCTGGACAAGTGCTGGCTGTGCCCCGCGTTTCAGAAGACCATGGGGACTGAGACACCTCCAACTTGTGGGAGAAGCTGTTTCTGCAGATCATGAGGCTTCCATAGAATTTTTAAATATCTGCTAAGTATTTTTACAGGAAAAGGGGGATTGTGGAGAGCAGATTTGCAGTGCTGCTGAGACCGGCTTGCTTTACAAGAAGTTGGCAAACAAACCTGAAAAGACGCAAACGGCAGGTTGACGAACATGTTGTAACCAGGGATTCTTGAGAACCTACCCCTGCGATTCCCCGGGCAACAGTAGTTCAGTATTCATTCCTTTAGTGTTTGCAGTGACTTTCTAGAACTTAAGGACCACAAAGACCATGAATCAACTGCACCTGGTTTATCCTCATTGGTTTTGAAACATAAGATGTGGCCCAGACATCTGTATTTTTTCGTAAGGTTTTATTTTTTTAAGTAATCTCTACACCCAACGTGGGGCTCGAACTCATGACCCCGAGATCATGAGTTGCATGCTTCACCGACTGAGCCAGCCAGGCGCCCCAAGACATCTGTATTTTTATCAACCTTTTTCACTTGCTTCTGGAGCAGTATAGTATTTGAGGGTCATTTATGCAACACCTCTCTACATTTTTCCAGAAGCCCATCATATTTCGTAAAGGTATCATGAGGTATCAATAGGTATCATTTCTTTTTTTGGTTATTAGGATCTAATGGTGGACTTCTGGTCTACCCCAACACATCGATTGCTTCTACCTCCTGTACTTGGCTAGAAAGGAAGCACTTTGGATGATGTATATTTCTAAATACTGGCTGAGTCCTAAGAGAAATAACATCTACCTACTGAGACATCCTACATCCATCCATTTATCTTGCCACCCATCAGATTTAAGCTGCTTCTTGGCAATAGCCATGAGTATTTGGTCCACCAGGGTAAATCTCATTCCTACTCAGTGAATCTTCACACAGTAGACACTCTGCCCCAGGGTTGTGAGGGAAACTGAATTCTTCCTATAAGTCAGTGGTTCTCAAGCAGGGATGATTCTGCCCGCCCCACCCCCAGAGGACACTTGGCAGTGTCTAGAAGTATCTTCGACTGTCACAGTTGGAGGGGAGGGGAGGCTGTTACTGGCATGCAATGCATAGGGGCCAGCAATGCTGTTAAACATCCTACAATGCACAGGGTGGCCTCCATCCCTAGAAAAAAAGAATTATTCTGGCCCAAAATATTAATAGTGCCCAGGTTAAGGAAAACCCCTTGAATGGATACAACCATCATGGTAGGCAATTTCTCTTCCTCCGACACCACACGCCCATCAGAGTCTGCTGTTGAAATGACACAGTACAATCATGTCATTCCCCACAGCCCCCTAGCATGCAGTAGTAACACGGAAGGATTCTAGGGAAAGCTTTCCTCTCTCCTGTCCCACTGGCTTGTTGCTACTGGTCCTAAGCCAAGAATGCATGTATTCTTTTTCCCGAGGTTTTTTTTTTTTTTTTAAGTCATCTCTAGACCCCACATGAGGCTCAAACTCTGAGATCAAGAGTCGCATGCCCCACTGACGGAGCCAGGCAGGCATCCATTCCCCCCGCCCCCCAAGTTATTACACACACACATCTTCCCTATATTTATTACCCATCCCTATTTCCTTGTTTGCACCTCACACAAAGTACAGTCAGCTTCATAGGAAACAGGTGCACCCTGACCCCCTTTGTGGAGTTTCTATAAATGGCTTGGGACAAAAATGCATCCCATCCAGGGACCCACGAGTTGCACTACCTCCGCCTCCTCCCCCTGGCTCCCCCCTAGTGAACAGAGAGGATCCTCTACCCCCCAGAGACGCAAACTCTCTGACCGCCCAGGCTGGATTGGACCCAGTCTCCAGTTATGTCAGTCACGTGCTTAGGCAGTGAGGAAAGAACCCCAGACTCAAGAGATCAAATTTCTGGAACAGAAATATTTGTGGGCAGGGGCGGGGAGATGACAGAATGCTTTAATTCAGGTGCAGCATTTCGTTTACAGTAAGGTTTTGTATTACAGTGAGAATAAAGGCAAGCTGAATTTATGTTAGATGCTGGCTGTGGGTATATTTATATGTATTCCCTTCCATTCTTAGAACTTCTGTTGATTTGAGAGGAAAATATATATCTAAAATGAGATTTTTTTTTCCTTAAGAAGGTTAATCAGAATTAAGCAAATTAACTTTTATTCATGTACCACATAGTTAAGGAGAATCTATTTATTTTTAGGGTTATTTATTTATTTTGAGCTAGAGAAAGAGAGCAGATGAGGGGCAGAGATAAAGAGAGAGGCAGAGAATCTTAAGCAGGGTCTATGCTGTGAGTGCAGAACCTGACTCAGGGCTCACACTCATGAACTGCAAAATCATGACCTGAGCTGAAATCAAGAGTTGGATGCTTAACAGACTGAGTGCCCCACGCTCCCCTTAATAAGTTTATATTGTGTACCCTGCATGCTCTGTGCTATGCCTACAAATACAAAAATGAAGAAGTATAGGCCCTACCCCCAAGGAGCAATATCAGCTATTAACATTTGAATATGCATTTTTCTGTTAAAAAAAAGTACTGTTATAGTCTGAGAAAAAAATATCTGCAAAAGACATATCTGATAAGCAGCTGCTATCTGAAATGTACAAAGAACTCTTAAGGGGCACCTGGGTGGCTCAGTCGGTTAAGCATCTGACTTCAGCTCAGGTCATGATCTCATGGTTTGTGAGTTTGAGCCCCACATCAGCCTTCATGCTCAGAGCCTGGAGCCTGCCTCGGATTCTGTGTCTCCTCGCTCTCTGTCCCTCCCCTGCTCACGCTCTGTCTATCCCTCTCTCAAAAGTAAGTCAACATTTTAAAAAGTCAATAAAAACCCGCAAACAACCCAATTTTAAAAATGGGCAGGAGACCTGAAGAGACCCTCACCAAAGAAGATCGACAGATGGCAAACCAACATATGGAAAAATGCTCTACCTCGTATATCATCATATAAATTAAAACAATGACATGTAACTACACCCTTATAAATATAGCCAAAACCCAGAACACTGACAGCACTAAGTGTTGGTGAGGATGTGAAGCAACAGGAACTCTCATTCATTGCTGGTGGGAATGGGGGAAATGCTACAGGCCATTTCAGAAGACAGCTTGGAAGTTTCTTACATAACTAAACAGAACTCTTACCATATGACCCAGCAATTGTGGTCCTTGGTGTGTACAAAAAAGAGCTGAAAATTTATGTCCACATGAAAACCTGCACACGGATGTGTATAGCTACTTTCTTCAGCATCTCCAAAACTTGGAAGCAACCAAAATGTCTTTCAGTGGATAAATGAATAAACACACTGGGGTACATTCAGACAGGGGCAAATTATTCAGCCCTAAAAAGAACGAGCTGCTTTATTTCTCCATTTGTACAATGTGGATAATTGTGCCTGTACCATAAGACCGTGAATGATTAAATGAGCACATATTTATAAAATGCTCAGGATTGTGGCTGGCGCATAAGGACAGTTAAGTACTTACTGCTACTATTATTGTTGCTGTTACTTTTACTGTTGTTGCCATTATTGGATTGGAAGAGTGAGTGGTAGGGGAAGGAGGTGAGAGGCAAAACCATCTACAATCACACGGCTTACTGTCTTCACCAACATAACATTGCTATTGTAGAAAATCCTTGACCTGGAAGGCGAAAGTTGCAAATAACATCATTTTTCACCCCAGAACATCCTCAAAGAGCCATCCATCTTGCAATAAATGAAAAGCATCACCTGATAGTTTGTACCCAAGACTGTTTGAACGTTTTGCCTCAAAATTCCCACCTTTGCTGTTTCTTACCATCCTATGCTATTTTATTACTGTCGTTACCCAAGATTGCACATCGTCAGATCCAACTTAACTAGAATCTATGACTCATAAACAGCCCTGTCTGGCTGTTTTTTTATTTTGAGAGAGAGAGAGAGACAGAGAGAGAGAGAGCACAAGGCAGGGAAAGGCAGAGATAGAAGGAGAGAGAATCTCAAGCAGGCTCCACACTGTCAGTGCAGAATCTGACGTGGGACTCCATTCCACGAACCAAGAGATCATGACCTGAGCTGAAATCAAGAGTCTACCGCTTAACCAACTGAGCCACCCAGGGGGCCCCAGGGAGAGAGGTTTTGGTGACAGGCTGGAAGAGAGGGTAACTCAGGGCTGCCTCTCAGGTTGGTGACATCAATAACCGGGTGCCTTGTGGAAAGGTTTCCCAAAGTAGGACTGCAAAGTTTGGTTGGGTGTAACTCAGTATATGCATTGACAGGTCACAGCCGGAGCCAACTTTGTTGGGCTTATGCTGATGTCCACCCGTCCACAAACCCTGCCCACCAGCCGCCTCCAGAGGTGGGAGTCTGGGTTGGGCCTCTCAGCCTGGGTAAGGGGTGCTGCTCCCTCACCATACTCCTGCTCCCGCTCCTTTTAAATTCTCTCCTNACCCCCTCCAGAGGTGGGAGTCTGGGTTGGGCCTCTCAGCCCTGGGTAAGGGGTGCTGCTCCCTCACCATACTCCTGCTCCCGCTCCTTTTAAATTCTCTCCTACTTGCAACACCCTCCTCCCCCTTCGTTCTCTGTTCCTGCCTACAAGCCCGTTTCTGAAGCACCAATACCCAGAAAATACAAATTCCACTCTCAAGGCACTGATGGAGGTTTTCTTGAAGTCTGGAGGGAAAGACACAGCTCATCCTGGTTTTGCCATTCCAGATCCAGGGTCCCGAGAGCCCTCTCAGTCCTGGGCAAAGCGGGATGGCCGGTCGCCTGAGATCAAGGGGGGGTAAGACTCCCCCGACAGCCTCCCCTTGCCCTAGGCTGCTGGCCCACCAACAGCCGCCCTGCCCCCCCACAGCCCTCTGTGGTCTGTGAAGCCGGGACCTCCTCCGCTCACTTTCCTTAGCGAAACCTGACAGCGTGCAGAATTCCAGGCTCAGCCGAACAGGCTTCTGGATTCACACAGTCCTGAGGCCACCCCTTTTGGTGTGTGCGCGGGTGTATTTGTTACATGGGCTAGAGAAACAATAGTTGACTGCAGGCAAGTATACTTACACGGACTCCGTCTCTGAAAACTTTTTAAAAAATTTTTTTTAAATGTTTTATTTATTTCTAGGAGAGAGAGAGAGAGACAGCATGAGCAGGGGAGNCAAGTGTTAAGACTGATAGCACGTCTTGAAACGATTCACTTTGGTGGCTTCCAGATTCCTTTCTCCGGCTTTCCTGCCTCTAAGACTATTTTGACTCAGGATTTCTCACCCGCCTCTCCTCCCTGGCGAGGCCCTCGGTGGACTGATGTTCACTGCACTTCCTGGTTCTGCTCTCTCCTCTCTCCACTCGCTCTTGGGGGTGATTCAGCAAGACTCAAGAATAAATTCTTCTTGCTTCCAAGTTTTATTCCTTCGTGTGTTTGCATGTTTAAAGCGAGAAGCAAGACAGGGTCTGGGGAAGAAGATGGAGGGTTGAGATGGTAACACAGATCAGAGAAAAAACATTTTTTTAAGACGTCCTTGATTACAGATTCATCTACTGCTTTCTCGCCTTTGTAAACTGAGCTGAGAGTAGCATCCACTCCCAGGGTGGCTGTGAAGTAAAAGGACATGATGGGTGCCTAGATCATGCAGTAAGGAAACAGTTGGCAAAGGTTAGATGTGGCCATTATTAGCTCAATAGGCTTTAAGGGACATATTTCAAAAGGCATGCTTCTTTGGGTGGTGGAGTAGGAAAGCTTTCCCCAAAGAAAATATTTCTCCTTTGCATGAACGTAAATGAAGGAATTCTGATGAGGCCAGAAAGTCTATTAAGATAAGTCCGATGACAAAGAAAGTAAATTATAAATATCCAGCAACATTTAAGCTGGTGATTAGTTTTGCAGAAATAAATCCTTAAAAAAACACATTTGTTGTCGTTTTTAAAAGAAAGCATTGGTTTCTGTTTCTTAGCTCATCTTGAAGGTAGTTGAAACTTACACATGAAATGTACCAAATTACTGAGTTAAATAGCCTCCTCCTTCTGTACCGATATTGTTCACCCCAGTTGTTCCCACGATGGATCAGATGTGCGGATGGATTAACACCAGGGCGTATGAATATTTTCAAGTCTGTCTGCTAAAGGGAACATTTGTTTTGCATTGGTACGCAGCTGAAAGAAGTAGCCCATCTTCACCCAGCAAACCATTAAATGATCATTTATCTGGTATCAGATCACAGAATTCCATGTATACATTCCAAGGGGCTGCAGGCAAAACCAGTACCAATCTAGGCATTCAGGGACCTTGAAGCCAAGCTGACACTGCCCTGTAGGACTGGTTAAATGATTCTTCTGGTTAGTGCTGCAAAAAGGTTTTCTCCACCCAGCATATCCAAGTGTGGTACCGTATAGGGTTACCCAGAGTAGTGGACACACCGCTCAGCATCAGCGCTTAAATCACAAAGCATTTGTGGGTGAAAGAGAAATGGAGAGAAAGGAGGGCTCCTCCCTCCCCCAACAGAGACTGGAGTTGAGGACTCTTAATAAGATTCCCTAAGGCAAACCATATGTGGAAAATGCTCCAAATAAATGTTTGGCAAGCAACAATTTTATAGAGCTGGAAGGAATTGCTCTCAACATATCAAGATGTGATATTTCAGGGAAATTCTGCATGCTTCTTTGTGTTCAGGATCATTGTTTTTGCATAATCGAGATCATATATAGAATCTTCCAGTTTACTTCCCTTAACTTGTAGTAATTTTCCACAGCACTAGGTATACCGTAAGAAAATTTCACAATACCGCATCATCTGAATGTAAAAGAAATACCCATTTATTCCTCTATCATGGGAGATTTATGTATTTTTACATTCTATCACAAAGAAGGCTATGACTAATATTGCATTTAAATGTGGATCTGATCTCTTATTATTCCCTTAGGATATTTTCCAAGACGTGAATAATTGATCAAAGAATCTGAATGTTTTTAAAGGCTTTTCATGGGGTCAAACTGCTTTCTGGGTAGATTTTAACACTCTTCCCTGCAGTAGGAGTATGTGTTTCTCAACATAGTCTCATAAGTATGAGGGTGAATATTAAAAGTCTAATTCAGGAGCACCTGGGTGGCTCAGTTGGTTAAGCATCTGACTTCAGTGTAGGTAGGTCCTGATCTCACAGTTTGTGAGTTTCAGCCCCACATCAGGCTCTGCTGTCAGCGCAGAGCCGGCTTCTGATCCTCTGTCCCCCCCTCTCTTCCCCTCTCCCACCTTTGCACATGCATGCTCTCTCTCTCTCTCTCAAAAAGAAATAAAACATCTTTTTTTAAAAATTAGACCTATATAAAAATTAAATTGTTTTAATTGGATCATTTGTATGAAATTTCAATACTTTGTATTTGCTATTTGTATTTCCCTTATTTCACCTTCTATACATTATAACATCTTTTGTCAAGTTATTCTTGGCATCTTAATGCTTTTAAAAAATGTATTAGTGTAAGGGAGTTGATGGGTAATGAGGAGAGACCACTGAAGGACATAGGGTTTCTTTGGGGGGTGATGAAAATGTTCTAAATCTGATTGTGATGGTTCTATTTAAAAACACTGAGTTGTAAACTTTAAATGGGTAAATTATATGGTATATGATTTCTATCTCAATGCTGTTTCTTAAAATATTAACATAAATTATTTCCATATTAAGGCATTCAGCCTCCCATTTTTTTTTTTTTAAAGAGAGCGCATGCACATGAGCAGAGGAGAGAGGGAGACAGTGAGACAGAGAGAGAGAGAGAATCTCAAGCAAGCTTCACACTCGGCATGGAGCACATAGACCAACACAGGGCTCGATCCCACAACCCTGGGGTCACTACCTGAGCCAAAATCAACTCAGATGTTCAACAGACTGAGCCACCCAAAGCGTTCCACAGCCTCCCTCTTTCAAACGTTGTTAGCAAATTTTCCAATTCTGACTGCCTTTTGCTTTCTCATATGTGTCAGAAGACACATACTTTTAGTTAAATCTATAATCTGTTCCTTAAAGATCTGCCCATTGGTTTCATTTGGAAAATTCCATCATATGCAGATAGTCCCCGATAGGTTCTTCTCATTTATTTTATTCTTAACCCATTTGGGGTTTGGTGTAGGTTATGAAGCTATAACTTAACATCCTCCAATATGTACCTGTTGGATAAATTTGCCCTTCCCTTCCTATATTCTTATGGTTCTGTTGTCAAAAACTGACCTCTGGGTTTCAGAAACCCACATAGAATTCCAGGACAAAGTTGGAGATAAAGAGGAACAAACAATAGCTTTATTGCTTTGTGAGGCAAAGTTGTGCACAGCAGGCTATGGCCTTCACGATCCGCAAGCTGCCCTGGAGGAAAGGGTTAGTTAGGGAGGGTTTATAGGGAAATACAGGCTCTAACCTGTTTTGCCATGAATTGTTTACCTGGCACCAGCCTCCCCTACCACGTCTTCAGGGTGGTATCAGGTTTCTGAAACAAAAGGCTAAGAAGGGTGTTCAACTTTATGCTTTTAAGCAGTTTCAGTTCCTTTATAATATTTTTACAACTGCTAACAGCTATTTCTGGGTTATTGCTGTACTGGTCTCTGAGAGGTTAAATGTAAACTAGTAATACATTTTTAGTTTTTTAGTTTGAAAACATGGGTTCATATTTGGCATCTTAAGACTTCATAAATGTCCTCTCTCAAAGTACTTCTCGCTATTCTTACATAGGTAAAAGTTAGAACAATTTTACCAACGCTTTGAGAATATGATTGGATTTCCATTTAACAGATGGACTGATTTGGGAAAGATGTGTAAAATATTTGTCATCTAGGAGCACGATGTAGTTTTCCAGGTCTGTTTCTCCCACACACGTCTTAAGATTGAACATTTTACTGAGCTTGTTGCTGTGATGAATGATAACATAATCCCATTACATTGTAAACATTGTAAACCTTTTTTTTTTTTTTTTTTGCTTGCATATGGAAAAACTTAGTTTTTGGATATCTGGATATATTGGTTAATTTTATATAAACCCTTGCATATGGAAAAACTTAGTTTTTGAATATCTGGATATATTGGTTAATTTTATAAAAACCCTAAGACAAGATTTTTTGGGCTTTCTATTTGGACAAACATGTGATCTGCAGTAATGAAAACAGTCTTTTCTCTCCCAATAGTTAGAAGTCATTTTTAGTTTCGATTGCATCAAAAAATAATAAGTCAATATTCTGTTGAGAATCCCTGAAAGCTTTAAGAAAGCACACATTAGTTAAATCTTTGACAAGGAGGCGAATACATATTTTTAAATGTTTATTTACTTTTGAGAGAGAGACAGAGTGCGAGTGGGGGAGGGGGAGAGAGAGGGAGACAGAGTCCGAAACAGCTCCAGGCGCTGAGCTGTCAGCACAGAGCCCAACAGGGGGCTTGAACCCACAAATCATGACCTGAGCAGAAGTCGGATGCTCTGCTGACTGAGCCACCCAGCCCCCCCTCGCCCCTGCCACATCTGAATCTTTTCACATAATGTGTTAAATTTCCCACCATTACCACACCCTTTTCCTCCAGACATTTCTGCCTAGAGAATTAATTTTTCTTAAATTGTTTTCAAGTTTATTTTTTTGAGAGAGAGAGAGAGCAAGCGGGGGAGGGGCAGAGAGGGAGAGACAGAATCCCCAGCAGGGGCTCGATCCCACGAAGTCCAAAATCAGCACCTGAGCTAAAACCAAGAGTTGGAAGCTCAACTGAGGGGGCCACCCAGGTGCCCTTGGAGAATTCATGTTTTTAATCACCACTCACACACAACACTTACTGGTTACAAAGTACCATGCCGACTACTAAACTAAGTGCTGGTAGCCAAGGTAAAAATAATTTGTGGAGACATGGACTGATTTCTGAATGGCTAATTTTAATGGTGATCTGCCTAGTTACAAATGCATTCAGTCACACCCACAATCAAAAAGAGTAAAACCTATGGAAGCCACGTTTGCCATGGAACACTATTGCATTTATTTTATATTTCTTTTTTTTTTTAATGTTTTATTTATTTCTAGGAGAGAGAGAGAGAGAGAGACAGCGTGAGCAGGGGAGGGTCAGAGAGAGAGGGAGTCACAGACCGAAACGGGCTCCAGGCTCTGAGCTAGCAGTCAACACAGAGCCCGACGCGGGGCTAGAACCCACGAACAGCGAGATCATGACCAAAGCGAAAGTCGGATGCTCAACCGACTAAGCCACCCAGGCGCCCTGCATTTATTTTATATTTAACATGATGAGAAATTACTTTTATTTTTCTAAACAAACTACAAAAGTCCAGGTTAATTGACCCTACATGTGAATTAAAACATGGCTTCCTCTTCCCTTAAATAACTACAAAAGAAAATTTACTTACATTAGCGAATTATATCTGATGAATGACACAAATCCGTGTTTAGAGATAATAATGCCTCTGTAGGGGAGCAAATTTTGCCACCCCCTAATTGTCCTCTTTGGCAAATTGATTATTTTAAGCTGGTAATTTTTAAGAAACTGTAGACACAAGAGAAACCAAAAGGAAGTTGCCCTTTTAAGAGGTATTTACGTACACAAGGGAAATCTCCTTCGGTACCAAGAGGGCAATGACTCTGAATCTCTAGAAACTATTATCAGTGGAAAAGGCATGGACTTAAGTTTGCCTAACAACATTACCCTAATTTACTGTGCTTTTTCTGGTAACCTCCCATAATGGACTCCCCAACATCTTTGGTCTTTAGCTGAAGGTGATGCTTAAAGTTAAGGTAATGGCCTCTGCCATGGAGTTACTGTTTTCCTGGGTCTCTCCCAGGTACACAGAAGGTATACATGTTATTTATTAAGCTTTGTTTAATTTTCTCTTGTTAGTCTCATGTCAATTTGATTCTTAGACCAGCTAGAACCTTAACAGGTAGAGGAAATAATTTTCTTTCTCAACACATTTGCAAACCTTAACAGTTGCTTCCTCTAGTGTGGAAGAGCCTAGGAATTGCCTATAAAAGATATTTTTGTCCACTCTTGTTCTTATTAAGAAATCTAGTAATAGGATACAGCACTTCACTAAAATAAACCTTCCATCTCAAAATTGTAGTTTTATGTTTTGTGAATGATTCCTAACAATTCCCTCCCTTGACCTTCGATGACAGTAAAAGCAGTGTTTAATAACTGATGGATGGGCAACAATTTAAATAATTTCTAGATCTTTCTTAAAGAACTTGTTTTTGCTTGCATTTGAAACCATTTTTTGATTCTTCACATTGCTCATCCCACAGTAGTATGAATTTTGTTAGATTTTATTAGGTGATCTCTAACCTAACATGGGGCTCAAACTGCCAACCCAGAGATCAAGTCATGTGCTCTACTGACTGAGTGAGCCAGGCACCCCAGGTCTCAGTAGCAGGAATTTTATTTAAGTCTTGCTAAAATGTATAAAAGGAGTCACAATAAAATTCTATATAGTCCCTGTAACAGGCATTAGCAACAGGTTATGTTCAGACGGATCTCACCAAGTGCCATTCTAGAAAGTTGAGGTACCACAGCTGTATAAAGGACAGTAGGTCCATAGTTTTACTGTGAGAGTTGGGGAAATGAGGTGCTAAAGTCTTATTTTTATATCTATGGTGGAGAAAAACCTCTCAAAACCTGCCCATTTAAATGCAGATCAGAGGCAGTCACCCTACAAAAACAGTGCTGAGGTAAATAACCTTGGATATTTGGAAATTCAAAAGATAGTCTTGATCATCAATTTTGCTAAGTTCAAAAATCCATATAATTTAAATAAATGGAGCACAACGTGAGAGACCAGCGATTCAAGGTGAGTGAGGGTCATCTGGTGGTCACTGTACTCTTATTTTTAACTTTCGGTAAACTTGAGAATTTTCAAAATAAGACATGAAAAAAATGTACATAAAAAGCACCATGAATAAAGTGAAAAGACAGAGACATAAACTATTTGCCAATGAATATCACGGATTTTAGAGGAAAAAAAGGGACCCATCCAGGAGGTAAATCCTTCTGCAAAGAGCATGGGAGAAACATGTGACATGCATCAAAAGAAAAAACTGATTGAGATGAAAAGAGACAGCACTATCACCTAACGCCCTCACTGACCTCATCTTTTGAGTTTTCAGAGTACTTTTTTTTGAGCCAGCATCCGGCTGCCTATCTAATCATGCGGAAACACAGCAATCTACTGACTGGCGCGTTTACACGTGACGACAAAGGTTTAAAAAATGTGAAACTTTCGTTCAGGAGGGTCAGTGTAACAAAGCTCTCTCCATAAAACGAAAAGGTTTCCGAACTTGAAGGAATAAAAAAAGGCTTCTCAGTTGAGTGCCTGAAAACCGTTTATTGCTGTTCAAAGTCTCGGCTAAATGATAGAGCGTCACATTTCCTGGTAGACCTTTGTCTCAACAGTATCAGCTTATCAAGAGAGCAGGTTTCTTTTTTCTTTCTAATCTTCATTAATTTTGAGAGCCGAGATAGCACAAGGGCCACCTCCACACACTGGCCTTTGGTGGAAAAGGAGAGCAGAAACCATACGCTGTGAATGATACCAACCCTGAAACCCCGTGCCCCAGACCTGATGTTCCCCTCGGGATTCCCAGGCCTTCAAGGACGCATGTGCAACAACAGCGCTGGGGTTGGGGTCCGAGAGAGAGAAGCCAACTGCTAATCCGAAGGCTAAGGACCAACCAAGGGGCAGGAAGCATGAAGAAAGAAGCAAGGGCGGAAGCCAGTCCTTTTCAAATGGAGACACAGTTGACATTAGGACGCAAGCCCCTGGGACGCTGGACACAAGCGGATCCAAAGAGCAACAGCCTTGATTTCTGGAAACAGTACGGACTGGGGCTTAAAAACACTCCTCCCAGTCCCCGGAAACTGCCCACGTAGGGTGCCTCTCCTACCACTCCCATACCTACCTCACCCTTTCGGTCTGAGATCCCTGCACGGATTACGATCACCTGAATCACAAAAGAGAAATGAGGCAAGTAATATGGGGCACCATGAAAACAAGGTTTTTTTAAAACATGTTTTTAATGTTTATTTATTTTTGAGAGAGAGAAAGAGAGACGGCGTTTGAGTGGGGAAGGGGTGGAGAGAGAGGGAGACACAGAATCCAAAACAGGTTCCAGGCTCTGAGCTGTCAGCACAGAGCCCAACGCGGGGCTTGAACCCGCGAACTCTGAGACCATGACCAGAGCCGAAGTCGGATGCTCAACCGACTAAGCCACCCAGGCGCCCTTGAACACAAGTTTTTATACAGTACAGTTTGATAACAGGGTCTGAGGAGACCAGGGGGAAAAAGTAGAGAAAAATATTTGGAAAAATTGAGTGTTTCTCTGTAGACATTATAACAACAAAGATATCTTAACTTTTTAAATAACCTAAGATATCTTTTCTAATAAGCTAAGATGATTCACAGAATCAACTAAACATCGCCACTTTTTTTGTTGTTTTAGAAAACATCTATCCATTGTTAGAAGGGAAAATTAGTCAGATTCACGATCAATCAAGCCCACTTTTTCAAGTTCCCTGAGATGACACATACTGATATACAATTACACGGCATAACGTTATAGCAATAAAGTATTCACAACGATCACTTAAAGTCCAATTTCTATTTCACCGAACAAATCCTGCAGGATAAACTATATCCTTAGAATCGGTTGTTGCTATAAATTTATTCAAATCAAGAAAACTGTCATATTTAAAGCTCTCGAAGGAATTTTGGCACAGACGAAATCATTTTGTTAAGTCCCTGAGCTCTTTAACAGGCTGGTTTTTGTACTGTGTCTTCCCCCAGCCACCTGGGCCACTCACCGCCTGCCCTGGCCCCACGCTAAGTCTAGCACAATATTTGATGCTATAACCTTTCGAACCCACTGTGCTCCAAAGCCGCATAGCTCAGAGGACGGGCGCGGTAGGAGTCCCCTCCACCCCCCTGAAGAGCATCCCCTATAGTTTCTCTGATGTGTATTAGCAAGATGGAAGAGTCCGAGGGGGTGCGCTTCACACATGTGTCTTACTTCTCAAGTTGCCTACAACGAAGAGTCAATGTTTCAGTGTCTCCAGGGCTTTATGTCTCAGATGCTCATCCAAACACTGGATGGCAAAGAGGTCAATGTCGGTGTCAAACTTGTTGGCGAACAAGTGGTGCTTGCGCAGCATCCAGTTCAGGTCACCTGCTCCGAAAACACACACGGAGCGCACGTGGACCCCGCTGCAGGGCGGGTAGGGAGCACCCTTGGAAACATCACCTTCAAAGTACTGCCACTTGACGAACCTCGCGATGGCATGCATGTCAGACATGTCATACTTCTGGCTTAAGGGCAGCGAGCCGGGGACTTCGGGGATCCTCTGGATAGTGGCCCAGAGATACTCATCTGGACTGTATGTGTCTTTTGCCCACTCCATAAACTTCTGGATTTTTTCATTCTCCAGCACGTACTCCACATACTTCCTGCTGACCACAAAATAGGCACTGCCTGAAAACAGAGGTGTTTCGAGAGGGGGGTGCGCTTTGTCAGTTCCCGTGTTGGTCAGCTTCCCATTAACAACTGTATAATGCTTTTTCCACCTTTCTTTTTTATTGGATGGCATTCTCTCGCTCTCTAGGTTGTTTTCACCCATTAACGAGTTGAGCTTCCGGACAATTTCCAGGTTGGTTTTAATAGGAAAATCCATACCGCAAAGATTTATCAAGTACTTCCAGTGTGCACTCATCTGGTAGAGATCCTGCATGCAGTTGAGGTCGGCCTGGACCCGGCTCCACGAGGCATATACCACACTCTCCAGCTGACTGGCCACGAAGACATTACTGAAGCAGGAGGCAATGCCCATCACCGCGGCCAGAAAGGACTCCTCGGATTTTTTGTCCACGTGAATGCAGTACAAATTCTGAGGCATGTAGATGGCCCTCAGGAGCCTGTCAACCATCTCGATTTTGTGATGAACCACTATGGAATAGGCAATGGGAAACTCTGCCTCTTCCTTACTAAGGGGTTCAACGATATATTTGCGCCTCTTGATGAATGAGTTACAATTTCTGGTCATGTTTATATAGTCACTGGTTGTCCATCGAGGGCGCTGCCTAACTTTCACGGTTAGAATTTCAAGCTGTACCTTTTGGATTTCATCTACATCACCCTGTAAAACTTTGGTGCAGTTAATATTACTATTAGGATTCTCCCCCATCAGCTCCAAATGCCCCACACTTACAAATTCGGGCTTCTGATGAATTCTTAAAACAGAGAAGGTGACAAGGGAAAAAACAAGAAGCAAGAAGTAGTATTTAGTGGGATAAGAGAAAAGTCTCCTTCGCAACAACTTTCTCAGCATTTCAAACAATGATGGAGGATTTTCCTTAATTAAGGGCGGGCTTCCAGGCTTCAGGCAGTCATGATTTCTCTTCTCTCATGACCCTGCGAGTTGTCAGTTCGCATTTATCAAGACTGCAAAGGCGGCTTGAAATGGAGAACGGCACTGAAAGAAAAATAGAAGGAATATAGATAAATATGTTCTGTGACGACATCTTCTCAGGTTTAAAATCCGTCCTCTTGGCTAGGAGGTCAGATATTTAAAATAGAAGAAAATTGGCCAATCAGAAGAAAAGGGTACATAGTCTGTAATATTAATACTAGATTAGTAAAAAAGAATTCAAGGCGGGGGGGTGCCTGGCTGGTTCAGTTGGTAGAGCATGCAATTTTTAAAAAAATATTTATTTATTTTTGAGAGAGAGAGAGAGACAAAGCGTGAGCAGGGAGGGGCAGAGAGAGAGAGAGAATCCCAAGCAGGCCCTGCACGGATAGTGCGGAGCCTGCTGCGGGACTTGAACCCATGAACCGTGAGATCATGACCTGAGCCGAAATCAAGAGTCGGGCGCTTAAATGACTGAGCCACCCAGGCGCCCCAAGCATGCAACTCTTGATCTTAGGGTTGTGAGTTCAAGCCCCACGTTGGATGTGGACATTGCTTAAAAATAAAATCTAAAAAAATATAGGTACAAGGATGTGCTAAAATATCCTATAATAAACAGGTTACCCTCAGTCATATTGAAGTATACAAATCACAGTTGAAGACCTAAGCTATAATTATTTAACTCTCCATAGTTGGTGACGTGAGTTTTTGCTCTAAGTAGCACCCTTTGCCTTGACATCATCCGGACACACCCCTTAATGTCCATCAGTTGGCATCCCCAGCCCCAAATGTGTGAAGACCTCACATATTTGCTCCTCACCAGTTTAGGACTAGAGGTGCTCTTCAGGAGAAGTTCAAAAATAGCTGTCACATCTAAAGAATCTCTGAGGGAAAAACAAGTCCACCGAATTTTCAGACTAAAACCAGAAAGGCTTGATTCGGGCCTGTTTTGAATCTCTCTTAGTGCAGTTTCATACCGAGGCACCGCAGGAAGAGAAGACACAGAGTCCAAAAGAGAGACACGGCCTTTCATTTCCTGCATCGCTTTTAACAGGCTAGAATGATTACGACTTGTGAAAAGCAGCAGTTGTACACAAATGATAATGTACGACAGACCTTTTGTCTATACTCAAACAAGGAACCCAACCCATTTTTATTATGTTTACAAAAATGACAAAATACGTTTTGTTTTCCAAAGTCCATTTTATAACATGGCAATTGGTTCTATAACTAATAAGTGCTACTGTTCTTTTTTTTTTTAAGATTTTATTTCACTTATTTTTTTTAAGTTTATTTATTTTGAATCAGACAGCACCGAGCACACAGTGGGGGTGGGCAGAGAGGGAGACAGAGAATCCCCAACAGGCTCCACGCTGTCCACAAGAAGCCTGATGTGGGCCTTGATCCTACAAACCGCGAGATCGTGACCTAATCCAAAATCAAGAGTTGGATGTTCAATTAACTGAGTCACCCGGGTGCCCCCACAATTTTTTTTTTAAGTAATCTCTACCACCCAACGTGGAGCTCGANACCCTGAGATCAAGAGTCACACGCTCTACTGACTGAGCTGGCCAGGTGCCCCTAAGCGCTCCTGTGCTAACAAAGAAAGTCAAATCTTATTAATCGTATCCATCCCAGAGTTAGAGAGACTTGAAATTGGTTTCTGTTTTTTTTGAAACCCGTTTTTAAGACTGTTTAGCACTAGAACTAAAAGTCTTAACTTTCAGTTACTTCTAACTGAAAGACTAGATTAGCACTAGAATGTTTTATATTTAGTTGGCAAATAAATTGTGAATGTTAACAACAAATAAAAACAATTGGTCGTTATTAGTACAGAATAATATGAAAAGCAACATTATTATATATATGTATTTATGTATATGTATTTACTATATATTAATATACATGTATTTATATATGTGTAATTATACATAAGATGTATTATCATATATATTTAGATATGTATATTTATACAACATTATTATTATTTTTTCTTTACCATTTAGAATTAATGAAAGTCTGGCTCACCTAGTCCTTGGATTCCAGGTAACAGAGTTTGTAGGGGCGTCTCATGCATTTAGCATTCTTAAATGTACCAGGCATTTAGTGATGGTGCTATGTCCCATGAGCCTTTTAAAAAATCTGTGAAGTGCAAGGGAAATCTGTGAAGGGATGTAACGCCCACGTAAGTATACATACACATGAGCATGCTGGCGAACTGATCCCCTCAAAATTATGGCTGGTTCATTTCTCTCCTTTAAAATTTCTTTCCCTACAGTCTTTCCTATCTTCCTAACGCTTGTGTGTATGGCCAAAGTTTGAAAATACCTGCAATTTGGGTCAAGCTTTTCCAAAACACACCTCTAGTAGCATGTCCCAAAGTGGGTGCCGAGGAATAGTTTAACGGTCCAATATGACTGGAAAATCCAATACATTCTGTCCCCACGGGGAAGATTCCTGTGCTCATTGGGCCGTTACAGACAATCGCGTAATTGAGGTAGCTGCTTAGCTCATCTTCTTGCCACTATAGCTGGTCCACCACCCGACACCAGACCTGTATTCAAGAGACACGGGGAGGTGGGGGGGATTCTGCTAAAATACTTAAGCGTCACAACCATTACAACACCAGGTCATAAACAAAATGATGCCACTAAGCAGTTCCTACCCTTTCCCTGTTCAGACATTTGAGGAAATCTCAATTCAACCATTAAACGATCTGATCTCTGGGGCGCCTGGGTGGCTTAGTCGGTTGAGCGTCCGACTTTCGCTTAGGTCATGATCTCGCGGTTCGTGGGTTCGAGCCCCGCGTCGGGCTCTGTGCTGACTGCTGGCTCAGAGCCTGGAGCCTGCTTCAGTCTGTGACTCCCTCTCTCTCTGACCCTCCCCTGCTCACGCTGTCTCTCTCTCTCTCCTAGAAATAAATAAAACATTAAAAAAAAATTCTTTAAACGATCTGATCTCTAAGCTAACTGAGCAGAGAAACTTAAGTGGCCTCACACTACAAAGAAAATAAACTTTTGAAAACTAACCTAGAAGAGTCGGTAAACAAAAGAGCAACAACAGCAAGCCCTGGGCCAGGCAGGGGCGGAGGTCTGACTTCCGGAGTTGACACATTATAAAATGTCCCTTTGCAATAACGAAAAGTTACAAGGCACATCAGGAAACACAAGTCTGGCCCATATATAAGAAAAAAAGTGGTCAATTAAAAACTGTCCCTGAAGGGGGCACCTGCGTTGCTCAGTCAGTTAAGCGTCCAACTTCGGCTCAGGTCATGATCTCAGTTTGTGAATTTGAGCCCTGTGTCAGGGTCTGTGCTGACAGCTCAGAGCCTGGAGCCTGCTTCCAGTTCTGTGTCTCCCTCTCTCCCTGACCCTCCCTTGCTCACACAAACACACTCTCTCAAAAATAAACAAACATTAAAAAACATTAAAAAAAAAAAGTCCCTGAGAAGCCAGGGCATTGGACTTATAGACTTTAAGTCAACTATTAGAAGTATGTTCAAAGAACTAAAAAACTGAAAGAAAGTGTATGAGAATGATATTTAACCAAACTGTGAATTTCAATAAAGAGAGAAATTATAAAGAAAAAACCCAGTGTCAATCTGGAATTCAAAGTACAGTGACTAACTGTTAAAGTGTCTAAAGGGGCTCCACAGGTCTGAGCTGACAGAAGAAAAAAATCAGTGGAAGTGAGCACAGGTCAAGTGACAGTATCCAGTCCGAAGAACAAAAAGAAATAAGAAAAATGAACAAAGGGGGTCCCTGGATGGCTCAGTGGGCTAAGCGTGATCATGATCCCAGTTAGTGAGTTCAAGCCCTTCATTGGACATTTTGCTACCAGCGCACAGCCTGCTTTGGATCCTGCTTCCTCCACCCCCACTCCCCCACCCCTCCCCTGCTCACCTCTCTCTCTCTCTCAAAAAAATAAATCTTAAAAAAAAGAGAGAAAAATGAAGAGAGCCTCACAGACCTGTGAAATACTATTAAGCACAGTATAACTTGCAGAAGGAAAGGTGGGGGAACAGGAAATGGGGGAGAGTGAGGTAGAAAAAATATTTAAATAATGCCGAAAACTTCCCTGAATTTGATTTAAAAAAAATTAATCCACACATCCAAGAGGTGAAATGAGCTCCAAGTATGTGTTCTTGAGAAGAATGTGTATCTTGTTGACATTGGGTGAATTGTTCTACTGAGGTCTAGCTGGTTTGTATTATTGTTCAAGTTCCTTGTTGACTTTCTTCCTTCTCTCCATTTCATAATCATAAAATGTCCTTCTTTGTCTCTATTAATTTTTGTCTTAAAGTCTATTTTGTCAGCGTTTGACTCTTGGTTTCAGCTCAGGTCATGATCTTACAGTTCATCATACCATCGTCTGTGAGTTCGAGCTCTACATCGGGCTCTGCACTGATAGCACAGAGCCTGCTTGGGATTCTCTCTCTCCTTCTTTCTGCACCTCCCCTGCTTGCGCTGTCTCTGTCTCTCTCAAAATAAATAAATAAACTTTTAAAAAATAAAAGACAAACAAATCAAAACAGATCTCTCCCCGAAACCTGGCCAAGACCCAAGATTTCGTCTCCACAGACTGGGGCACACCAGGGTTTCCCACCGGGCAACAGTGGGACTATGTGAACCCAAAGACAACAGGTATGGAGATCTCCTTCACTATTTCCAGCTATCAGTTCCTAGCACTTGGACAGCCAAGCCAGTGCAGGAGTTGATTTACTAGGAAATCCACCCGAGTCAACCGTGAAATACGCTGCTTAAATTGGATATTTCCCCAAATGTTCAAAGAAAACAGACTGTGCATAGGGAGGAAAATTCATAATAATGTCCTCGGAGAGATAAGAAAAAATATTGTATTCAGTCAGCCAGTAATCAAAACAGGTTCTACAGTCTGAAAACAGACAGAACAACACTCCCACCCGATACGCTCTTTCACAGGGTGCCCTTGTGTTCTACAATCAAGAAACAGTCAAAATTCCTTTCCCCTTGAATTTGGTCAATCTCATGAATACACTGACCAGTAGAGTTTGGCAGAAGTGACCCTATATGGCCACCAAGGCCGGGCCACATGAGACTATGCTGCTTCCGGGGCATCTGGGTGGCTTAGTCGGTTGAGAGTCTGACTCTTGATTTCAGCTCAGGTCCAGATCTTGGGGTTGTGAGTGGGAGCCTGGAGTTGGGCTCCATGCTGGGTGTGGAGCCTACTGGAAAAAAACCCCAAAAAACTATGCAGTTGTCTTGGAAAATTTGCTCTCCAGAAATTTCCCCTCAGAACCAGCTTCACTGTTGTAAAAAGCCACAGGGAGAGTTCGTGGTACCCAAGTCAATGGTCCCAGGTGAACTTAGCCTTCATTCATCCCAGCCCAGGTGCCAGACATGTACGTGAAGAAGCCACCGGATGACTTCAGCTCTTAGTCACTCAAGTCTTATCTGAATTCCTGACCCACAGAATGTGAACCAAAAATAAAAATGGAAATGTTTATTCTACTACTTTTGGGGAGGTCTGCCTCACAACAGGGACTAGAGAAAATAAGAAGCCACATAAATGGAACACTTAGCAAATGAAAATGAGCTCTTAAAAAAATTAATGACATGATAGGAAAAATTGAAAAACTCAATGGCGGTATTGGAACATAAAGTTTAGGAAAACTCTCAGGGAGTTAAGCAAATAGGGAAACCAACTGGTGGGGAAATTAGAGGGAAAAAAAATAGTAAATTTAGAGAACCAGACTAGGAGATCCACTATCTGAAAACCAGACCTCCAGAAAGGCAAAACAGAAAAGAAAAATGGAAGCAAGGAATTAAATAGCCAAAGATTATTTCTCACAAACAAAGAACGGTTTCCAGATTGAAAACTCCTTGGAATACCAACACAGTGGGCGAAAACAGATCCACACCAAAACACATTCGCGAATCATGAAATATTGGGAAAAAGAATATCCACATAGGTTACCAGACGGGGGGGAAATAAGCCACATAGACAGGCCTCGGAAGCAGAAGGTTTTCACATTTCATGAAAACCAGCCACAGAACGCACATAACGAAGCAATACCTTCACCATGCTGAAGGCAACTGAATTCCACATGAGAATTCTTTGAACCAGATGAATTAATAAGTTCATTAAAGGTAAAAGAAAAAATTCTGCACCTTAAGACATGGAAGTCTGCAATTCTTAATCTCAGGGTTGTGAGTTCAAGCTCCAATGTGGGGGTAGTTTACTTTAAGAAAGTAACCACCACCACCAAAAACCCTAAAGTATAAACTAACAAAGGGGAAGATAGAGGGGCGCCTGGGTGGCTCAGTCGGTTAGGTGTCTAACTTTGGCTCGGGTCATGATCTCACAGTTGGTGGGTTCGAGCCCTGCGTCGGGCTCTGTGCTGACAGCTAGCTCAGAGCCTGGAGCCTGTTTCAGATTCTGTGTCTCCCTCTCTCTCTGCCCCTCCACTGCTGGGGTTCTGTTTCTGTCTTTCAAAAATAGCTACATGTTAAAAAAAATTTTTTTAAGGGCGGGGGGAAGATATAAGAATCAGAAAAGGTATATCCCAGGCCAACAGACAACCGTAACAGGCTGGGGCAGATGAGAAGGTCCGAGGAACAAGAGTCTTCTAGCTGAAACTGCTGGAATCCATGAAGGGAAGCAGCATGTTGAAAATTTAACAAACAGCATCTTGGAAATTTAAACAACAGGCAGAGTTTGGGCAGTGAATGTGTAATAGCTACTTTGCAAACAAAGTAAATGATGGAGGGTTGGGGTGATAATTATGGGTTCCAAAGAAATCAGGGACATGCAACGATGAAGAAAGCAATCAGCGCGCTCTGGGGCTTAGCTCCGCAGAGCATCAGTCTTAATAATGTACACACTCTTCTTCCAACGAAGACTCAATGAATCCTCATTAGGAGCACAGAGCAATGGTAAAGACTGTCGTTGAAAGAAATAGATTGCGTGCTTTGCCCAGGATCATATACCTGCCCGTGGGAGAGGCTCTAAGTGACGTCACTGCTCTGAGCGACAGTCCTGTCTAATCTCATCCACCACCAACTGCTCTGAGCGACAGTCCTGTCTAATCTCATCCACCACCAACAGCTCACAAGGGTAAAGAGGAGACAGAAGAAGTGACGTGGGGGACTATTTTCACAAGGATAAGTACATGGGGAGATACATGTAAAGGAAGTCCAGAAACCACGGATTATCAAATCTAGATTTCGGTTTGCAGTAAGTTAGGAAATGAGAAGACCTTACAATGTAAAAAACTAACAGCTAGGTAGGACTAGCCCATAACTCAGGATTTTAAATAAACCAATTCCAAAAGATGACATTCATCCCAATCACATACTTGCTGGTTTCAGTGAATTTAGGGAAGTAGTATCACTACACTGAGAAGAAAATGGAGGGAAAAAAACCAAACGAGCTACCTGTGGCTCAGGCTAGATATTCCTAAACTCTTTTTTAAAAAGAGGGAAGTGGTTTATTAAAAATTAATATGACACATACTTAGACCTCAAAGGAGAGGGATTTAACATATTCATGTGAACACGCATATACGTATGCACACGCCCCTAAGAACAATCAAAGTTTTCCTGTTCAGGCTGGAATTACCCTCAAGACTCGAGACAAAGGGGTAAGATAAAAAGGTTCTTGCACTTGTTAGCTTCGTTAACCTTGGGTTAGGTTAGAGCTGACAGGTGAGTCAACGGAATGAAGAAAGGGTGGATTTCAAAAAGGTAAACTCCATTCTTCTCGACAGTTTCCACCACGGTAACTCTGGGTTAAGTCCAAACAAAACTAATTATTAGACAGGAGAACAATTCTCTCTGCCTGTTGCCTAGCGTATCATTTTTAATGGTAGAAATAATTTTTTCTTAAAAAACCATACATGCGCACACACGTGCGTGCCTGCACACGTATGCGTAGAGAAACGGCTAGATGGCGAAAGTGGGGTTCACGACCTATGGTCTTTCTGCAGCAGGAAGGATGGTCTAAGCTCGGTTCGCCTCTAGTCCCACTGAATACTCCTCTCGGGGCCCATTTCACAAACTCCCAAGGACTGTTTTTCTATGACCCAGAGGCTGCCGTGACAGGAACAAAATACCCACTATTGTGATCCATGCGAAAGGTGTCCTGGTATCTCACAGGATTGCGACTCAATCAACGGTGACCAAAGGCCACCCTGAAGCAGCCAAGGGAAGGACCAGGAAGCAGATAAGATCCCAAAGGCATTTTCTGCCGTTAAGGGTAGGGTTCTTTCCACCACCTGTGCGTCCATGGCCTCACCTCATCTGAGGGAACCTGGCCTGTCACCACAGGTTTCTGAGGTGTCACATTTTTCTAATGATTTTTTTAAGTCTTTTTATTTTGAGTAAGAGAGAGAGAGAGCGCACGCGCGCAAGGGGAGAGGAACAAAGAAAGAGAGGAGAGAAGGGATCTGAAGGTGGGCTCTGTGCTGAAAGCAGAGAGCCCAACGCGGGGTTTGAACTCACGAACCGAGAGATCATGACCTGAGCAGAGAGGTCAGATGCTTCGCCAGCGGAGCCACCCAGGCGCTCCCTGAGCTGTCACATTAACACAAGCTCCTGAGATCCCAACAGTCTGGCCAGACCAGCCAGGAAAATTCTTGGGGTGCCCAAAACTTAGGACCATGATTAAAAACACCATCTCCCAGAGTTCATTCCAGAGTTTTCTTGGGATCCAGCCACGGAAACACGGGCAATAGGAAAGCTACTATCAACAACCCTGGACCCCGTTTCCTGTACCCTCTTTCCACTTGAAATAAGATCTTACAACTCAAGCCAGACGGTGTGACTAAGGAAGGAGAGGGCTGAACCCAGACCCACACCCCGTACCGCAGGGCGAAGCACAGAATGCTGCACAGAGAGTCACTCAGTTATGTCCGGTGAGTAAATAGAAGTCTCTTTCACGGGAAGCCCGTGTTCCTCTGCTAAAAACTTAATTAACATGTCTCCTCTCTCCCTTCTGAAGAACTGTTTCTAGTTCGCTACATATGCCCAAGGGCATGGGGTTCAGGAAACTTACATGAAAATTGCCAGACTTGCTAGCTTTCAAGTAGGGGCAAAGCTTATTAGACCCTTCCTACCCTCCACACTGCTGTGGAAAGATGTGCTTTTTAAAACCAGTGTGCACTTATAACTCTGACTAAAATAAAGGCTACGTTTTTCTAAAGTCTTAAAGGTAGTCTTAAGATTAAGAGCTATTAAGACAGCGGATCAAAATCAAAACTCAGTATTTTGAAGTTCAGTAAGCAGAATGGATACTGGGATTTCTTTTCTTCCATCCTACCTTCTTTTTACAATTCCATTAGCTGTGTAATCCTGTATTAAAGTGTACAAAATCAATTTAAAAAACTAAAACAAACAAACAAAGCCAACTGGGTGGCCCAGTTGGTTGAGCATCCAACTTCGGCTCAGGTCATGATCTTACTGTCTGTGAGTTCAAACCCCACACCGGGCTCTGTGCGGATGGCTTGGAGCCTGGTGCCTGCGTTGGATTCTGTGTCTCCCTTTCTCTCCGCCCCTCCCCCATTCATGTTTTATCTCTGACTCTCTCTCGAAAATAAACATTAAAAAAAAATTATAAAGTGCAGTTAATCATTATATATTTAAATTGTATAGCATCACTAATTAAAGTTTCTCAATGACCTGTTTCTAATTTTAAATTAGATAAATTACAAGTAGGTTTCATCTGTGTGATCACCTATACGAAAGGGAAGGAAGGAAGGAAGGAAGGAAGGGTTCTCTATACCTGAATTAATGGCATGAAAAGGTCTATAGATTTTTTTTTTTCATTTATTCACGATACTGCTGTGAAACGAAACTATGAACTTCGATGAACTTCATTCACTGCTGGAAATAGCATTCACTCTCTTCTCTGTCCCCATCGCTTCCTCCCTTGGAGGCATAACCAGGTCCCCAAGCAGTGGACGCCAGAAACAGGAGCTGAAACCTACCATTTCTGCCTGCTGGCTCGGCCGGACCAGATGCATTGCACCCGGGTCTCTGCTGCAGAAATGAAAGCTGTAAGTCCACCAAAAGGAAAAGAAAGCAGACGCACTTGGGTGGCTCAATCAGTTAAGGGTCTGCCTCTTGGTTCAGGCTCCGATCATGATCTCACAGTTTGTGAGTTCAAGCCCCCCGCTGGGCTCTGTGCGGACTACGCAGAGCCTGCTTGGGATTTTCTCTCTGCCTCTCTCTCCCCTGCTCATTCTCTCTCAAAATAAATAAGCTTAAAATTTTTTTAAAAAAGGAAAGAAAGGATCCAGAAGGCTTCTTTGAATTCCTTGAATACAGCTGACTTGAATCTTGGAAGAGGAGTAGGATTCAGAGAGGAGGAAAAAGGAGAGATGCACTCCCTACTTTCTATGCATGCTTAGGACCTGAAAGCCTGAAGCGAAGGAAGAAAGGCTGTGATGTATGACGAACACAGTTTTAAAAAGAAAAGGAAAGCCAGAGATAATAGCTGTTTGCCCCTCATGTTCCCTAGCCCTGAAGATCTCTTTCCAAAATCTAGTATGACAAGAAGTATGTTTCTCAATGTGGTAAACCACACCAACGGATGAATTTTTTTTAATGCTTATTTATTTTTTTAGAGAGAGACAGAGACAAAGAGTGCAGGAAAAGAAGGGGGACAGAGAGAGAGGGAGACAGAGGATCCAAACGCAGAGCCCGACGTGGGGCTCAAGCTCATGGACGGTAATGTCATGACCTGAGCTGAAGTTGGACATTTAACCAACTGAGCCACCCAGGCGCCCCAGCAATGAATCGACTTTTAAGCACGTCCGCGGAAACAAGTTATGACTTCAGCAAAGAAATCAGAAGAGTGGGGTGCCTGGGTGGCTTAGTCAGTTAAGCATCCAACTTTCGCTTTTAGGTCATGACCTAGCGGTTCGTGGGTTTGAGCCCCACGTCGGACTCTGTGCTGACTGACAGCTCAGCCCCTGCAGCCTGTTTCAGAGTCTGTGACTCCCTCTCTCTCTGACCCTCCCCTGCTCACGCTGTCTCTCTCTCTCTCTCTTTCCCCTAGAAATAAATAAAACATTAAAAAAACAATTAAAAAAAAAAAGAAATCAGAAGAGTGATGATAACCAGGACCCCCACCCCGCCCCCACGGCACAAATGATGAAATGGCTCACTCTCAATAACGCACCCTCTGAGAGAGCCGCCTGGTAGTATGGAGAAAAGCTCTGTCCTGCCCCAGGATGGCACCTCGTCTCTAAAACGAGCTTTGCTCAGTAGTAATGAAAATGCTTAAACCAGTCCCGGAAAGGAAGGAAATCCAGAAGAGCCAAGACACTGTTTTGGAAATTTCCTTTGCACATCTGAGGTAAACAGTATGTACGCAGAGACCAGACTTGATCTGTGGCTTCTTCTCTGAATGCCTCTGTTCCTTGCCCACCCCCTTACACACACGTGTGCACATCCTGAATGTGTGAGGCTAAAGATGGACGCTCTTCACCTGGGTCTTCTTTAAATACCTCATGATAGGGGCGCCTGGGCGGCTCGGTGGGTTAAGCATCCGACTTTGGCTCAAGTCATGATCTCAGTTTATGAGTTCGAGCCCTGCGCCGGGCTCTGTGATGACAGCTCAGAGCCTGGAGCCTGCTTCGGATTCTGTGTCTGCCTCTCCCCGCTCACACTCTGTCTTTCTCTCTCTCTCTCGCTCTCTCTCAAAAGTAAACAAACATTAAAAAAATTTTTAAATATATAAATAAATACCTCACAATAGCTTATGAGGGAGAAGGAAGACCCAATAGCTGGTCTGGCTTCATCCTTTTCCCAAGAGCCAATACACATCCATTAATGGAGTCACAAAAGAAAGGGGGGGGAAGGGAGGAGGGCACCCACAGGGCCAGACACAATGACACAAACATCCCAGCTCAGTACTAAGGCAAGCATCCCAGCTCAGTACTAAGGCAAGCATGGAAACAAGGAGACGTAGGGATAGAGCCGGTCAATTCAAACAGGACTCTGTAGTATGTGCCCTTCACGCTGACACATGTGTTTTCCGGAGCAAAAAAAGTCTCACTAATCTCACCACTGTTGATATCCTGCATCCTCTTCAAATTTACAATTCAGTGCTAGATTTACAAGTTTTATATACTTCCTCCCTGGAAAGCCACAAGAATGCCCATTAACTGTACAAAAGAGAGAGAGCACGTGCACAGGAGCGGCACAGAAAGGAGACCAAGAATCCCAAGCAGGCTCCATGCTGTCATCGCAGAGCCCGACGTGGGGCTCGAACTCATCAACTGTGAGATCATGACCCGAGTTGAAAACTAAGGCTTGGGACGCTCAACTGACTGAGCCACCCAGGTGCCCCAGAAGCAGCTTCTTAGATTAAGAAACAGACATGAAAGGACATATATTAGGAGACACTGCGAGGAGTAAACCCAGGTTGTGTGAACACACAAAAAGGGATCTTTGTAGGTAACCTAACTTTGAAATCAGACAAATATGTCCTCCACGGCAGCAGAGTTCATGTGCAGAGGCAGACCTCGATAGGCTTGAATGAAATATATCTGCTTATGCACGTGCGTGCACACACACGTTTGTGAGAAAGGAATCTTTAGCTCCTTACCCCTGCAGGCCAGAGTCGAGTGTAAGAGATCTTACTGTTTACTTCGAAATTCCAGACTGAAGGGTCATAAACTTGTGTCTTTCATTTTTTGGAATCTAATACTAGGTGGTTTAGAATACTGAATAGAGCACCATAGTGTTACAGAAACAAAACTTTAGATTTGAAAGGTGCTTTCGAGTTCATTTTGTCCGCTCTTAATTTTGAAGATGAGAAAACTGGGGCATAGAGGTCACATGGTTGGCTGGGCCACATGCAGACATCTTCACACTGGCCCTGGTTTCTTCCCACCTGCTCGTCACAAAGCCCGGAGGTCAAGGGTTTTCTGAACAATCCTGATTTCAAATATTCCGGGCTTTAAATTCCTCCTAGGAGTAGAAATTCTAATCCCAGAATGCTAGATTCCTTTTTGTTTTTAAAGGAAGTCCTAAAATTCCAGGTCATAACATGTGTCTGGACTTTTGGCCTGCTAATCACAATCGTCAACCGTAGATATTCTCTATCATACAAAAAAACCCCATAAAGTTAATCAGTGGCAAAAATGAGACGCACTCTTTCTAACACATTAAAGTCCAGCTCAACCTCTAGCATGCAGTCCCATTTCTGAATCACAGCTGACTGCTCCTTCTTTGAAATCGAACGTCACTGACTCACGGAAGCCACAGAGAAAAACAGCAGTGTGAAGTCAAACAGGAGGGACTATAAATCCCAACTATGTCACGTCCTTTTTCTTTTTTTAATGTATGTTTATTTTTGAGAGAGAGAGTGTGAGCAGGGGAGGGGCAGAGAGAGAGGGGGACAGAGGATCCTAAGAGAGCTCGGGGCTGTCAGCACAGAGCCCAATGTGGGGCTCGAACACACAAACCATGAGATCATGACCTGAGCCGAAGTCGGTCGCTCAACCGACCAAGCCACCCAGGCGCCCCGCAACGATGTCATGCCCTAACGCATGATTTCAGCAAGCTGCCTAATATCTCCCAGCTTTAGCTTCCTCAACTGAAAAATGGAGGTCATAATGCCTTCCTCATGGGGTTGGTGGTGATTATAAAACCCTACAAAGCACCTCGCACAGAGTCTGGTATGTGGCGATTGTTCCACAACAGGAGAACGGGTGTCTTCACCATCATCTCCCATTTTAGCACTAAATTCCACATAACCTGGTCTCTGAAACTGGTCCACGCACGTCCTCAGCGAGCTACTGGTCTCAGACTCCTAGCCTACCCCCTCTATTCACACTGTTCCCTGGGAAGAAAGAAAGAGAGAGAAGAGGGAGAGGAGGGAGGAAGGCAGAAAGGGAGAAAGAGAAAGAAAGGAGCGAGAAGGATGAAGGAAGGGAAAAAGAAAAGAAAAGAAAATTCCTTTCCCTCAATGAAAAGTACGGCAACGTCTTGGATGCTTTGGTTAAATGTACCTTCAAGCTCACAGTCTTTTCCAGATAAAGAAACTAGGGTACAGTATCTAAATGCTCCCATTTACAGTGGTGGGGAGCAGACCATGCATTTGAAGCCCCCTGTGTCTGGTCCGACAGAGGGGTCCCTATAAAGAAACCCCAAAGAACTGGCCTCGTACCGCATGGTGCTCTTCCTGTCTTTGAGACTGGCCTTACCTTTCTGCACTGGGCACCAGGGCAGTTGGGTTCGGTCAGTTCCTGAGTGATCCAGCACTCTGCAGCCCCTCAGCAGGGGGGTGGTGGGCAGCAGCTGGGGAGGCTGAGCGTCGGGAGCAGAGGATGACCGGGAAGTCCCACTGCAAAGACAAAGGACCAATCAGTCTGTACAGGGACAAGGTCTGAGGAGTGACTTTCTTTCTTACGTTATTAACAGCTCCTGAAATTGATAGGCACTTGATGCACCATGTGTTCGCTGCTATGGTGGTTTCTTCTCGTTTCTCTTTTCTTTTCGTTTCCTTAAAGACAGGGATTAAAACAGATGGTGCTTTTACCGTGGAAGCTGTTGTGAGATTAAGGAGACTGTTCGCGTGAAGAGTTACACAAACCCGGAACTAGCTACTTTCCCTCTCACTTCAACAGTCAAGGAAAAACTGAGGCTTTAGCTCCTTTGAAGAAGGTCATTTGCTCCGGTTTACCAGCAGGGCTGGCTCCCCAGAGGGCAGAGGGAACAGAGCAGCCTCACTTTCTGGCCAAAAACAACAGCAGATCCAGGTATTAACTGCTTCTAACCATTCCTTGCCCTACCTCCTAACTGTCCAAGAAGCCCCAGAACCTTCCAAATGTTCCTGTGGGTGTCAATATGACAAACTATCCTCCTAAAGGCGTCAGCCCTAAGGTACAGGACAGCAACCCCTTTAACCTCAGATACCCAGTGTGATCCGAGATCTAACCGGCCCGTTGAGGCAGGTGCATGAACTTGAGTGGCAAACTTTATCCAACATTTTCATTGTGTCCAGATTGCATTTAGGTATCTTTCTTGAATTCAAAGGTCCTGCCAAAGCCAAGAATGAAGGAACTCTCTATATAGTGACATCAACAAAAGGGTTTTGAGATGAAACAGCATCCACAGATAAGCTGCACTCCAGTCTTTACAGAATAAACCCATTAGAAAACAAAGCTCCAAATATACGGTCAGTGTTCACTGGACAAATGTGAGAAGCACACATCCAAAAAGATTCAGTGGTCCTCTTTTCGTGTGGGGGAAGGGGTATCTTTCCAAGCACTTTTAATAGGTTTCAGTTTTTAATGGTCACTCAAAATGGTACACTGAGATAAAATGGCCCCGCATCCTCCAACGGAAGCTCCAGTTAAATATGCTTGCAGAGCGTTATAGGAAAGGTCATTTCCAAACAAACAAAAAGCCACTTATAATTCCAGTCTGGTCACACATCATTGTCAGGTTCCCTTCTGATGCCTGTCCAGGGACCATCCTGACGTATATCTGTGAGTAGATGTAATGGCATCTGGGGTTCAATTTTCTATTCTGTTTTTTTCTTTTTCATTGTTTTTGTTGTTGTTGTTGTTAATGGACATGAGAGTCTTTTTGTTAGTATGTGTCTCGTGGTTGGGTACTAAGGGTATTTCCTAATTACATTGCTATAAACGTGAACTGTGAACCCTTTTGAAAATGTACATGTTTTCTCTTGGCTTTATAAAGGGTCTCCAGGAACAGGGGATTCTTGGAGCAAAACTTGCCAAGTTTCTATGGCTCTTTTTTTTTTTTTCCTCTGAGAGAGAGAGAGAGAGAGAGAGACAGACAGAATCTGAAACAGGCTCCAGGCTCTGAGCTAGCTGTCAGCACAGAGCCCCATGTGGGGCTCAAACCCACGAACCATGAGATCGTGACCTGAGCCGAAGTTGGACGCTTAACCGACTGAGCCCCCCAGGCGCCCCTCTATGGCTCTTGATTGCCTCCCAAATGGACTCTACTCACTACACTGCCACTAGTAATATCTGAGCACCATTTTCTCTACATTTATGAAATAATTATCTTAACTCTGTACCACATATTCATCCACTGTATAATTCTTTTTGTCGATATCACAACTGTAAATTGCTACATCACTGAGTTTCATTTTGCACCTCTTTGATTGCCAGGGGCTCAGCATTTGCTCTTGAGTGTGTGTACGTGGGAAAGGAAGAAGAATTTAAGTAGCACTTATTTCAGCTCTGAAGCCAGACTGCTCAACTCAAAAACTGGCTATCATCACCCACTAACTCAGACTTTTGTAAGCTCTTAACTTCCCCAAGCTTTGGCTTCTTCTCTGGTAAAAATAATAATAAATAAGAACAACAATAATAGAGGCACCTGGGTGGCTCGGTCGGTTAGGTGGCTGACTTTGGCTCAGGTCATGATCTCACTGTTCGGGAGTTCGAGGCTCAAGCCCCACATCGGGCTCACTGCCGTCAGCATAGAGCCTGCTTCAGATCTTCTGCCCCCCCTCTATTTCTGTCCCTCCCCCGCTCTCCATCTCTCTTAAAAATAAACATTAAAAAAAGAACAATAGTAATTTTAAGCCATTTGATTTCATTAGAATCGTGTGTACCTTAGAGTTTTCATAAAGAAAAAGTGAGCCCACCTGTCAAAAGCTCATAATACATTTGACAGACGGGCCCTTAATAAACGTTAACAATTTGTTCATTATTATTTATATTTTCTCTTCTCTGGACAACGTTCAAATCTTTAGTTTACTCTTAGAGGTAACTTCTTTTAGACCTCCAAAATCGGAAACTGTATTGCAAGTTTACTAACCCAAATGCACTCGACTGAATTCCATACCAAGCAGCTATTATGCAAAACCGAATCCTCTGGTTCTGGGGGGGAAGAATACAATCATAAAAAAATGCATCTCCCTGATCTCAAGGAATTCACACAAAGGTTATTTGCTGAGCCTTCTGGGGGAAATTATAGGTTGGGTCAATATAGCTAAAAACTATTTTGGGAACAATGCCTCCATTATAGCGCTGAAAGGAACTTGCAAGAAGTGCTAGCCTGACTGGCTACAAACAACAGCTCTGAGGGTCCCCCCTGGGGCTGGGGAGGTTACTGAGGACTCATTCCTGGGATGGCCACACTCTACTAGCAGCTACTACTTACGGAATTTTCATTGTAAACCAAGCGTTTTGTTTATTAGCAATGGTGTTAGAAATGAAGCTTCCTAGATGAATTTAATGACTTGAATTAGATTGACAAAAGAGTAAGCAGGGATGAGATCAAGGTGTTGCAACTCAGTGGACGGAATAGAGGCATCCTACGGGTGTCTTGCCCAGATATCAAAAGGACAATCAAGGCCAGCAAGTCTATTAGCCCAGGAGAGTGCCTAAGGCGCATTCCTGGGTCCCACCGCCATGGATTCCAGAAAATTAACCAGTACTTGATTGCTACTCCATGATCAGCTGAATCCTGCTGCCACCCCAAGTGCACCTTACGTGGGAGATGAAGTCAAGAGGGCTGAGTTGACTCAAGACTTGCTTTTGAACCCTCACCTTTACCTGTAGAGGAGAATGTAGCCCTCACCAATCTGCTTACCAAAAAGAACCAAACTGGCTTGAGTCAGAGAACTACATAGCCTATGCTGAAATGACTTAATGCATTTACCTGTCCTGGAGCATAGCACTGGGTTCAACATTCCAGGAAGTTTTTTTTTCTTCTTCTTCCCCCACCCCCCCCCCTTTTTTTTTAGAGCATTTAAAGTGGATTATCTAAAAGAAGTTTAACGTACACATTTCCAGAGAAGCAATACACACACACTTTGTATTTGTTGCTTTTCAGACTCTGAGCTCCAGGAGCAATTTTGTTTCCCATGAATGAATTACAGAAGCACATCATGGGGAAGAGGTAGTTTTAAAGTTTATAAGGAAATCCATTTCTCAGATTGCTGTGGGGAGCCCCACTTTGACTCCGTTTTCAGCGATAAACTTGTAAATTTTTTAGTACAAACGCTAAGAGTAAAACCTTTGGGTAAGTCCCATCAATATATGTATATGTCTTTAAAAGTTTATTATATAGTACTAGGATAGGAAAGGACAGAATAAAATAGGCAGAGAAGGAAAGATTAGGACCTGAGATCCCAGAGGAAGGGGAAAACACAGATTTGGGAACAATGCTGGGAGTGTAGACCCCAGCCATCCCCTCAGGGGTAAAGCTCTTAGAAATGTAACAGACACCACCTACTTCCCCTCAGGTTTCCCTCAGGAATTTGATAAAAGACCTGACTAAAAATAAGTCCCGGACCAGAAAACATGTGACCCACAAGGACCAGACCACACCTCATACAATGGAAAGGAGCCAATCAGAAATGCACCACCCAGCACCTAGAGCTATCAACCCAATACCCAATAAGGGTAGGACAGGAGAAGGAAATAGGGAGCCAGCNAAACAAGGAGCTTCCTCTATAGTCACAGGCACTCGCTTTCCAATGCCCCCCTCTCTGTAAAGAGGGTTTTCATACTATTCTTGCTTTCAGATCTTATACTCTAGTAAACTGCCTACTGTTCATTTTGTGTCCACCTCTTCATGTTTCCAAGAGGCGAGACAATGAATCCCAGGAATTGAGGTAAAAAATCCTGCAACACTACTGCACCAATACCTTATGCACCTTGTAGAACAAAAAGATGGGGAAAAGAGGATATAAAAGCCTATTTTTAGTCAGTTATGGTACACAAAATGAACTATCAAGATTTGTAATGAAAGCAAGATATTAAATCTGCTGTAGTTTTGAAGACTTTGGTTAATTCTGTTGTGATAGAGAACTTTGAAGGACTCTCCAAGCTTCTTCGTGTATTCTAACATTTTGTTTTAAGGGCTGTCTGGAGTGACAGGGATATGCTGGAGAAAACAGAACATTCACAAACACACGCTCACAGCTAGGCTCCCTAAATCTTGATCCTTAGTGTTCAATCTACCCACCAATTCTACAAAGGGTTGTTTGTTTGTTTGTTTGTTTTTTGGTGAATTTCAGATGGTAGTTCTCAATCAATTGTCCCTGCAAACTAGTCACTGGGTGTCATCACATTTTTATAAACCTGACAAATGGATTCAAAACCCACAAATACTCTTCACTTAAAAAGATTTTGTCAGACAATTCCTTTTCCAAGTTTTTAGAGGTTTATTTCTTTTTCTTAAAGAGTTTTGAGGGGCACCTGGGTGGCTCAGTCGGTTGAGCATCTGACTTCAGCTCAGGTTGTGATCCCACTTCGGGCGTGCTGCGGTCAGCCTGTCAGCACGGGGCCCGCTTTGGATGCTGTCCTCCCCCTCTGCCCCTCCCCCCCCTCAAAAAATAAAATATTTTTAAAGAAATGTAAAAAAAATTTTTTTTTAAGTTTCGATGAGTCACAAATCTACTATACTTCTTGGCAACATGTTTACATTACGCTGAAAAAATTTCCCAACAGGTGTTTCCAGAATGGGTCTCTATAGCATGAATTCTTTTGAAAAGCAGTCACTCTCCCTCATTGTGAAAACTTCACAATTACCTTGGCTGGTTCCTGGCGTACTCCCTTTCCCCAGCACCTCGATGTGTTCATCAACCCCAGAAGCTCTCCAAATAGGAAATATCAAGAGTTTTCACAAGCCAGTATCTAGGCATGTCCCTCCTCTCTTCCCACAGGGCAGTCGTTAGGGCTAAAAGCTTCAGCTCTCTAATTACTGGTTCCGTCTGGTGATCGGTCCCATCCTCAGGCTACCTAGGGGGCCCCACACCCATGCCACCTCATTAGCATAAGCTCCGGTAAGGAAAAGAGCTCCTTATACGAATAACAAGAGACATTCCTATCATCCCAAACTCTCAGGAAATTCCAAGGGCTTCCGAGCACTGTCAGTGACTAAGGACAAAGACCAAACACATATTTCTTACCCTACCAGGGCTAAGCATAGTGGCAAGCAACATTATCTGTAATACTTTCTACTTCCAAGGACCCTGCCGCGGTGTTTGGCACTGGAAAATTCATGACCTGAGCTGAAATCAAGAGCGGACACTCAACTGACGGAGGCACCCAGGTGCCCCGCAGCCCATCTCTCTCGTGAGTTCCAGATGCCGATCCCTTGTGCCATTGTGCCCGGTGGGATGTCTCACAAGCAAATATGTCCAAATGAAATANAGAAACCTTCGAAATAGCCTTGGTATCTCCCTGTCCATCAAGAATATCCGAATAATCACCAGTTTCATACTGACTTGAGCTACAAAGTCACCCTCTCTTCCTTTCCCTCCTCCCCCTCCCCCCTCTGCCACTGGCTTGCATTCGGCATCGCTGCACCACCCACGGCTGACCTGACGGCTGACGGCTGACGGCTGACGGCTGACGGCTGACGGCTGACGGCTGACGGCTGANGGTGGCTGCGTGCATATGTGCAAAGTGACAGGCAAAGGGCCTGAGGCCTCCAGCCCGGCCTGGCTGGGACAAAGAGGTGCATCTGGTCCACCCAAAAGAGAAAGCCTTTTCCAGTTTGCGCGACGGGACCACAGGCCCCAGCACGGCCTGCTCTGCAAACCACTGTCCACAGCAATGAAGANAAAAAAACAAAAACCCAAACTTAATCAATCATCTCATCTCCCATTTAATGCCCTTCAAAAGGTTCCCATTACCTTTCCATTAAAGTCCAAAGTCCTGAAAATGACCTGAGAGGCCTTGCCCCAAAGCCATATTCCTGCCTCCGTCTCACCCTTTCAGCATGGAACTCAGGCCCCTAATTCGACTGACTCCTTCCGACTCATTTTTCAGGCCCATTTTAAATACCACTTTCTAGGGAGACCTGCCCTGTGTCCTGAGGTTATATTTCCTCTGGACCGCTTGTGCTTTTCCAGAGTACCATTTAGGGCTGTGACAGTGCATGACACTGTGTGCCTGTCTCTACCCATCCCCCCAGCCAGTAACCTAGAAGGCTGAAAAATGCAGGGACCCTCTGTCCTTCACAGCCATTGCCCCAGAGCCGATAATGCCTGTCACCCACAGGTGCTCTGTAAGGAGCTGTTCAATGAACGCTTGAAGAAATAAGGTTACTCAGGTATCCAGGACCCTCCGAAACAATCTGGCTGACTCTTGAACAAAAGAAAAATTATTCACGGAAAGAGTTTCCTGGTAACTTTTTTATTCTTTCTTAAGTCTATTTATTTATTTTTTAGCATTTTCTACACCCAATGTGGGCCTCCACTAATCCAGAAATCAAGAGTTCCGTGTTCTTCCAACTGAGTCAGACAGGTGCCCCTTTATAGTAAATTCAGTGTCTGGATTACCAAATACATGTAGGCTCCTTATTGGAAATAGTACAATCAATCAATCAGAGACTCTCAGTGCTTTGGGGCAGCGGTAATATTTCCTTTGGATTTGCATTTGTGATGGACAGAGAGCCAGGGCCAGCTTCATGCGTATGCAACCTGTATAGCCACACAGGGCCCTGTACTTCTCTTAATACTCAGCTCTCTGCTACCATCTTGATATTCTATATATTTTTTGCCACTTCTATTGACTCTATTTTTTTTAAAAAGATTTACTTATTTAAGTAATCTCTATAGGCAATGTGGGACTCGAACTCATGACCTGAAGATCAAGAGTTACACGTTTTTCCAACTGAGCCAGCCAGGTGCCCTGCTGTCTTGATATTCTTAATAATTTTTAAACACAGGACCCCACAAATTATGTAGCCGATCCCCAGTCTCACAAATTAGTTTGATTTCTAGAAGGGACCCAGTGGATAGTCAATCCCTATCTAAGGATGCATCTTATATAACCTGGACTGTGTCTTCAACCTCTTGAACTTAAGGTCTAAAAAAAGAGAATTATATATTTAGGACGTTTCTTTCCTCTGATATGAATTATATCATGTATTATGTAGGGCTCTCTTCCATAAAAATTAGAGTTTCTTGGACTACAGGGGTGCCTGGGTGGCTCAGACAGCGAAGCGTCCAACTTTGGCTCAGGTCATGATCTCGCGGCTCATGATTCAAGTCCCAAGTCCAGCTCTGTGTTGACAGCTCAGAGCCTGGAGCCTCCTTCAGACTTTGTGTCTCCCTCTCTCTCTCTGCCCCTCCTCTGCTCATGCTCTGTCTCAAAAATGAACATTAAAAAAAAAAAGAATTTCTCAGAATCCAGAAATATATGATTGTCTTAGTTATTGCTGTTAGCTAAACGCTTTTAATGTTTCCTAAAACTAAATTCTACTCTGAACATGATCTACAGTAAACCTCATTATTAAAATTTTTGCTTAGAATTTTTGCTATTAGAGACTGTGTCAATTTCTAAATCAACAAGCATAGTTCATTGACATTGTATCACCTTACAAAAATTAAAAGACATGGGGGGCCTGGGGGGCTCAGTAGGTTAAGCGTCCAACTCTTGATTTCAGCTCAGGTCACGATCTCACAGTTAGTTAATTTTGAGCCCCGCGATTCCGGCGTCACGCTGATGGTGTGGACCCTGCGTGGGATCGTCTCTCTTCCTCTCTCTCTGCCCCTCACCTGCTCTTGCTTGTGCTCTCTCTTCTCAAAATAAATAAACTTTAAAAAAAAAAAAAATCAAGTATACTAAAAGGAGAAAAATGAAGCCTGTGGGGCTTCATTTCAGCTTTCAATATTATAAACTTTAGAAACTTAACAACTGCACCGAACACTGGCAATTTCCTTGGAGATAAATCCTGGCTGGACACAGGAGGCTGCTCACGGAGAACACTGGCTTAGTCACCTTTCTCATAAAAATATTTTAAAATGCAGTTGTGTGTTTAAACATTACAAAGAGCCTCTCTCGAAGTTTCAGTTAATTGTATTTATAGTTTAGTTCAAATATGTCCAGAGCCTTTCCAACATTGGCTTCTTCTTTTCCTCAACCAGGTAACTGCCCTCCAGGGGACATGCGGCAACACCTGGAGACATTCAGATGGTGGTAACCGTAGGGAGGAGCCTGCTGGCATCCAGTGGGTGGTACAGGGATGCCGCTGCTCCGACGCACAGGACAATCTCCACGACAGCAGCTTAACTGGCCAAAAATGTCAAATTTGAGAAACACTGTTCTAAACAGACGTAGCATTGGCCACAGATGGGCAGCAAGGAAGCCCGACTGCCCTAAGCCAGGCATCCAAAGCCAATGTGGCTAAGCACACAGATAGGCGGGGCACCTGCCTGGCTCGGTCGGTTAAGCTTCAGACGCGGCGCAGGTCACCATCTCATAGTCCATGAGTTCAAGCCCCACCTAGGGTTCTGTGCTGAGCACACAGGGCCTGGAGCCTGCTTCGGATTCTGTGTCTCCCTCTCTCTCCGCCCCCTTCCTTCCCCACCCACCCCCTTTTTCTGTCTCTCTCTCTCAAAAATAAACATTAAGAAAAAAAAAAAGAATACAGATAGGCCCCATGAGAAACCCACCAAATGTATATGAATAGTCATTTGCGAACTCCTCTTGTAAGTCCCTCTTGTAAGTCGGGGAGTTAGGCATTTGACATTCTGAACTAGAACCATGAATAAATTTTCATTAGGATCACTCTTACAAGTAGTGACACAATTCCTTGTGTGGCCCATAAAAGACTCCTTAACTCAGTTGCAGCTGAAGCACTGTTTAGAAAACAGCACTTAAAAAACAGACACAGAATCAGAAGAAATCATTTTCAACGCTAGTCATCTGTTTCGTACCACCTCACTCTGCAACAAATGGGCAATACCTACATCTTAGGTCAGAGTGTTTCATTCACCCGAGAATGCAATCCTCAGGGAGAGCAGTTTTTAAGACAGATCTGACAATGAATGATGCTCAAATTTGATTTGATTTCCTGTGTTTTAAAAAAGAAAAAAAAAGCCAATATTTAAATTAGGTTTTACTTGGGGTGCCTGGATGGCTCAGTCAGTTAAGCATCTGACTTCGGCTCAGGTCATGATCTCACCATTCATGGGTTGGAGCCCTGCGTGGGGCTCTGTGCTGACAGCTCAGAGCCTGGAGCCTGCTTAGGATTCTTTGTCTCCCTCTCTCTGCTCCTCCCCACTCTGTCTCTCAAAAATAAACAAACGTTTAAAAAAATTTTTTTAATGAAGATTTTCTAGCTATTTAGGGGTGGGGGAAAGATCTGGCCACAGTGGGCCAGAATTCCTGCATGGTTATGGGCAGGGAATGGTCAGTCCCCACACGGATTTTTTTTTCTCCCGCAGGTCCTCTGTAGGTCACCCGTGACTAACCAGAGCCCCCTTAGCTTCCCCGTCCATTATGTGTTCAGTCCCTGTGCATAGCTGGTTTTTTAGACAGTGGATAGTTCTCAGGGACAACACTTTTCTTAAGTGTTAAGCGACTAAGTTACAAGTGGGGAAAAAAAGCAACTTGTGGTTAGAAGTAGTCTTATAATCAGGCAAGGATGGAGTATAGTCAATGAAGGATGAAACCCAGTACAGATTTGGGGTCCAGGCTAAGGAGGTCCTTGCCAGAGCCAGTGAAGAACAAACTGGAACGCAACCTTCAAACCCTCACCATGCAATGGAAAAACCAACTTCTTCCACCTACCAATAACAACGGTATGAAAGTAAACTCACAGTTTGTTCCATTGTTTTTTAAAATTGAGGAGTTAGCCATTTCTAAGAACTCAAAGCCTCCCCAAAACTATCATCTTGAACGTGTGGGGAACGTCCATTAGGCAAGAGCAGATATCCACAGAGCTCAGTGGTTATTTTTTCTTTTTGCCAGAAGTGAAATCTGTTACCATATTCTCGGCAGGAGAGCCTGTCTGGAACTGCCTGGGCTACTAGCAGGTAATTTACACGGATCGCTAAAACCATTCGCCCCTCCCCCTCCCTTCTAAAACAAATCTGCCTTTCACAACAGCTCTGAAAGGGGGACAGAATGCCCAGAGCAGGGGACTAGTCCCCGGCAGGGTGCCTCACCTACCACTCACCAAATTCAGGCCACAGAAACCCGTAGGCTGTTCTCAACGAACCACTGCTTTCTGTGAACCCCTCATATACTTCCAAGTTGGCCTCTTGGCTTCCTACTTGTGAAATGAAGACTCCCTTCCCTCTAGAAAGAAAGCAAAGGGCGCCAAGGCTGCCAGGTGCCTACAGAGCTCACCTCCACCTGGGCGGCCCATAAGGCCCAGCCTGGATCCGCAGACGACCTCATCCACCGCGGAAGAGAAGTGTGCGGCCCGCCGGGGTGCCTGGGGCTCGTTCTGCATCGAAGGAAAGCGCTGCAAGAAGAAAAAGACCTGTGAGCCAGGCTGCTTCCACTTCAAACGGCTCATAACCAGAATTAGAAACTGAATCAGAAATTGGGTGTTAACAAAACATGACAAAACACAAAACAAAACAATCCCCTCCCCCCCAAAAAAACCTAGGAGGGGACAGAATGTGTTTCAGAATCACCTGTTTTCCTAACAGACCCAGCGGCGCGGGTTTCCCAGGCCCGCGCGCGAAGGACAGAGAGCGAGCCGGAGGAGAGGGAGAGGCGTGGGGGCTCCGGAGTCCCCGACTGGCGTCTCCTGCCCAGTGGCTTGCCCCAAGGCGACTCATTTCTCATCTTCATCAGTAAAATGGGGGAGGGGGTAAAATGCCTCTTCGCGGGGCTACGGGGAGGATTAAATCGAGTTAGAGCTGCTGGCACCCAAGGGACGGCAGCGAGTTAACTGCTCGCTCTCTGCCTACCCTCGCCTGCAGCCAACTCCTCTGATTTCTCAGCTCCTACCTGCTACCCGGATCGGGGGGGAAAAGAGACAGAAAAAAGTGGCTTCCAGGTGACACTGGGCACCGGAGCCCCGGCCCCAGGTTCCGCGGATCGGACCAGGGGTAACGCGCAGGGCAGGCGTCCTGCGTGCACACGCGCCGGGCTCGCTACCACCGCGCGTCCGCTCCCTCCCGCTGGGGCTCCGCTTCCTCTTCCCGAGAGGCTGAGAGCCTCCCTCCCTCCCTCCCATCCTTTCTATCCCTCCATCCGCCGCCGGGCGCCATAGCAGGGGATCCAGGGTGCTGGGATAGAGCGGGGGGCGGCGGCGGAGTCGGTTACCTGCAGCGAGCCGGCCGCCGGGGCGCAGGAGAGTGCGCT
>NW_027529428.1:4970011-5159361 GCF_008692635.1 Crocuta crocuta
CCTCGCCCACCCCCGCCGCCCACGGGCGGGGTGGTTCGGGGGTGCGGGGCAGCGCGCGGCTCCTGGCCGGGGAGAGCGCGGCCTCTGGGTCTCAATGCGGCCTGGGCCGAGAGCTGTCATCCCTGTGCTTCCCCGTCTCCGCTTTCTCACGTTCGCCTGCTTTTTAGGTCCCGAAACTGCGCAAGACATGGGTAAGTGGGGTCTTCTTCGAAATTCTATGCCCTTCTGCTTGGAGGCAGGAAACGCGAGAAGTGCCGCCTTTTCTGATTTTCGAAATGTTTTGTTAAAAAAAAAAAGAAGAAGAGAAAGAAAAAGAAAAAATGTAGATGCCAAGGTGTTTTGCATAATGTTTAAAAATGACCATGCAGAGTTTTTTTTTTCCTGATGAGCCTTGTTGGTTAAATTTAATTTTTTTAAATATATTTATTTCTAGGAGAGAGGGAGAGAGACAGCGTGAGCAGGGGAGGGTCAGAGAAGGGGGGAGTCACAGACTCTGAAATAGGCTCCAGGCTCTGAGCTGGCAGTCAGCACAGAGCCCGACGCGGGGCTCGAACCCACGAACCGTGAGACCATGACCTAAGCGAAAGTCGGACGCTTAACCGACTAAGCCACCCAGGCGCCCCTAAATTTAATGTTTAAAAACTCATTACGTTCATGTGTGTTTTCACATAAAAACCAAGACAAAAATTAAATTGTGAACCAATCCACAGTGCCGGGCAAAAGTAGAAAACACGTCTTTCCACCCTTAGATAGCACACAGATAGGTTTGTGTCACTTAGGAAAGCTGGCATGGTGGCCTCGGTAACAAGAGGAATGCTGTGTGTCCTTGCATACGACCTTCAGCTCCCAGAGAGCAGAACGGATCGTTACTCAACTCCACATCATTTATTCATTCAACACACACATATTGAAGTAAATGAAGGAAGTCCGTACATACTCACTTCCCCACCCGCGGTGTCCTGCCGGAGCCGAGGGGCAAATCTGAGATCCTGTAACTGCCACTTGCTTGATGTCCATCATTCTTAGGGAAGGTCCTTGCTCAGGCGAGAAGCTTGAACAGAGAGCAGAGCCAGGCCGGCCTAGACTGAACCACTGAGTCTCTGAAGTTCACCCTCTTTGGGCTTCAGACTTGAGGACGTCAGATACCCCAGGGAAAGTGGGGAAAATGCTTGCTGAGACCTGTCCACACAGAGCAGGATCTTATTAAGTGGAACATAAAGTAGCCACGCCGCATAAAGCACATTGATTTCTTATGAACCCACCTGTTCCGTGAAGATGCAGGCTTTCTCTTCTAGACTGTGGAATATTCTGGGAGGATTGCTCTGAACTCTTCTGTCCCCTTCCCACCCTTGTGTCGGAAGGTTACTGGGTAGAACAGCACGATGCAGGCCAGCCGTGGTGGCAATGGCCGAGAAGCTACTGAGATATTCCTGGGAGAAGGTGAATCTTGTTTTCCCCGAGGAGATTCCTGCTCCAGTGACAATCTTGGAACATACTGCTTTAATTTTATTTAAAAAAGGAATTTTCTGGGGCACCTTCCTGCCTCAGTCAGTAGAGCATGCAACTCTTGATCTGGGGGTGGTGAGTTTGATACCCACATCGGGGGTAGAGTTTATTTAATAAACAAATCTAAAAATAAAAAAAAAAAATAACTTTCTTACAATGCATTATGAGCAAGACCAAGAACAAGGGGGCCACACAGGTTCTTTTTATTATTTTTTTTAAGTTTATTTATTTATTTTGAGAGAGAGACTGTATGCACAGGGCTGGAAGGAGAGACTGTATGCACAGGGAGAGAGAGCATCCCAAGCAGGCTCTACACCATCTGCACGGAGCCTGGTGCTGGGCTCTAGCTTATGAAGGGTGAGAGCATGAACCTGAGTCAAAATCAAGAGTCGCACACTTAACTGACTGAGCCACCCAGGCACCCCCACACGAGTTTCTTTTAGACCGTGGTTTACATTTTTTATCATGGAAACCAAAGTAGGAACCCAAAATATCTTGTGCCGAATTTGCATTTTGGTCAGAGTCAGAATCAAAGTAATTGCAATTTGTTTTCTCTCTGTATTGCTAACCCAGATGACCTTTTAAACTAAGGGTCTTAAGGAAAGACATTGAGAAGGCAACTACGCTGTGAAAACCCTGATCATGCATTATGAAATTAAATTAATAAATTTTATTAATTCGATGTTTGAAGTGAAGCCCATCACTTCTTTCCACTAAACTAAACATGTTTCCTTCACCCCCACTCAGTTAGTTTTCTTTCTTTCTTTCTTTCTTTTTTTCCTGGGTCTACATCAAGGATATTTTAAGTTTTGGGTTTTTTTTTTAAGATTTTATTTTTAAGTAATCTCTACACCCAATGTGGGCTTGAACTCACAGCCCTGAGATCAAGGGTTGCACGCTCCGCCAGTCAAGCCAGCCAGGTGCCCCTTAAGTTTGTTTTTAATCATCAACACTGACCGCTTAGTATGCCTGAAAGGATAACTCTTTTTCATTTCATAAAGGGTGATCAAATGTGCTTGCTTTTGAGTCATCTCCTCCTATCATTGAACATTTATATCTTAAAAAAGAAAAGAAAAGAGAATGTGCATATCTTTTATTTATTTATTTACTTTTTAAATATTTATTTTTGAGAGAGAGATAGAGACAGCGTGAGCAGGGGAGGGCCAGAGAGAGAGGGAGACACAGAATCCAAAGCAGCCTCCAGGCTCTGAGCTAGTTGTCAGCACAGAGCCCGACGTGGGGCTCGAACCCACGAAACATGAGATCATGACCCGAGCCGAAGCCGGACGCCCAACCGACTGAGCCACCCAGGCGCCCAAGAATGTGCATATCTTATGTCCCAGCAATTCTATTCTTTGGCATAAAGTCATCAGTTATCTTGTCAAATGTGGTAGCCACAAGGCTCGTGTCGTTACCGGACCCTTGGAGTTGTCTGGAGTGCACTGAAGTGTGTGATAAGGGTAAAATAAAATGCACAGTAGATTCTGAAAATTTAATATGAAAGAAAAAAGAATTTAACATATCTCATTTTAGGGACACCTGGGTGGCTCAGTCTGTTAAGCAATTGACTTTGACTCATGTCATGATCTCATGGTTGGGGAGTTGGAGCCTCACGTGTCAGGATCTATGCTGACAGCTCAGAGCCTGGAGCCCGCTTCGGATTCTGTCTCCCTCTCTCTCAGCCCCTCCCCTGCTCACTAAAAAATAAATAATAAACATTAAAAACATTAAAAGAAAAAAGTAAAATATCTCATTTTAATTTATTTTTAAATATTGAGGATATGTTGAAATGATCATATTTTGGATCTATTGATTTAAATATTATTAAAAGAAAAAATAAAAGGGTGGATAAAATTTATTACTGGCAAATAATTGGGACTTTGGATATATGTTGCCAAAGCGATGCTAACTCTGTTCCTTTACATAATGTGTACAATATTGTACTTCATGTACATTATGAGCATTAATGGGTTGATTTGATCATCTAAGTTTAATGTGTCATATTGTTTTGATAGGAAAATTAACTTCCAAGATCCAAACAATGGATTTAAAAAAAATTTTTTAACATTTATTTTGTTTTTGAGAAAGAGAGAGAGAGAGAGAGACAAAGCATGGGGGGGGGGGGCATAGAGAGAGACACACACAGAATCCAAAGCAGGTACCAGGCTCCTAGCTGTCAGCACAGAGCCTGCTGTGGGACTGGAACTCACGAACCATGAGATCATGACCTGAGTCGAAGGCGGACACTTAAGCGACTAAGCCACCCACATGCCCCCCAAACAATGGATTTATAAATTAACTTTCAGAATACATCTTTTTGGTCAGTTGCATACTGTGGGTATCCCATAAATGTATTTATTTTTAGTGACTACAGTAGCATAAACCCATCATAAATCTATACCCATAGTTCAGAAGGTGTTTCTGGAACATTTAATGGTGTCCATCAGAGGCTGGTCAGAAAACAGGTATCCCAGCAGTTATTTTTACCGAGAATTGAAGGAGTCGGTTAAACAGGTAACAGAAGGCTGAAAAGTGTGAAGGGAAACATTGCAGTAACGGAAAGGTAGCAAGGGCAGGAAATGGCTAACAGCTGCCTGCCGTGGAGAAGACCCCTGCGAAGCTGGGACTCGGGGCTCTAAGGAAGGGATGGTACCCGACTGGTGGTGGTATTTCTGAAGGTTAAGTGTTGAGGCTAGATCCAAGAAAGTGGATTAAATACTGGAAATCAGAACCATCTGCTGCAGCCCAGGAAAAGAATCATTGCTTGGTGACAGTGGCGGACACAGCAAGCAAATGTCAAGGAGCAGGCCCCTTCTCCCTTCTCCTGCCTCCTGGTCTCCTCAAGCACCTGCTATTGGCCTTCCCAGAAAACATCTTTTGCTTTTGCAGACCCACGGCATCGCTGAACAGAGTACCTTAGACGTAACCATTATAAGGAGTGAGCTCATGGTTGTAAATATCAGTTCTCCTAATATTATAGATGGAGGGAAGTGCTGATAAACACAGCTGTTACAGTGACAATATAATTGCAATACACTTTTTAAAATATCATAATAAAACTGTGGTTGAAAGTACAACTCAAGTAAGGGACCTAACATGGAACTTGACCTAAACCCTGTGCTCCCACAAGACGGTAATGGTTAAAGAAACTCCCACCTCCACACCACTCCTGCAAAGAACTACCACCTCTCCTCAAAGAGCTTAGATAAGACTTGAGGAGAACTCCTTTGTTTACCTATGACAAGGTCCTCCAAGGACTATCCACATTCCCTTTTTTGTCTCATAGATGATTAGCTGAGCCCTTTGTCCCTACCCACCAATCAGCGCAAAATGCCTGCTCATTTTACTAAATGAAACTTGATTCAAGTTTCCCTCCTTGCCCCAGCCTTTGAGCTTTCAGCCGCCCTCAGGCTAAGGCAGCCTTTGGGCATTGGGATGCAGAATAAACTCCTCTAAGATACTTATCAAGGAGCCCTTCCTAACGGACTTCCAAAAAACCTTTTGTGACAAATTGGCTGATCCTGCCCCTTGCTCATCCCTCTCCCTAACATCTGTGTTTTCTAACCTTGTTGACTCCTCCTGATAAAAGAAAAGCTTCTTCTGGGGCACCTGGGTGACTCAGTTGGTTAAGCATCTGACTTAGGCTCAGGTCATGATCTCACAGTTCAGGGGTTTGAGCCCTGCCTCAGGCTCTGTGCTGACAGCTCAGAGCCTGGAGCCTGCTTCGGATTCTGTCTCCCTCTCTCTCTGCCCCTCCCCTGCTTGCAGTTGCTCACTCCCACGCACACTCTCTCTCTCAAAATAAATACACATAATAAAAAAATGTTTTTTAAATAAAAGAAAAGCCTTTTCAGCTTTACCTTTCAGAAGCTTGCAGATCTTACAATAAGGCAGTCTCCCTATTAAAACCCCTCCCCGTCAGTGCAATAAGCCCTTCCCCCTAATTGCAATAATTGTTTTGAATGAAGTCTCTTCTTTCCCTAAGTCCAGGTTGCTCTTTGACAGTTTTCTGGTGCTACGACTCGGCTCAAGAGTGGAACTCACCGAGGGATCTGCACCATCCCCACACAGGAAACGGTATATCCCCTGTCCTGCAGTTTGAGGATCTGTCCCTGAGTTCAGTTCTTGCGCCAATGCTCTGGACATCTGGTCTGTCAAAGCACAGCAAAGAGTTACTTTAATGCTTTAGAGCAAAAAGAGAATCGTTTCCAGCAAAGATTCTTTCCTTGGCCTTCTTGTAAGGCCTCTTCTGTTTTTCCCGGGTTCCTCAAGCCAGGGATTATGAGAGAGGATTGATTGAGTGAGGCTCTTTCCCAGTTTCTTTACAACTAATTTCTTTGGGTTAACTGTTAATTCCACAGGTAACTCTTTTTTTTTTTAATGTTTATTTTTGAGAGAGAAAGACAGAGCATGAGCAGGGGAGGGTCAGAGAGAGAGAGGGAGACACAGAATCAGAAGCAGGCTCTAGGCTCTGAGCTGTCTGCACAGAGCCTGAAGTGGGGCTCGAACCCACAAACCCATGACCTGACCCGAAGTCAAACACTACCCGACTGAGCCACCCAGGTGCCCTTCCATGGGTAACTCTTAATCTCTCAGGTGCCCTCTCTTTTTTTCTCCCACTGACTACATGTCGTGATGGCAGTAGTTTAATTTAATATCTTCAAGAATGGGCAAAATTTACTAACGACAATTTAGAACTTCAAAGGCACCTTTGGGAACTTTGGGACCTCCCCAAAGTGAGTCATCTGAGAGTTCTCTCTTCCGAGTGTCCCTTCCTCTTCCTTTCTATGACCTTAACCTTCTCTTCAACTGCCTTGAATCCTTTGATCTGTCCCCATTCAACACTTCTACTTCCTCCACCCCCAATTCACCCCTGACAGCCCCTGCCCTACCCACTCCAGTCTCTTGACACATCGTCACTTGAGCTTTGGGTCCCTTCTTCTCTGCTCACCTCCTCTTCACCCCATTGGTGAAGGAAGAACATCCTGCCCTTAATAGTACAAGATGGCCAAACATGACCCTGTACAGGACAGGTGACATTGACAGTTTATTAGTCATAGAGACTCACACCCTGGATGAGGAAGATACCACATGCCATTCAGAGCCACAGCCGCCCAGAAGACAAAGATTCTGTGCTTCATCAGAATGATTTCCTGTGCCTTATATTTGGTAAGAGTCTATCTTCCTTGTTCGTAGGATGTAATTGGGCACATTGGTTATAAAACCAAGGTTTTGGCTGGAACGTTGTATTTGCAAGTAAAGCTCATTTACTGGACACTTATAAGAAGCCAATGTTGACTTTATTATGGCATCAGTGCTTACACCCTCTTGGGAAAACTGGCTTGGTGCCTGGCTTACAGGTTTCTAACCTTATAGGTGAGTAAGGAAGGTCACTTTCTGGCAAGCCGAGGAACCTTAGAATGATTTGGGGACATTGACAACAATCTCAAACCTATAGATACTGCAGGTGAAATGTGACAGCAAGTTGATAGTTTGGCTTCCTAAGCCTCAACAAGTTTGTACAAGTTCGACCCGAGATTCCTTATAAAAAATTCCAGTGAAGCAAACTTAAAAAGGTCTGTGTGCTAAATTAACATTCTTGCTGTACCTTTGTAAGTAATCCCGTCAATCCCAATGAGGCCCGCCTTATTTTGTAATCAAGAATAATCTTTCTTTAAGGTTACCCTTTATCAAAAAGGGCTATAAATTGGACTAGATCTGTCACCTTGCACAGATGGTCAAACCTTACAGATTTTCAGTTCTTCCGCTTTTCCTCCAACATCTCCCTTCCGCTTTACCAAGAACTAAAACCTGACTGCCCAGATTGTTATCGGTACTCTGGGTTGCCTCATAGCTGGCTTTTTCCTTGAGAATCTGAAGAAGCACTGGGAACTCAAGTCCAGCAACTTGACCACATGCATGTGCTGGATTCTTCCGTCTCATAAGCCACTTCCCTCTCATAAGCCACCAGCAAGTCTGGTAAGATGCTCAGGTCATACATGCCCTTGTATGAGTGGTAACCAAGCCTGTGGATAACGTCACCAAATGCACTAACATCTTGAGTTTCAGAAACTCAACAAGCAGGCTTGTATAATAAGATTTTCACCTACTGATTTCATTAACATTACTATTTATTATTACTATTGTAAGCATCCCTCTCTTAAGGGCCTGATCTTCATAACTACTTCTCAACAGATGATTCACCTGAAACTATTCCTTTAGCCCTGATTTGCTTTGCTCGGGAGGTGTATAATTACCTGCAAGTTGTTCAGTGAGGAATAATATTTATTCGTCTTGAACCAAATGGAGAATGGCAGCACTGAACTTTATCAGAGCTCATTATCCAGAGAGGCAGCAATGGTTAAAGAGATCGCTCCACATTTCCAAGTAGTCCTCCTCTCCTTGCAATAATCCTTTAGAATCAAGTTTCTCCTTCCCAAAATCTGGACTGTTCATTTTGACAAAAGCTACATTAGTTTTGAATCATTAAAAAATTCAAGAGAATTGCCTTGACTGGGACAGGAGAGACATGTAAAAGCATGAAGATGGAGATAGCAAATTCACTAGTACAGTTTAAGAAAAAAAGTTTGGCTCTCAAGGCTGCAAATTCCACACAGAATTAAAACCAAAATTTGTTTTTAAAACCCATAAAACCTATCTTTTTTGTTTTTAAATATTTTTATTTATTTCTAGGAGAGAGAGAGAGAGAGAGANGTTGGCTCTCAAGGCTGCAAATTCCACACAGAATTAAAGCCAAAATTTGTTTTTAAAACCCATAAAACCTATCTTTTTTTTTTTTTTAAATATTTTTATTTATTTCTAGGAGAGNGGGCTCGAACCCATGAACTGCGAGATCATGACCTAAGCGAAAGTCGGATGCCTAACCGACTAAGCCACCCAGAAGCCCCCATAAAACCTATCTTAAAATTTAAAAAAAAAAAAGGGATAAGAATAAAAGGAAGGAGAAGAAAGAGGAGGGGAAGGAGAAAGAAAAGAAATGATTTAAGAACAGGCGCCCTTTCTCACAATGGTGACGGAACTAAAAATCTCAGAAAAAGCTTGATAGACTTCATACATTAAACATGTTAAATGTGTTGGGGGGCCTGGGTGGCTCAGTCAGGTTAAGCGGCCAACTTCGGCTCAGGTCATGATCTCACGGTTTGTGGGTTCAAGCCCTGCGTTGGGCTCTGTGCTGACAGCTCGGAGCCTGGAGCCTGCTTCAGATTCTGTGTCTCCTTCTCTCTCTGCCACTCCTTTTATTTTTTTTAATGTTTTTATTTATTTCTAGGAGAGAGAGAGAGACAGCGTGAGCAGGGGAGGGTCAGAGAGAGAGGGAGTCACAGACTGAAACAGGCTCCAGGCTCTGAGCTGTCAGTCAGCACAGATCCCGACGCGGGGCTCGAACCCACGAACTGCGAGATCATGACCCAAGCAAAAGTCGGACGCTTAGCCGACTAAGCCACCCAGGCGCCCCTCTGCCACTCCTTTTAAAACAAATTAAGACTCCTTTGAATGATTGGGGATGCTGCAAATGAAGTGAGACAGGACAAGGTTCATTCCTAAGAGCCTGTGAGAGCTGTCATGAGTAACAGAGAGAGGAAGGTTTATACGTCACCGTAACGAAAGGAAGGCATATATTGGGCCATGTAGCAATTCAGTGGGAAGGTATGGATGCTTCAGTTGAGCTTCTGGATGCTCATAGCATTCAGTTCTGCTGAATTCACACTTCCATGTGCTAAGGGTCAGTCTTTTCCCAATCAGAAAAACTCCCTCTGAGAGTGAGTGTGGCAGGTGTGTTTTCTGGAGGTTCTGCTTAAGTTTATTTGTTTAAAAAATTGTTTTAATGTTTATTTGAGAGAGAGAGAGAGTGCGTGCATGCCCAAGTTGGGGAGGGGCAGAGAGAGAGACACAGAATCCAAAGCAGGCTCCAGGCTCTGAGCTGTGGATTCTCAGGGCTCAAAACCCATAAACCATGAGATCATGTCCCGAGTCAAAGTCAGATGCTTAGCCACCTAGGCTCCCTGATATTTCCATTTTGAAAGATAATATAAATATGTGAATAAATAAACCGGTAGTAAACTTAACATTTATGTAAATAAGAAAAATAACTACAGTGAGCAGATGCCTATCAAGATGTTTATCAGAAGAAGAAACTTGAAAGAAGTACTTGTCTAAACGGATAAGCAAATTGTGGCATATCCATGCAATAGAATACTGCTCTGCAAATTAAAAAAAGGAAACCTCATTTAGAATAAAGCCCAGAGACCAGCAAGGGGAGCTCCCACAGTCTACTGCTTCTGGTCAGTGGTAGACCCAATGGGGACACAGTGGCCTTGCAAGGTGGATACTCCTTCACCAGCCAGTAGGAAGAAAGTCTTGCCTCTTCTCCTAGTCAACGAGAGACTCAGCCAGTGAAAAACCACTATACTTCCAACTCCTCCCTTACTCCAATGGACGACATTTTGTTTATAACCGTCTTCACAGCCTCCTCTCTCCCACCCCTATAAAAGAGTGGTCCCCACTTTTTCTCTGTGGACCTGCCTGTGGTTTTGCTTTCTTGTCCTGGATTGCAAATCTGAATAAACCCATTTTTTGGCTGGTAAAATAAAACTGGCCATTTTATTTTTATGGTTTAATACTACTTAGTTTTCAGAGGGTGATGGATTCACATAACAATATAGGTGAATTTCACAAAGCTAATGCTGAGATAAAGAGTGTCAAACACAAAAGAGCACATACAGTTTGATTCATAGGTATATATTTGAAATTCTGAACAGGTAAATCTATAGTGACAGAAAGGAGAGGAGTTGTTGCCTGGGGCTGAGGGGGGTGGCCTTACTTTTTGAGATAATTGCAGTGTTCTTTATTTTCATCATGGTAGTAATTATGCAGGTACATACATTTCTCAAAACCCATTGAACTATACACTTAAAATGGATATATTGTTTTGTGTGTGTGTAGCAGGGGGAAATTAATTTTCTCTTACCCTTCTAGATTCTTGGCTGAGACACTCTACAACAAAGGGTAGATTCACAGGAGAAAAAACACCTGTAACAACATGTATACCTCCTATATACATGGGCATGAAGGGTTTAAGGGCAGGCCATTTGGAGATGCAGATTATGCTGAACTGAAAAAAATCAAAGTCCAAAACACTCAGGAAGAAACTTTGACCTTCCCCCACATTGCCTAACAGAATTTAGATAAAGGCCCTGTTCCAGGAAGAGAGCTACCACCACAGATAGTACATTAATCTGTGAACTAGCTATGGAAGACAGGGTGGTGCCTAGCAAGGCCTGTTTGGCCAAAGTTCTCTCCATGTCCCATTGTTTCTTTCTTTTTTTTTTTTTTTAATGTTTTTTATTTATTTCTGAGAGAGAGACAACGTGAGCAGGGGAGGGTCAGAGAGGGAGGGAGACACAGAATCTGAAACAGGCTCCAGGCTCTGAGCTGGCAGTCAGCACAGAGCCCGACGCGGGGCTCGAACCCACGAACCGCGAGATCACGACCTAAGCGAAAGTCGGACGCTTAACCGACTAAGCCACCCAGGCGCCCCTGAAATTGTTTCTTTAATGCTAACTTGCAAGTGGAGGTTGACATGTGACAGAGGTGCCCTCTGGTGGCAGAATCCAAAAGCAAATGTATAAATCTGGAATAGTTGAGAAATAGGATGAAAATCAGCTGTAGTTTTTACATGTTAGATGTGAGAAGTAAATGCAGTCAGTTTTTACCACGGAAAAAATCTATGCTTACCTCGCATTTTCTTTTCTTTCTTTCTTTTTTTTTTTTTATTTTTAATGTTTTTTATTCGTTTCTGAGAGAGACAGCATGAGCAGGGGAGGGTCAGAGAGAGAGGGAGACACAGAATCCGAAACAGGCTCCAGGCTCTGAGCTGGCAGTCAGCACAGAGCCCGACGTGGGGCCCAAACCCACGAACCATGAGATCATGCCCTGAGCCGAAGTTGGATGCTTAACCGACTGAGCCGCCCAGGTGCCCCTTACCTCGCATTTTCTAAAATAAAGAGCTTAATAGAACTCCATTTCCAGTCAAGAGGGAGTAAGAGGGGTCAGATTTACCTTGTTGGAAACACCAGCCTCTGAAAAGTCACTTATTTTAAGCTCTCCATCAGGAAACCAAGACTTAAGCACGGTTTCGACGCTCTCAGAAATGGAATCTTAAGCCAGTCCATCAGGAGTCACCTGATCAGCCCTAGTTAGGTAACCTGCCTGGTGGGCCCCTGACTTCTCCTGAAGGAAAATAGCCTGGCAGGCCTAGTATAACTTCCTTTCTCTGCTCTCTTCTGCCTCTAAAATGTTTTCATTTTGTACAGGTGCAGAGATCCTTTCTATCTACTAGATTGCATGCTGTCCTATTTTTTTTTAAGTTTATTTATTTATTTGGAGAGAGAAAGACAGGGAGCGAGCCTGAGTGGGGTAGGGGCGGAGAGAGAAGGAGAAAGGATTCCAAGCAGGCTCCACGCTGACACAGGGCAGAGCCCGACACGGGCCTCGAACTCACAAACCGCGAGATCATGACCTGAGCTGAAATCAAGAGTCGGATGCTTAACCGACTGAGCCACCCAAGTGCCCCCGATGCTGTCCTATTTATAAACCATTGAATGAAGCCAGTGAGACCTTTACAGTGTACTCAGTTGAATTTTGCATTTTAACCCTTCTCATTTGAAATAGGAAATCGTACAAAATGTATTAAAATGACTCCTGAAGGGGCATCTGGGTGGCTCAGTTGGTTAAGCATCTGACTTCGGCTCAGGTCATGATCTCGCGGTCTGTGGGTTTGAGCCCCGCATCGGGCTCTGTGCCAACAGTTCAGAGCCTGGAGCCTGTTTCGGATTCTGTGTCTCCCTCTCTCTCTGACCCTCCCATGCTCACGCTGTCTCTATCTCTCTCTCAAAAATAAATAAAACATTAAAAAATTAAAAAAAAATAAAGTGACTTCTGAAATAATGGTTTTCTGAAATGGGACATCAGGCAGCACAGGATAGTAATCTCTGAAACATGGGAACCAAAGGTGAGGTGACCCTATGAGTGCCCCAAGAACGTTCCCAGGCTGCAACTTAAGAAGGGATAACTCAGGCGGAGTTCTGCAGGTTTCCTGAGATAGGGATAGCAATTGAGCAAGGAGGCCAGGAGGACCAAGGTAGCTTGAGTTCACAGGGTAGAATACTAGAAAGGGAAGAACAGCATAGGGAGAGAACTCCTAAGATCTGCAAAGCATCCTTTTTCCACTCTAGCTGAGAATGCCTGTTTGTGAGGAAACTACCTGAGGCCAGGAAGAAACTACCTGGAGGGAGCAGAGGGAACAACCTCTAGAGCTCAGAAAGAACTGAGAACATTGCCTCTTCTCGCCACCAGAGTGGAAATTCTTGTAATTCAAGAGACATTAGATAAAGTACATGGTAAGCGGCAAAACTGTCCCTAGAGGAACAGCTGTTCTGATCCTGAATAGCAAAACTGAAAAGCAAGGTTCAAAAGGATCAAACTATTTCCAAATAACTTAACTGTGTCCCAGAAAAAGACCAAGGAAAAAAAATATGTATATACCCGTACACCCAGTGTGGGGTTTGAACTCACAACCTCAAGATCAAGAATCGCATGTTCTACTGACTGAGCCAGTCAGGCGCCCCTTGGCCAAGAGTATATATAGGAGTCAAAATACAACCAGCACCCAACAAAGTAAAATTTACGATGTCTGGCATTCAATCGAAATTAACTAGGCAGGCAAGGAAACCAGAAAATATGATCCATAATAAGAAGGGAAAAAATACATTTATACAAGTACATTTTCTAAATGGTAATAGAAGCACATTAAAACAGTTATTGTAACTACATCCCATCTATTCAAGAAGGTAGAAGAAAGATTGAGCATGTGGATGATCTAAAATTGGACTTCTATCTAGGGACACCTGGGTGGCTCAGTCAGTACGACTTTGGCTCAGGTCATGATCTCACGGTTCATGGGTTCGAGCCCTGTGTTGAGCTCTGTGCTGACAGCCAGCTCAGAGCCTGGAGCCTGTTTCAGGTTCTGTGTCTCCCTCTCTCTCTGACCCTCCCCTGATCACGCTGGTCTCTTTCTCTCTCTGTCTCTTTCTGTCTCTTTCTGTCTCTCAGAAATAAATTTTTAAAAAACATTAAAATTGGACTTCTAGAGATCAAATATACCCTATCTGAGATGAAAAATATACTAGCTGGAATTCACAGAAGATTAGAGAGGAAAGAAGAAAAGATTAGTGTCCTAAAGAGGCAGCCATAGACACTATAAAAGGAACAGAAAATTAATCACATAGAGAGAAAAAACTGAAAAAGTGAGCAAAGCATCAGTCAGCTGTGGGACGGCTTAGTGACCTCGTGTGTGTGGAATTGGAGTCTTTGCTATCCTATTAACCTCTCTATCTCCAAACTAGTTTTCTACTGTGTCCACTTTAACCATTAAAAAAAAAAAAATCTCATCCCTCAAACTTCCGCCTGCAAACTACTAAAACTAAATAGTTTAAAATCTTAAATAGATCTGTAATAACTGAACACAGTGACGACTTCATAGAACTCCATCTTCCTGTGAAACCCAATAGCTCTCCAGCCTCTCGGCAACACATAACAGTGTTTGCTATCTAATCTTTGAACCCTGATCTGTGTTTATTACCCTCATTCTTCAAAGTTGATCATTTTCCTGTCTTTGTTGTCATTTAATCTGATTCCTTTCCTCCTCTGCCCCTAAATTTTGGGTATCCCCAAGCCTTTGTCATAAAGTCATGAAATTTCAGGGTTGGGCAGAGACCTTAGACACTATCTAGTCTGGACCATTCATTGTGGAACACTTGATTTATGCTTAGAACATTTTTATCATATAGTTGTCCTGCTTTTGTATGAACACCGTCATGATGGGTCTCTATTCCACCAGCGGTAGCTCTTATCTTCAGACCCTTCTTTCTCATATTAAGCTGAAACAGGTTTCTCGGTAACTTCTGCCAAATGGTCTGGTCTCAGGCTCTTGTTCTTCCTTCATTTCCACTCTAGTCTAGACCCATTAACACCTCAAGTATGGAATGCTTCAATAACTTGATGGTTTCCATTGTAATTCTTATTTCAGTTCACTCAGTTCATAATGCTTCCCCCCGACTAATCTTTAAAATACAGTCTTGAAACTGTTATGTCTCTCTCCTACTTAAGAACTTTCCAAGACTCCCTAGTTTTTTCCTATCAAAACATGGGTGAGTTTTTCTTTTCTTTTTTTTTAATGTTTGTTTATGTATTTTGAGAGAGAGAGAGAGAGAGCATGCATACAAACACAAGTGGAGGAGGGCCAGAGAGGGAGGGAGAGAGAGAATCCCAAGCAGGATCCAGGCTGTCAGTGCAGAGCCCGATGCAGGGCTTGAGTTCGCCAACCAGGAGATCATGTCCCGAGCCAAAAATCAAGAGTCAGATGCTTACTTGACTGAGCCATCCAGGCGCACCATTATTTGTTCAATATACTCTTTTTTGAATGTCATTCAAGCACAGATAGAGAATTCAAAAATACATAAGAGGGACTTCCATTTTGACCTTCCACTCATATACAGTTGTGTGATATCCTAGGCTGTCTTCAGGTGGAACCAGTCTTCCGTGGGACTGGCAGGAGGTGTCGTTTAATAATCCCCAATCAAATGGCTTCTCCTTTCCAGCAAGGTCTTCTGCCCTGCCTGTCCTGGTGGGGAAGTTGTTCAACCATGGAAAGCAGAACAGGAAAGTGGCAGACACAGCCAAAATACAGGTCTGCTCAAATTAATCCATGGCTTTCTTTTGAGTGTTCCAACCAAGGTAATGATGAAGTTAGTAATTCACATCTTGAGCACCCAGTCAGAAAAAAGGTTAACTAAAAGTATGATACTGGGTGACCTGGCTGGCTCAGTCAGTGGGGTATGTGATTCATGATCTCAGGGCTGTGAGTTTGAGCCCCAGGTTGGATGTAGAGATTACTTAAAAATACAGTTTAGATAGGAAACTAAATTGAAAACATTGATTTTTTAGAATAAACACTTCTTATTAGCTCATTTCCTTCCATATTGTTCCCACTGTAATTTAAATATTCTGTAACCATAACAGATACGAGCTCTGTGGCCCAACAGTGACTTTAGTCTGAATTTTCTGACCTTTGTTTCAAGCCTGAGCTGGTGAACTGAGGTATCTCTAGAATCACATGGTGTGAATTGCTATGTGATAAGGTTAAACTATTTTGATGTTGATTCTGACCATGTGGGAGCATAGCTCTTAGATTTTACTATTAAAGCCAAAACCCTATGGTTAATTTTTTTTAAAATTCTGATTACTTTACCTCTTCAGGCTTTAGGTTTCTCAGGTATAAAACCTAAATTCAGAAATTAGTGCATTCAAATTGCCGGCATCTTTTGGTCCCCAGAAACCTCAGAGAATAATGCAGTATTTACCACGTCATATGCATTAATGGGAACAGTAAATGCTAGAAGGTCACACCTCCTGCCCCCCCCCACAACAGTCCACCTGTGGCCTACCTTATATGAGTCACATTTTGTGTGTGTGTGTGTCTCAAATTTCCCATCTGTGAAACAGAGAGTATGGCAGAAATAGAACTCTCAGTTGTTTGAAGTACTTTGAACAAAATGGTTTTTTAATGTCTTAGCATAGTGTATGATTTTGTAAGCCATTTGTTGGTGACTCCGAAACTTGCTGTATATGGGAATTCCTTAGGGATGATCCGGAGGTGGACCAAGTCCAAAACCAGGAAACGCTCCTCCCAGAGAACTATAAACAGTCCTCTTTCAGGTATGCTACTTCCTAGACAAAGTCCCTCAGTAATACCGTACGGGGAGAGGAATTAAGATGGCGGAGGGGTAGGAAGACCCTGGGTTTGCCTCATCCCTTGAGCACAGCTAGATAAATATCAAGTCATTTTGAACACCCAAGAAATAATGCCATATAGACTTAGTCTTTATTCTCCCTGCTAGGCTTTTCTCCCATAACCACCAGGAGGGAGAAGAATAGTGAAGCGTAGCACCCAGAACCACACTAAGAGGGGAGGAGGCACAGTCAAGTTGAAACACCAGTCTAAAAGGGACCCTGGAATCGGACCCCCACAAATTGGAAACATGATCCCATTGTAACTCAGGTTTCCTCCACACCAAGGGAGGAGAAATGTAAGAATTGGTATTACCTTCCCTGAGCACAGCTTTGGCAAAATCCAGGAACCGGAGAAACTTTTGTTCACAAAGCAAACAATATCTTCAGCCTCAGTATAAATCCTTAGGTTTCCTTGAAGTAGGTATTAACGTGTAGGCGCAATAAGTACTTTAAAAACTTTTCTAGGGGTCGAACTGAACTGCTCTTAGAAGCCAAGGTCAGGGGCTCCTGGGTGGCTCAGTCAGTTAAGTGTCTGACTTTGGCTCAGGTCATGATCTCATGGTTCATGGTTCGAGCCCCGCATCAGGCTCTGTGCTAATGGCTCAGAGCCTGGAGCCTGCTTTGGATTCTGCGTCTCCCTCTCTCTCTGCCCCTCCCCAGCTCATGCTTTGTCTCTCTGTCTCTCAAGAATGAATAAACATTTAAAAAAAAAAAAAAAGCCAAGTTCCGAGAGAAGGTATGGAGTCAGGAGCAAGAACAGAAAGGACAGCCAAGAGTTGGCAAGCCAAGGGAGGTTTGAGAGAAGAGATACCTTGGGACGGGTGTGGAGGGATTTATTATTTTAAAAATAAAATCCTGCTACCATCATATCCAGTCCCTTTATTCCAGCTCTGCTCAGAAGTCTTGAGTAAATGATATATTCCTCACAAATGCAGTAATCCTAGTGCAGGGAGAGTGTTGGTTTTTGTAGAGCTCGAAGTCGAGGATAGAACATCAGAGTGGGAATCACCTAGAAAGAGGCACACAGACCTTACAAACTGGGGTTCGTCCTCACCTCCACTAAGTTCATGCAGACAACTGTTTAATGGTTTCCTTGGAGGAATACCAGGCGTTAATCTGCTCTGGCACCCTCAGGCCTCACATCTGCACCGGGCAAAACAAAATGAAACCTGAAGAGGGAAGTTAGGGGTGAGAAGGCTTATGGCATCGGTTCTCAAACTTGCCACATCAGAGTCACAGGAGGGTGACAAACAGACTGCTGACCCCACCCTCGGAGTTTCTGATTTAGTAGATGGGGCCCTATCTCACAAGTTTCCAAGTGGTGCTGACGTTGTTCGGCCCGGGGACCACCCTTTGAGAACTACTGGTTTGTGATGCTCTCATAGACGTTGTTTCCTGGGCTAGTGTTTATATTGATCTCTTCTTTAAAATTTCTAACAGGTTTTATGGGAAAAGAAGAGTGTCGTGGTCAAATGAGGTGGGGGAAATACTGGATTAAAAAAAAGTTGAAAGAGCTTTCTTTTGAGAAATGGAGGTAACTTACCGTCCTCGCACGCAACAGCTTACTCTCTGCGTTTGTGTGACTTTCCTATTACCAGGAAATTCTCAGCCCCAAAATGAAATGGCAGATAATTTTGCTGTTTGCTCCAGGAACTGTCTGAAGACACATTAATCCAAACATCACATTATTCAATTTACCCTCCGTAAAGTAAATACACTTTCTCAGGAAAACAGACAGCGTCTAAAGATTATTTACTCTTAACTTTCATCTTGGAGTGTCCGCCAATCCTAAGCTGTTATATCACAGACTTGCCCGATCCCGATCAAGGTCTGTGTGAAAATAACCACCTTTGTCCAGATGCCCAAAACCTCATAAATATCCTGCCTTCGCCCTCACTCTTCTGGGAAATTACTGAGTCTGTGACAATAGTGATCTCCCTTACCTTGATAAGCGCTTCTCAGATTATTTTGGTCGCATTTGGAGAGAACCAGCATTCAACAGCCTATTGCCTTTGAAAGTTGCGAAGAGAAGAAATCTTAAAAGTCCTCCTCACAGGGAGCCTGGTGGCTCAGTCAGTTGAGTTTCTGACTCTCGATTTTGGCTCAGGTCATGATCTCATGGTTTATGAGAACAAGCCCCGTGCGGGGCTCCACGCTGCTTAGGATTCTCTCTGTGTCTCTCTCCGCCCTTTCCCTGCTCGCATGTGTGCACTTTTCCTTTCAAAAGAAGTGAATAAACTTAAAAAAAAGTTCTCCTCACAAGGGAGATAAAACATTGTAACTATGTGAGGTGACAGATGTGGTCTAAAGTTATAGTGGTGATCATTCCACAATATATATTTACGCCAAACTGTTAATGTTGTATCTCGGAACTTATGCAATGCTACATGTCAGTTACATCTCACTAAACCCAGAAAAAAGAAGGGACACCTGGGGGGCTCAGCTGGTTAAGTGTCCGACTTTGGCTCAGGTCATGATCTCATGGCTTGTGAGTTTGAGTCCCCAATCGGGCTCTGTGCTGACAGCTCAGAGCCAGGAGCCTGCTTCAGATTCTGTGCCTCCCGCTCTCTCTACCCCCTCCCCCACTCACACTCTATCTCTCAAAACTAAATAGACGTTAAAAAAATTTAAAAAACACAGAAAAAAGATTGCTAAGAACAACAACAAAACCAACCTATTGCCTTAGCGCCCTGCACTAGTTTGCACTTTTCTTACTCCCTGAATTATTCACAGCCTAGAAAGGTGCCTGGGAATAGTAGTCATCTAATTAATAATATCTTGGTAAAGGGATGAACTTTTCAGTCTTTTTTTTTTTTTAACTTTTAAATATTAGGTGATCTCTACTCCCACCGCAGAGTTTGAACTAAGGACCCTGAGATCAAGAGTCACATGCTCTACCAATTTGAACCAGCCAGGTGCAACCAAGCTTTTAAATGTTTAATATGCTATTGTGCACATGACTTTTTAAGGGGAAGCTGTGACTGTCCCAACTTTTCTATCATTTATGGAAGGCTGTTCCTCAAAGCCACCCTTTGGAGAAACCTACCCTAATTTGTCTCACAGATATCTTTTTAAAAGGTGTGGGAATGACTGATGAGCACTTTGCCATTCATATTGCTAAAGACAGTGATCTGAGGGCTGAATTTATTGATAAATTTTATTGTGGGCTGAATGGTGGCCCATCAAATTAATATGTTGAAGCCCAACCCCCCCAAGGCGACTGCATTTGGAGATAAGACCTTTAAAAAGATAAGTAAGGTTGCATGAGGTCTGAAGTTTGGGTCCCTAATCTGATGGGACCAGTGTCCTATTAGAGCTCTGTCTCTCTACGTGCACAGAGGAAGGGCCATGTGACGACACAGCCAGATGGCAGGTGTCTGCAAGCCAGAAAGAAAGGTCTCACCAGGAGCCAACATTGCAGGTACCTTGATCTTGGCCTCTGGAACTGTGAGGAAATACATTTCTGTAGTTAACTCACCTCGTCTGTAGAATGTTGTTGTGGCAACCCGAGTCGACTATATAGTTTTCTTTTAGGACTGAACTTGCAACCACTGGGTCGTGAACATGACACCTGACTATGGCTCAGGAAACCTGCTCTAGCCCACTTCTTCCTGACATCAGAGCTGTTGTCAACGATGATAATCGTATTATTACTCTCACATTCTTTGCATTCTGTAGAGTTCTTTCATAGGCATGAGCTCAATGGCCCTTCATGATGGTTGAGCCAAAAAAATTATTTTTAAGTTTATCTATTTAGAAAGAGGGAGAGTGTAAGCTGGGATGGGGCAGAGGGAGACAGAATCCCAAGCAGGCTCTGCACCGTCAGTGCAGTGCCTGATGGGGGGCTGAAACTCACAAACTGTGAGAACGTGACCTGAGCTGAAACCAGGAATTGGATGCTCAACTGACTGAACCACCCAGGTCCCCCAGGGCATGTAAATTTTATTGAAGGGCTAGAAATGGAAGACTTACTTAAGAGTCATAGTGATGAGAACTAGAAAGGGGGTGCCTGGCTGGTTCAGTCAGTAGAGCATGTGACTCTTGGTCTATAGGGTCGTGAGTTCAAGCCCCACATTAGAGTATCCCTAAAGAAAAGAAAATAGAAGGGTGACAGTCCTGTGTTATTTAAATCTATCCCATATTATTCTGTCTGGTACATGAAAGGTTTTGTGAAACTAGGTACTAGACAGTTTGAAATTCAGCCACTATTTTTTTCACTAGACCATTTTAATTCTGGTTACTCACATATTTTTTTGGACTGATGTGATATATTTTATGTTGCCTAATAGAGAATTTGTCTGGTGTTTGTCCTGAGTTCCTGGCCAAAAGCTTCTGAAACCTTTGGAATCTTCTGAGGGACAGGACTGTCTTTGGCTAATGAAACGATTCAAGGTGGGCCCTAGATGGCTTCGGGTTGGGGAAGGGTCCCCAGAAAGACCAACCGCTTGGTTAGAGGGTTGGGATTTTGATATCAGCCCAACCCTCTGACCTCCAGAGAGCAGAGAGGGACTGCATATTGAGGTTAGCTTTGTGGCCAGTGATGAAACTAGCCATACCTCCATATTGAAATCCCAATAAGAATTGTGACCACAGAAGCTCACTGGAACTTCCTGGTTGATGAACAAATTAATATGCAGACATTGTGATGTGCCCTGATTATACAAGGAGCCGGTGAGGAAGTTCTGTGTTCCCACCAGATCGCATCTTATGTGAATCTTATATAACAAAACTGTAATCATAACATATAGCACCTTCCTAACTTTCATGAATTGATGGCAATTGATCTAAATCACCAAACCTGAGTGGGTGATGGAACCCCCAGACCTGTATATGGTAGGTCAGAAGTGCAAGTGGAACCCTACTAAGCTTCCTGGGAACCCTGTGTGGGCCTGCCATATGAAGTGAGGGCAGTCTCGTGGAGGACAGAGTCCTTTATTTGTAGAGTCTGATGCTAACTCTGGGTGGTTAAGTATTAGAACTTAATTGAAGTACACCGAGTTGATATTTATTGAGGATTTTACTAAAATATTTTAGCATGTAAACTCATTTTCTTAACCTCTTTCTAATGATCATAAATGTTCACTTTAGAAAATACAGACAAGTTGGGGCACCTGGGGGCTCAGTCGGTTAACCATCCTACTCTTGATTTTGGTTCTGGTCATGATCTCATGGTTCATGAGTTCGAGACCTGCATCAGGCCCTGTGCTGACAGCATGGAGCCTACTTTGGATTACCTCCCTCCCCCTCCCTCTGCCCCTCTCTCAGGAGCACTCTCTCTCTCTCTTTTTCTCTAAAATAAATATATAAACATAAAAAAATTAAAATATATATATATATAATTAAAAAAAAGAAAATACAGAGAAGAGGGGCATCTGATTCAGGTGGTGGAACATGTGACTCTTGATCTTGGGGTTGTGAGTTCAAACCCCATATTGGGTATAGAGATTACTTAAAAATAAAATCTTTCGGGACACCTGGGTGCCCCAGTCAGTTAAGTGTCCAACTGTTGATTTTGGCTCAGGTCATGATCTCGTGGTTCGTGAGATCAAGCCCCAAATGGGGCTGTGCACCAACAGCACAGAGCCTGCTTGGGAGTCTCTCTCTCCCTCTCTTTCTCTCTCTCAAGATAAATTTTAAAAAACTTAGATAAAAAGAAAACGGAAAAGAAAATCTTTTTAAAAATATGGATAAGAGCAAATAAAAATAATCTATAATTCCATTCCCCAAATTGAACTACTCCAATATATATTCTTCCAACCTTTTTCTGTTTGCATGTCTGTTATTTTAAAACATGAGTACTATGCCAATAATTACATGAAAGGACGTGCAACCCTACTAATAATCAGAGAAATGCAAATTAAAATGGAAACAATAATGACATGCTGCTTTATCTTTTTCAGATTGGCAAAAATTTAAAAAAAAATCACATAACACCAAGTGCTGTCAAGATGTAGGGAATTGGGAACTTCCATCCGCTGCTAGTGTATAGTAAGTCATTAAAAATGGTCACGTAGTTCTTCATTCCCATATGCATGGCCCTTTGCAATATAACTTCGCCACCCCTTCCACAAAATGATGGAGTATATTTCTCCACTCCTTGAATCATGCCTGGCCGTGTGACTTTCTTTGGCCAATGGCACGTTCATAAACATGGTGAAAGCAGAGGATTGAAAAGCTTCTGTCCATTAGGACTTGATCTTTCTTATTGCCAGGAATCTATCTGCTTCTGTGTGAATGAGCTAGAGCTAGCCTTCTGATTGATGAGAGGCCATATGGAGTGTGGCTCAAGCTTTTCTAGCCGCCCAGCCAATCAGGAATGAGGACCTGATGAGGTCCAGCCATCAGGGATGAAGACCAGTATATATTGGACTTATAAGTAAGGCCATTCTAGAAAATTCTGTCACAGCCAAGCTCACTGATCCAGGAGGCCTGGCTGCCCAAAAGATCATGAGAAATAACAAATGCTTGGAGTTTAAGCCACTGAGTTAAAGAGTGGTTTATTTTAAAGCAAAAACTAACTGACACACAGTAGGAGGGTAATTTTAATACCACCACTTTGGAAGGCACTGAGGCAATACATAGGGAAGTTAAGGATGCATGCATTTAGTGTCCCACAATTCAGATCTTTTTTTTTAAAATTTTTTTAAAAATTTATTTCTAGGAGAGAGAGAGACAGCGTGAGCAGGGGAGGGTCAGAGAGAGAGGGAGTCACAGACTNTAACAAATGCTTGGAGTTTAAGCCACTGAGTTAAAGAGTGGTTTATTTTAAAGCAAAAACTAACTGACACACAGTAGGAGGGTAATTTTAATACCACCACTTTGGAAGGCACTGAGGCAATACATAGGGAAGTTAAGGATGCATGCATTTAGTGTCCCACAATTCAGATATTTTTTTTTTAAATTTTTTTCAAAATTTATTTCTAGGAGAGAGAGAGACAGCGTGAGCAGGGGAGGGTCAGAGAGAGAGGGAGTCACAGACTCTGAAACAGGCTCCAGGCTCTGAGCTGTCAGTCAGCACAGAGCCCGACGCGGGGCTCGAACCCATGAACCGCGAGATCATGACCTAAGCAAAAGTCGGACGCTTAACCGACTAAGCCACCCAGGCGCCCCCACAATTCAGATCTTAAATGTAAGCCTCACAAATGAGCCCATGGAGATAGGTACAAGAACATTTACTGCAGTCTTGTGTATGTCATAGGAAAACAATGGAAAAACCCAAGAGACTCATCAAAAAAAAGACAAATTTCTATTTCAGCGATTCAAATAATGGAATACCATGTTGCAGTTGGAAGGAATAAGCTAGAGCTACAAGATACAGAATGAATGGATCTTGAAAATACAAAGTTGAGTGAAATTAAATTTTGAGGAAAGTTACCTTTTAGGAGGTGAGAATGGTCATAGAAGAAAACTACTGTGAAAGAGGGGCACAAAGATCATTCAGTTGGATCTGTAATGTGTTATTTCTTTAAAAAATAATCACAGGGGGCACCTGGGTGGCTCAGTTGGTTAAGCCTCTGACTTTGATTCAGGCCATGATCTTGCAGTTCTTGAGTTCGAGCCAAGCCCTGCATCAGATTCTGTGCTGACAGCTCAGAGGCTGGAGCCTGCTTCGGATTCTGTGTCTCCCTCCCTCTCTGCCCCTCCCCTGCTCACGCTCTGTCTCTCTCTCTCAAGAATAAACATTTAAAAAAATTAAAAAGAAATAAAATAATCAAAGCAAGTATATCAAAACATTTTCATGATTTTTTCAATTTTTTTCAATATTTCAAAAATATTGTTTATTTTTTATGTATTTGAAACAGCTCACAAAAGAAACTAATAACTTTAACTTTATGTATCTAATTCATCTGTAAATATAACATTGTAATGACTGCTTAATAGTCTAGCTTCAGGAGCTAACATGTCTTAAAGTAATCCTTTAGTTTTTGTTGTCTAGGAGATTTATGATTCTTCATATGCTTAAAGTAGGCTTTTATGAACATCTCTGTATAACACTGTTGATTTCCATAAGATTCATTCTCAGAGGTCTAATTGGTGAGTGAAAGTGTATTCACTGCTTAAGATTTCTAATTCTCATTTTGAAAATGTCCTTCGGAAGGGAATACCAATTTATACAACTGCTAGCAGTGTATGACTCTTTTATCAACACTGACCAATATAGTTGTTTCATTTTTTTCCCAATCTGAGAGTTGTAATTGCTGTTTGAATGTGCATTCTTTTTTTTTTTTAAGTTTGTTTATTTGAGAGAGAGAGACAGAACATGCGAGTCAAGGGAGGGACAGAGAGAATGGGACAGAGCAGCGGGGAGAGAGAACCCCAAGCAGGCTCTATGCTGCCAGCACTAAGCCCAACATGGGGCTAGAACCCAGGAACTGTGGGATCCTGACCTGACCCGAAGTCAAGAGCCATTTAACTGACTAAGCCACCCAGGCACCCCTGTATTTGCATTCTTTTTATCATGGTGATGATGTACTCCTTTGCTCGGGCACCAGAACAGAACTCTACAGACTGGGTGGTGGAAGCAACAGAAATGTACATTCTCACAATTATGAAGGCAGGAGGTCTGAGGACCAAGGTGCCAACAGAATTGCTTTCTTCAGAGGCTTCTCTCCTTGCCTTGTAGATGGCTGTGTTCTCCTGTGTCTTCACGTGGTCTTCCTGAGAAGGAAAGCCGGCAAGAGGAGATTTAAAAAAAAAGGGGGCCAGCCAGATGTCCGAGCCTGACACTCCCCTTGCATGCTTTTGGCTTCTGGAATCTTGCTTGCCTCTTGCATCAGCCAACTGCCCTGGGTAGCGCAACCAATAGCGCCCCCTGCTCCCCGGGCAGCCAGTAGAATGTTTCCAAGTGCCGGCAAGCTAGCCCGGCATACAAGAAGGGCTGCACGAGGGCTTGCGGCTCAGCCTTTGGGGGTGACCTTGCTGGCTGACAATAGTCGGCAAAGCTGCACTCGAACGGACTCCAGGGAGAACAGAAAAGGCCTGTCCCAGAACGTTGGATCGGTAAGGGTCCCCGGGGATTTCAGACCGAAGCAGAAGTGGAGCTTGATCACCTCCTGGGCGACATAATCGTCGCATCGGACAGGGAAGTCCTGGGTGGTAGTGTGCAATCTGTCTGAATGTGTGTGTGAGTGCCCGTGCTCCACGGTCTCGGCTCCGGAGCCTCAGTGGGTCCTACCCTGTGATTGCATGACGACCTCATGCAGCTCAAGGCGGAATCAGATCCACACAAGCCTGATACCAGTTGGCGGTTTATACTGATCTGGCAATGCTAAGAGGCGTCTAATCCTCGAGATGGGAGTGGCCAAGTAGATGAGATGACGCCTACCATCGTGTTTGTCCTGCCACAACGAAAATTGGGAGGGACCCATCTAGGATACCAGGATGGGGGGAAATTCTGCAAAACCAACTGTTTTGGTGTGTATGATTAAGAACTTTAGGGGAGCCTGGGTGGCTCAGTCAGTTAAGCATTTGACTTTGTCTCAGGTCAATGATCTCACGGTTCTTGAGTTTGGGTCCCCCACATCGGGCTCTGTGCTGACAGCTCAGAGCCTGAAGCCTGCTTTGGATTCTGTGTCTCCCTCTGTCTCTGCCCCTTCCCCGCTCCCACTCTGTGTCTCTCTCTGTCTCAAGAAAAAAAAAAAAAAAAAAAGGAAGAAAAGAAAGAAAAAAAAGAAAAAAAGAAAAGATAAACATTTAAAATATTTTAAAAATGAATTTTAAAAAGGGAGTTTCAGGTGACTATGGGGTCAAATTACTCCCAGGAAATTACACACACTCTGAATTAGAATGACCTATGTTCGGTGTAGGCTGGCCCCCTGTGGGCACCCTAGATGTCCCCACAGTCCGAGCTGTCTGTAAAGCAGATACTGGAGACCCCGACCACCCAGATCAATTCCCATACATGGATCAGTGACTGGAAATAGCCCAAGTCAAGCCTCCTTGGGTTGGGTTCTGTGTTAATAGTAAGGGACAATGTAGGGTCTTAGTGGCACAGATGAAGAAGACCTCACAGAAGAATAAAAGCACCCTCCGTCCTCCAAGAAAATTCAGAACTCCTTCCATTTCTGCCNCAACTAGACCCCCACGAGCCCATGGTCAAAATGAAGGAAGGGGGCCAGACAATAGACTTCATGGTCTACATTGGGATCATTTACAGGGAAACGAAAGGCATTTAAGTTTTGCTTTGCTGATATGGCAGTCTGGGTGGGACTAGCCCCTTCATCTTGGGCCTAGTAAGTTACTTCGACAATGTATTTTTCCCAGTTTGTCACTGGTTATTTAACTTACATGTGATACAGGATTTTGTTTCCATGCAGAAGTTTTATGTAGTCAAATGAAACAATGTTTCCTTTGTAGTTTTCTGCATTGAGGGTCCCAAAAAGCTTTATAAATGTCTATAAACCTAATACACACAAAGAAACTTTTACTTATGATTTATGGCTACATATTGCCTATAATTTATATTACTTTTACAGTATATTTTTTACATGTAAGCACCGTTTATTTTTACATTTTTAAAAATGTTTATTTATTTTTAAGAGAGAATGTGAGCAGGGGAGGGGCAAGGAGGGGGACAGTGAGCCCGATGTGGAGCTTGAACCCACGAACCTGTGAGATCATGACCTGAGCAGAAGTCCGACACTCAGCGGACTGAGCCACCCAGGTGCCTCCTTTTTACATTTAAATATTTTTTTCCAGATAGAATTCATTTTGTGTGTGCTATGAAGTATGGAGTTAATTTCATTTTTTCCTAAATAGCTGGTTGCTTAAACTTGATAGCCCATATTTTGGATAAATGTTTTTGGTAATGTTTTCAATGTGAATTTTTGTGGTTGTTCAAAGAAAGTTTTTTTACTGAAAGCTCTAGAAAAGTACATTTGATTATTGATTTGTCAAAATTTGTCAACCTATAGGTTGACGGATTTCATTTTTGCTGTTTTCTGAGCAGGGTTAATGAATCATGGTTGCCTTCACACTAGTATGTAACTTTTGGACTTTTGACTTTGAATAGTGTACTAAAAAAAAAAAAGATTTAGCTACCTATCACCCAGTTCTCTATTACTCAGAGCACTCTGCCGCATACACATACTTTATTTTATAGGTTCTGTTTATCCTTGGAAAGAAGAAAAGACATTTTAAGTATCGAACTGCTGGAGACTTTTCATAACACTCAGCCAGGCTGGTTTTTGTCTATCAGTGAGGATGGCTATTCATTTCAGAAGATTGGGAAAGCACCCTCTTTATTTCTTTCCCCCACCTCTGATGACTCCTTAGAAAACATCACAATTTAGAAAATATATCAGTGGTCAACTGCTACTACCTTTGATTCAAACGTGAACCACACTTGGGAATCTCTACCACCTTGTGCTGAATGCAAGGTGGAAAGGAAAATGTCAACATACAGTTCCTTTTTTAAAATATTTATTTATTTTTGAGAGAGAGACAGAGCACCAGCAGGGGAGAGGCAGAAAGAGAGGGAGACACAGAATCTGAAGCAACTCTAGGCTCTGAGCTGTCAGCACAGAGCCCATGCAGGGCTTGAACTCACAAACCTCGAGATCATGACCTCAGACTTCCTTACCCGACTGAGCCACCCAGGCTCCCCTCAACATGCAGTTCTCATAAGGTACATTCCACTGTGAACCGGCTTGGTCAGTTTTGAGGGGAAAAAAAAGCTTTTGATTAAATTGTTTCAGAAGCAAAGAAACATAAAGATTCTACCTCAAAAAATGCCTTGCCATTCCACATTGGAAAGTTTAATCATAGCATCTCATTGACTCATTTCTATGGATTTTATGCATCTATGTTATAGCTTATGTTATTAGAAAAGTTTTGGAATACCCATCTCCTGGAGGCACGAAAAAAATCAGTAACATTTAAAAAAAATTTTTTTTAATGTTTTATTTATTTCTAGGAGAGAGAGAGACAGCGTGAGCAGGGGAGGGTCAGAGAGAGAGGGAGTCACAGACTCTGAAACAGGCTCCAGGCTCTGAGCTGGCAGTCAGCACAGAGCCCGACGCGGGGCTCGAACCCACGAACCGTGAGATCATGACCTAAGCGAAAGTCGGACGCTCAACCGACTAAGCCACCCAGGCACCCCAAGAAATCAGTAACATTATCTGTCCCCCCTTTTTTTTAAATAGTTTATTGTCAAGTTGGTTTCCATATAACACCCAGTGCTCATCCCCACAAGTTTATCTGTCCCTTTCGTGTTGCACATATGTAAGGAACATGCTATTTGGGGGAGACAAATTTGGTAATTCAGTTATTTATTAAGGCTTCTTGGGGATGCCATGAATTCAAGCCCCGCATGTTGGGTGTGGAGGCTACTTGAGAGAGAGAGAGAGATCTTTTTGAAACTGGTAATTGTGATGACTTGGAAAAAGGAAAATTTGGTGGCTGGAGGCCAGAGGGTGGTGGTGATGGTGAAAACTTCCTTTTCACTCTATAAAATTTGTACCTTTCTAATTTTATACCACATGCATGTATATAACATAGTCAAACAAATTAGTTCTTTTAAATGTTATATTTAAACATTTTTTTATTGTTATGGTAGGGCTATATTACATTTGGAGTAAATGAGTGAGAGGGTAACGATATGATGCATACCATTGCTGCAGACGGAAACAATTGATTTACACTGTAAACAATTTACATTTTAAACAATGTTATTTTTTGTTTTATTCGTTCATACAAGAAATATTTTTTTTTTTCTAAATGTTTTATTTATTTCTAGGAGAGAGAGAGACAGCGTGAGCAGGGGAGGGTCAGAGAGAGAGGGAGTCATAGACTGAAACAGGCTCGATGCTCTGAGCTGGCAGTCAGCACAGAGCCCGAAGCGGGGCTCGAACCCATGAACCACAAGATCATGACCTAAGCGAAAGTCGGACGCTTAACCGACTAAGCCACCCAGGCGCCCCCATACAAGAAATATTTTTTAAAAATTTTTAAAGATTTATTTATTTTTGAGAGAGAGAGAGAAAAAGAAAGAGAACAGGGGAGGGGTGGACAGAGAGGGAGATCGAGGACCTTAAGAAAGCTCTGAGCTTTGGGGGGCTCAAACTCTCGAACCGTGAGATCGTGACCTGGGCCAAAGTCAGACGCTTAGCTGACTAAGCCATCTAGGAGCCCCATTCAACAAATATTTAAGTAACAATTCTGTGCCAGGCATCAACCAACAATTATGTAAGTAAGATTGTTACAGCAGATACTCGGCTCCCAGGAAGAGACAAGCGATACACACTCGGGGAATCGGAAAGAAAACGTGTATTTCGCATCGATGCTGGCACAGAGGGGTCACCTCCAAAGATTGAGCCCCGAGGCCTAGTGCCGGCCTTCTTGTATGCCTGGCGAGCTTCTGGGTAGTTGGAAACATTATTAGGTGCATGAGGGGGCGCTATCAGTTGTGCTACCGGAGCAGTTGGCTGATGCGAGAGGCAAGCAAGATTCCAGAAGCCAAAAGCATGCAAGGGGGAGTGAGTATCTGGCCCCAGACATCTGGCTGGCTCTTCTTTTTTTTTTAAGTCTGCTCTTGCTGGCTTTCCTTCTCAAGATGGTGAAGATCATAACAAGCTAGAAGGGATTATGAATAGAGGATGGAAAGAGAGATTGTTGAAGTTATACAGATTATGCGGAAGCCCACAAAACAATCGCAAATGTGAGTAATGTGTCAGAATTTTCATAATCTTGCCGCAATGCAGTGAGCTGCTGGGGAAATACACTGTGATGAACACTGAGGTGGATGAAAAAGGTTGAGCATGCATTTTGTTGTCTTCTACAGCGACGGTCTTCTTCATCCACGTGCTACTTTTGCTGTCTCTGTGAACCATAATGCCTGCCTTTTATTTTACTTGGAGTCACGAAGGCAAATAATTTTATGAACTTCATAGTGGTTGAAGATAAACAGAGGCCCATCAAGCATTTTAAGGGTTTACTGGAGCAAAATTCAATTCGAATCAGAGAGCAACCAACCTTTGAGATGGAAAGCTTTGAGGGGCTGGACGACCTGAAAGACTTTTATAGGCAGAAGGGAGCAGGAATAAGGAAGTCATACTGGACCAAAAAAGTAGGTTGGTTATTACGAGGTCAATTTCCTTTGGGGGATGGCAGGGATCTATCAGGCAGATGACCTAACCAGTGCTGATCAGGTGATTCCTAATTGACTGGTGGAAGATTCCATTCATTCGCAAGACAAAACTGTAATTAAATTAAGTCTTGGTTTTGCGAAGTGGAGCTTAGCACAAGTGGCTTCATTTAGGGCCTATTGTCTTGCTTCTTAACAATAACTAATGCTACATGATTTCAACGAAATCATTTAATAATTGAGGTCGTTTCCTATCTCATTGTTTAGATTTAAGGCAGGGAGAGGACAAATTCATGACCCTATGTGATTCGTACCTTTTTAATTGCCAGGTATCACAAAAGAAGCATTCTCATTCTCTTCAAAAATGAAAGTAATAATAATGTCTACATCGCAATGTAAACAAACAGGAAGCCTTGCAAGGTTTGTTCTGATTAAATATGAGGTCTCTGTGGTGGTGTTTGTCCTCTCTTATTGCCAGGATGTGGGAGGGCAAGTCTGGCGATGGAACTCAAAACATTGAATAGTGGTGATTTGAGGGCAGAGCCAGGAAATCACGATGGAAAGACAAACAAGAAATCTCCTGGAGTTTTGTTTTGAGGAGGGTGGAAGGAAATACTTTAGTGCAATGATTAAATTATTCTTTGTATCTATTTACCTTACTCATTAACTGTTGAGAGTTTACCTTCTACTATTTTTCAAAACAAAGACCTTGCTTCCATTTCATTAAAAATTGCTCAATCTTCTAAGCAAAGCTCACAGGTTATGTATGAAATTTGATCCCTTTCTTTTCATATTTTTAATAAAACTTCTTCAAAAATTTAGAGCAGTTAAGTAAACTTTTTAGAATAGAGGTTAATTTTACACCAAAAGAGTCTTTTGACATCATGATGCAACTTGTTTTTAAGATAACAGATTTAATATAAACTTCTTATTCACCCTGCTAGGGCAAGGAAGGTCATTTAATTTCCCTCTATATTAAAGTTTATATTTTGATACTGATGAATAATTACATTATGCATATTGCTAGAGGAATTGGAATAGTTTGGTATATGTAGAAATCAAATGAGATAAAAAGGACCAAGGTCTTAACGAAGCAACTAATATTAACGCTATGGATATATTAATTGTATTTTTCAAGTCAGAGCTTTTCTAACTATAGTAGGAAATCATTAAAGTCAGACACTTAACTGACTGAACCACCCAGGCGCCCCTAAATGTTTATTTTTAAGAGAGAGAGAAAAAGAGTGCGAGTGGGGGAAGGGCAGAGAGAGAGAGAGAGAGAGAGGTACAGAAACTGAAGCAGGTTTCAGGCTCAGAGCTGTCAGCACAGAGCCTGATGTGGGGCTTGAACCCACGAACTGTAAGATCATGACCTAAGCCGAAGTTGGACGCTTCACCGGCTGAGCCACCCAGGTGCCCCTACAGTTTTTTTTAAACCTGATTTGGATGGGGGAGTCAAGGGTTGTCTAATTGTCAGCAGTTTCCTTTGTGAATTCCACATAGTGAGGGATATCAGAATATGCCACTGCAAAATTATGCCTCTTTGGCACATGCTTTATTTTGAGCTAACAGCCATGGATAATCAGCAGGTAATAGAAAAGCTTTAAAAATGGGGCACAGGCTTCCTTTTGTAAAGAAGGCATATTTATAGAAGAAATTTCTATTTGTAAAAATGTCTCTCTCTCTCCCTCGTGCTAGGGATTGGAGGAACCTTAACAACTCTTACCAATGGGAAGACATCTGCATAACAAGCCTTACTAAACAGCCCTGGTTTGGGGCTCACCAAACACCAAAGACCTAACCATAGGACTGTAGAATATTTCCCCTCCCTGATTATCCTACCACCACACTAATAAAGACCCACTTCCAGCAGTTTCTTTTGTTCAGTGTATCGTGTCTGACTTCCAACAAAAAATTACAGTGTATACTAAAGGGCAAAAAATAGAGATTGAAGAGAGAGAGCAGCTATTAGAACCAGATCTAGATATGGCGGGGATGCTGGAATGATCTGATTGTGAATTTCAGGCAACTAAGATTATTATGTAAGGGCTCTAATGGAGAAAGTAGATAGCATACAAGAATAGGTGCACATGTAATTAGAGAGATGGGGATTCTAAGAAAGAATAAAAAAGAAATGCTAGAGCTAAAAGAAAAAAAATCAACTGTAACAGAAGATGTAACATATGCATAATGGGTCTCCCAGAGAAGAAGATAGAGGAACAGAAGAAATATTGGAAGCAGGGGCGCCCGGATGGCTCAGTTGATTAAGCATCCAACTCTTGATTTCAGCTCAGGTCATGATCTCATGGTTGGTGGGATCGAACCCCCAGTAGAGCTCTGTGCTGGCAACATGGAGTCTGCTTGGAATTCTCTCTCTCTCTCTCTCTCTCTTTCTCTCTCTCTCTCTCTCTCTCGCCCTTCACCCACTCATATGCACTCTCTCTCTCTCCCTCTCTCTCAAAATAAAAACAATGTTTTAAAAAACACATTCATTAAAAAAAAAGAAGAAGAAATATATGAAGCAATAATGACCGGAAANATAGAGCTCTGTGCTGGCAGCATGGAGTCTGCTTGGAATTCTCTCTCTCTCTCTTTCTCTCTCTCTCTCTCGCCCTTCACCCACTCATATGCACTCTCTCTCTCTCCCTCTCTCTCAAAATAAAAACAATGTTTTAAAAAACACATTCATTAAAAAAAAAGAAGAAGAAATATATGAAGCAATAATGACCGGAAAGTTCCCCAAATTAATGTCAGACACAAAACCACAGATTCAGGTAGTGCAGAGAACATCAGACAAGATAAATGTCAAGAGAACTAGGCCTAGGCATATCATCTTCAAACTGCAAAAAATTAAAGACAAAAAAAAAATTTAAAAGAAGCCTGAGATAAAAACACCCCCACCTACACAGGAGCAAAGTAAGAACTATGTCCGATTTCTCCTCAGAAACAAGATAGAGGAGAGCAGAGTGCAATATTTAAAGTGTTCGAAGGAACAAACCACCAACCTAGAATTCTGTGTCCTGTGAAATTATCCCTCAAAAGCGTGGGAGAATCAAAGACTTGCTCAGAAAAATAAATATTGAAGAAATTCGTCAGTAGACCTGCCTTCCAAGAAATAGTACAAGAAGTTCTTTAAAGAGAAAGAAAATGATATCAGTCAGAACCTTGGATATGCATAGAAAAAGGAAAAGCAGTAGAGAAAGAATAAGGTAAGTAAAGACTTTAATTTTTCTTATTCTTTTTACATTATGTATTTATTTTTAAATTTTGTTATGTTTTCAAGTTTATTTTATTTTTGAGAGACAGAGAGAAAAAGAGAGAAGGTGAACATGTGAGTGGGGGTGGGGGGAAGCAGAGAGAGAGGGAGACAGAAAATCCCTGTGGGGCTCAAATGCACAAACCATGAGATCATGACCTGAGCTGACATCAAGAGTCAGAAGCTTAACCAACTGAGCCTCTAAGATTTTATTTTATTAAAAAATTTTTTTGAAATTTATTTATTTTGAGAGAGACAGAGAGAGACTGAGCACAAGCAGGGGAGGAGCAGAGAGAGAGGGAGACACAGAATCTGAAGCAGGCACCAGGCTCTGAGCGCTCAGCACAGAGCCCAACGCGGGGCTCGAACCCGGAAACCATGAGATCATAACCTGAACTGAAGCCAGATGCTTCACCAACTGAGCCACACAGGTGCCCCTGCTAAAGACTTAATTTTTAAGTAATCTCTACACCCAATATAGGGCTTGAACTCACAACCCCAATATCAGTAGTCTCTACAGACTGTGCCCCTTATTTTTCTTATTCTTAATAGATCCAACAAACGATTGTTCAAAATATAATAGCAACAATGTATTTGATTATATATACATATTTATGTATAAGTAAGATTGTCGAAAACTGACCTCCATGCTTCTTGCTTCAGAGCCAAAATACACCAGAGAACACAGAGTTTGCGACAATAAGCAACAATAGCTTTATTGCTTTGCCAGGCAAAGGAGGCTGCAGAGGATCTGGCCTTCAAACACTGCAAGCCCCCCTGGAGGAAGGGGCCAGAAGGTTTTATAGGAAAATACAGAATCTAATTGATTTTGACAGGAATTGTGTAGGTATTGCAAGTCTCATTACTCATTTTCAAGGTGGTACCCAGTCTTTAAAACAAAAGGCTAAGGAGGGAAAAGGGGCGGTTTGCAGAAGAGAATAAAAAGGTTACTTAGTTAAAAATCGAGCCTCCCTGAAGCATTAATGCAGCCATTTAGATTTTTGTTCAACTGTATGCTTTTAAGCGGCGCAAAATGAGTAACTGAGATAACGCACAGGACAGGAGGGAGGAATTAGGAATGTTTTGTTATTATAAAGTACTTTTACTGTCTGTGAAGCGATATAGTGTTATTTGAAAGTAGAGTGGGATTAGTTTTAAGTGTCTAATACGGATTCTAGTTTAAAGAAGTATAATAGGCTGAGGAAAGAGAGAAAGGAATCCTATAAAATGTTCAGTTAAAACCACTGGTAGCAGAAAAAAAAAAGGGATACAAAATAGGAACAAAGAACAGGTGCAATGAGTAGAAACTATCAAACAGTACAGTAGATATTAATCCAGTCATATAAAAATCACTTTAGACGCCAATAGTTTAAGTACACCAATTAAAAGCCAAGATTGTCAGAGTGACCAAAAAACAAAAAAAAGATCCAATTATATGTTGTCTACATGAAATCCACTTTAAATATAAAGACATATATCAATGAATAGTGAAAGCATATAGAAATAAATACCGTGCTAATACTAAGTAAATGAGTGTGGGAGTAGCTATATTAATTCCAGACAAAGCAGACTCTAGAGCAAGGAAAATTACCAGGGGTAAAGACAAGTATTCTATAATGATAAGGGGTCATTTTTAAAAAAGATTTTTAAATTGTTAAGTAATCTTTTTTATATAAAAAATTTTTTTAAATATTTATTTATTTTGGGGAGACAGAGTGCAAGCAGGGGAAGGGCAGAGAGAGGGAGACACAGAATCCGAAGCAGGCTTCAGGCTCCAAGCCGTCAGTACTGAGCCCGAAGCGGGGCTCGAACCCAGGAAGCACAGGATCAGGACCCGAGCCGAAGTCGGATGCTTAACTGACTGAGCCACCTGGGCGCTCCTTTAAGTAATCTATACACCCAACCTGAGGCTCAAACGCACAACCCTGAGATCAAGAATCACATGCTCCACTGACTGGGCCAGCTAGGTGCCCCGATAAAGGGGTCAATTATCCAGGAAGATATAACAATCCTTAATGAATATGCATCTAACAAAAAGCATCAAAATACACAAGGCAAAAACTGATAAAACTTGAAGGAGATGTGGATACATCTACTATTATGCTTGGAGATGTTACCACCCATCTATCAGAAACAGACCCAGGAGGCAGAAAATCAGCAAGGACGTGGCTGAACTCAAAAGCACCATCGATCAACTGGATGTAACTGACATCTATAGACTCCTTCAGCCAACACCAGCTGAGTGCACATTCTTCTGAAATTAACGTGGAATGTGCACCAAAAAGAACCACATTCTGGGCATAAGACACACCTTAACACATTTAGAAGAAAACGCTACACACTGTGGTTTCAACCATATGACATCCGGAAATGGCAAGACTGTGAAGATAGGGAAAAGATCAGCGGTTGCTGGGGTCACAGCGGGGAAGGGAGGGTTGGGGGGGCGGGCGGAATGGATAGGCAGAGCAGGGAAGACTTCTAGGGAAGTAAAGTATCCTGTATGACGCTCCAATGCGGGATATATATCATTTTACATTTGTCGAAAATGCATAGAATGTACAACATCCAGAATGACGTGAATTTTGTGTGCAAATGATGGGTTGATGTTGGCCCATCCATTGTAACAAAGGTTCCATCCTGGGCAGGATGTTGATTGTGGGGGAAGGTGGGTGTGTCGGTATTCTCTGTACCTTCCATACTTTCTGCTGGGTTTTTTTTTTGTGTGTGTGTTTTGTTTTGTTTTGTTTGCTGTGAACCTAAAACAGCTCTAAAAACCAAAGTCTACTTAAAAGGACGAACAGTGTTGGCAAAATAGAGCTCACAGGCTGTTAACTGTTAGGCTCTCTATTTCAGCAGAACCAAACACCCCAAACTGAAGGATTTAAAACGACTATAGCTCATGATTCTGTGGGTTGGCTGGGGCTCAGTTTCCTGTTTCTTCTTCTGGGAGCTCAGTTGGGGTGGAAATGTCCAAGATACTTCAAGCCTCTCTCTCCATGGCTCTGTGTCAGGGAGGGTAGCTGGACTCCTCACATGGGTAAGAGCACTGAGGGGCGCCTGGGTGGCTGAGTCGGTTAAGTATCCGACCTCAGCCCAGGTCATGATCTCACAGTTTGTAGGTTCGAGACCGGAGTCGGGCTCTGTGCTAACTGCATCTCTAAAAAATGAATAAATGTTAAATTAAAAAAAGAAAAAGAGAGAGCACTGACAGCAGATGAAGTGTCTTTGAGAGTCGCCTATGAGTTTACACTTCTGCCTGATTCTATCCGGCAAAATTACAGGTCTGAGTCAGTTTAACAGGGCAGGGAAATGGGTCCCTCCTTTCTATAGAAGGAAATGACAAAGAATTTGTGGGCATTTTTAAATTGCCACACTGTATTTTATTCATCCGGTGACAGCTTTTCAATAAGAACCACTCTCTGTATACTTCCTCTCCCTTCAAAACCCAGCTGTAGTCCATACCGAAAACCACTCAGCAAATTAGAGACGTTTTCTGTGCACCTGTGTTATTTGGCTGCCCCTAACATTTTCTATCTTGATTGTGAAATATCAATCAGATGGCAGCTCATAACATTTTCTGTCTTAATTGTGAAAAAGGAAAAAGAAAACACCAGTAACTGCAGAGACCAAGTGAAATGATTAAGAATGTCATTTCTTTTGGTGACGTCAGTGTTTTTGCCATGGTTCTCAGGTGGCACAGGTGTGGTGAAGACGAGAGAACACAGGATAGGAGTTCTCACCGAAGCTGAGGAATGGCTACTGTTATGGGTGACCGCATCCTGCCTTACAAGGAGAAGCTTTCTGAAAGGACGTGGAAATTTATCTCCTGAATCTGAAACGTATTTACGAATTATTGTGAAAATACGCCAGGGCACCAGGAAGTTTCTCTTACCCTCTTCTCAGAAATTTTTAGCACATCTTTTTGTTCAATACCAAATATGTGATTTAAACATGTAACTTAAAATAATTTGTTGAAGGGAGGGGTGCCCGTTTGACCCAGTAGGTGAGGCGCCTGACTCTTGGTTTCGGCTCAGGTCATGATCTCACTGTGGGTTCGAGCCCCACATTGGAGCCTGCTTGGAATTCTCTTTCTCCCTCTCTCTCTGACCCTCCCCTGCTCACGTTCTCTCTCTCAAAATAAAAAATAAATAAAATAAATAAAATTAAATAATTTCTTGATGGGAAAGAAGTCTGAATTCTTTCACTGTATAACTCTGGCTTCTCTTCTCCACCTTCTACTTAATGAAACATATATTCAAAAGGAAGCTTCAAAAATCAGTTTTTCGGGGTGCCTGGCTGGCTCAGTCAGTAGAACATGAGACTCTTGATCTCAGGGTTGTGAGTTCGAGCCTCACGTTGAGTGTGCATGTTACTTAAAAAGAACATCTTAAAAAAATAAAAATAAAAAGTCATAAGTTTTGAAATTAAAACAATGCTATCAACTACTTTTGCGACTGAGGAGACAGTGCTGTGGTCATGCCTCACCAAAGAACCAAGTCCAAGGGCATGAAGCAGTGAATAAGCCAAACTCTTCTGCTGAGTATAGAACTCCCCTGTGCATAGCATGGTGCCTGAAATGAATACTGTTCCTTAACTCTACTTTTTTTGTTTGCATTTCCGATGGCAAGTATCAGCGAAGTGAAAAACAAAGTGGTAATATGCCACCTTGTGGATGCACAAGGAATGGAACTATTCCCGTTTTTTTGTTTTTGTTTTTGTTTTTTTCCTCATGGGAAGAATCTAACAATGCATTTTTATTTTTTCCAATTATGGGAGGAATAATTCATTAGTAATCATCCCAATTTTTAAAATCCCAATTTTAAAAATTTTTTGAAGCTTATTTACTTTGAGAGAGAAAGAGAGAGGGAGAGAACAGGCAGGGGAGGGGCAGAGAGAAGAAGAGACAGAATCCCAAGCAGGCTCCACACCATCAGTGTAGAGCCCGATGTGGGGCTCAAACTCAGGACCTGTGAAATTATGACCTGAGCCGAGATCAAGAGTCAGATGCTAACCAACTGTGTCACCCAGGCACTCCAGTAACCATCCCAATCTAGATTTGGAATGTACCTCTATTGAAGCAGCATAATGAATGAAGGAGTGAATTTTTCCAAATCTGATTTTTCAGGTCGGCTCTTGGTCTCCAGGCCTGGCCTGACATGAGGGTCAGAAATTCCAGAAGTGTTATTAATGTCCCGTATGGCTAGAAGATGATAAAACTATGTTTATATTCCAAAGAGGTATAAAAATTATTAGTACTATTGACAACCATCCATTTCCACGTGAGAGGTGTATTTATTAATTGACTAAGCAAACCTTTCATTATGGGTTATTATGGGATAGATGGGTCTAGAAAGACCAGGAGATGAGTTAACTCTCCCAGAAGGGGTGTTCTTAAGGTCCACTGGCAAAGACAAAATTCTCGACTGGATGACTTGCTGCTACTCCTAGATTTTTCATATTCTTTATGATTTAACCAAGTCCCACGCTCCAGGTCTCAGTTTCCCTTTCTGCAAAATGATAGGCCAGGTCGGTAATTTGTAAAATATATTGTCAATTTTGTTTACCTAGTATTCTTTAAAAATATGTATTTTCTGAATTGATTGTTATAAAAGCATATACAAGTGATATGATCCAAATTTGAACGTATTTGAGACTGTCAGCATGTTAATGGGTCCTCATTGAGTGAATTTATACCATACAAAGTAAAATGTCCAAGTCTGAACTACAAAACACATGTGAGGTAGTAAAATATCATTTTTCTTCTTTTTAAATATTTTTATTTATTTCTAGGAGAGAGAGAGACAGCGTGAGCAGGGGAGGGTCAGAGAGAGAGGGAGTCACAGACTCTGAAATAGGCTCCAGGCTCTGAGCTGGCAGTCAGAGCCCCGACGCAGGGCTCGAACCCATGAACCGCGAGATCATGAACTAAGAGAAAGTCGGACGCTCAACCGACTAAGCCACCCAGGCGCCCCTAAGATATCATTTTTCTTTGTTTCTTTTTCATATAGGGATTTTGCGTGAGATTTTCCACGTCTGTTGTCAAGGGTGGCGTTCTGAAGACAACGTATCCCTCAGCCAGCACGTTTGTATTGTAGTCTGTTTAAAATAAACTCTCCAACAGACCAACAGGTAAGCTTAATAGTGATAGCTAATACCAAAGGCTTACTATGCATGAAACACTCACTGACTTAGTGGTTTTCATGCATTAACTCGTAAATCTTTCCAGTGCTTATTGAGGTGGCCATTGTTATCCCTATCTTCCAGTCAGGAAACTGGGATACAAAGAGGTGAATTGAGGCGCCTAAAAAGGGGGTAAAGCCAGGGTTCCGCTTTTGCCTACTAGTGAGCTCTACCTCACATAGAATCTTCTGCTCTAGTATGCATATGGCACATTCCCATCTCAGGAATGAGACGAATGGAGCCTGGCCCCGGCTTCACACCATTCCTTCCTCCTCCCTGTTTGGCTAATTCACAGCCATCCTGAGGGTCCAGCTCAAGCCTCACCTCTCTGGAAAGCACGGTCCCAGTTGACCTTCATGGGGCTCCCTCCCCTCTCTGGTCCACTGTAGCATTGGTTCACGCTCAGAAGCCTGTTGGTGCAAAGGCCCAGGAGTGTGTTAGAGTTCGGGCGAGTTCCTGGATAGAGCATGGAGGCAGAGGCCGGGGAGGGTGATGGGGAGGGCCCTGCAAATGATGGTTTTGTCTACACTTATGCTAGGGTAATGAGAAATATGGAAGGGCTGCTGATGGGGCTCGATCAGATCGTGACAAAGGTCCCTGCACCTTGGGATTCACTGGGGTCAAATCTAAGGCTGGGTGAATGGAAAAGAGGCTGCTGCCGATGCCAGGTGGTGACTTAGACTCAGGAGGGAGAAAGATGGTTGGGAGAGACTCGGGGACTGCTTGCAAATGCAGGGTGTGAACTCCGATGTCAGACTTAAAGGGCAGCATTTTTTATGCATTTTTTTAAAATAGACTATTATTGTTTTGAAAACACTTTATTTTTTAAGGCAGCTTTCGGCTTACAGAAAATTAAATGGAAAGTATAGAGAGTTCTCAGATATAGCCCTTTTTCCCCCCTTCTTGCCGCCGCCCCCCCCCCAGTTTCCCTTATTATTAGCATCTTGCCTGTGGGGGGGCATTTGTTATCATTTATAAGGCAATATTAGTATATCATTATTGACTAAAGTTCATAGGTTACCTTAGGGCTCACTCTTTGCGCTGTACTGTTCTATGCGTTTTGGCATATACATAACATCCTAGATCCATCATTATTACTCTATTAGAAGAGTTTCACGGCCCTAAAAGTCCTCTGCTCTCCACCTATTCCTCGCTCCCTTCCTCTAAACCCCTGGCAACCACTGATCCATTTACTCTAGAGTTTAGCCTTTATCAGAATGACCTATACCTGGAATCATGTCATATACAGCCTTTTCAGGCTGGCTTCTTTCACTTAGTATGATATACATTTAAGGTTCCTCCATGTCTTTTCAGGGCTTGATCGTTTCTTTCTACTGCTGAATAACACCACAGGCTATGAGTGTATCACGAATCATTTATGCATTTACCTACTGAAGGACGTCTTAGTTACTTCCAAGCTTTGGCAGGTTTTTGTGTGAACATAAGTTTCCAGCTCCTTTGGGTGAATACCAACGAGTGTGACTGCTGGATCATATGGTAGTTTTTGTAAGATGCCACCCAACTGACTTCCTACATGGCTGTGCCATTTTGCATTCCCACCGCCATGAAGGAGAGTTCCCGTTGCTCCATGTCCTAAGCAGCATTTGGTATTGTCAGTGTTCTGGATTTGGTCCATTCTTACAGGTGTATAGCAGTATCTTATTCTTTTTTTTAAGTTTTATTTGTTTAAATCATCTCTACACTCAACATAAGGGTTGAACTCACAACCCCGAGATCAAGAGTTGCATGCTCTGACTGAGCCAGGCAGGGCCCCCAGTATCTTATTGTTTGAATTTATAATTCCTGTGATGACCCATGATGCTGAATGTCTTTCATACACTCATTAGTCACCTTGATTTCTTCCTTGGTGAGGTGTCTGTTCTGATCTCTTGACCTCATTTTAACTGTGTTGTTGGTTTTCTTTTTTTCTTTTTTAATGTTTTATTTATTTCTAAGAGAGAGAGACAGACAGACAGACAATGTGAGCAGGGGAGGGTCACAGAGAGAGGGAGACACAGAATCTGAAACCAGGATCTGAGCTAGCTGTCAGCACAGAGCCCGATGCAAGGCTCCAACCCACGAATCATGAGATCATGACCTGAGCTGAGGTCTGACGCTCAACCAATTGAGCCACCCAGGTGCCCCTGTGATGTTTGTTGTCTAATTGTTAAATTTTAAGAGTTCTGTAGATGCATTTTTAAGAATTTTTCACTTAGGGTGGGCCTTCTCTTTTCCCTTCCCAAGTCTCCCCCGTTCTGCTCGCTCCCAATTCTCACTTGTGATCTTTCTTCCTGCAGATAGACAACTTAACATCCTAGAAGTAGGCTCCTTGCCTACCAGCAGAGGAAAGGATGCTGCTTGTGCAGCTCCGACAGGGAAATAAAATACATATTCTGAATAGCTGGTTAAAAGCCTAAGCTTGATAAAGACACATACACACTTTCAAATGTAGATTTACATACAAAATGGTAAGTGCGAATGCTGGATTGTGTATTTTTGTAGTCAAGCGACTGAGAGAAAAATGTACAGGTCACAGACTAATCACCTGAATTGTTTTAAGCATATTCTTTGGCCACTGAAGTGGAGTGCAGGGGTCTGATTTAAGGAGTAAAGTACTTTAGGGATAAAACCTGGAATGGTAAGTTGAAGGAAACTCTTGAAGAGCTTTTTATTTTATAGTGATGGGGAGCCATTGGGAGTTTTTGAGCAGGAGGGAAAAAGGATCAGGCTGGCCTTCCATAGCCTATGTCGATTACACAGTGATTATGTCATTGAATTGACAACAGGGTTAAAAAAAAATTGGAGCCTACATGCTCCATCTTAGGAATTCTCCAACCCTCCCTTTCCTTCCTTTAAGTTGGAGTTAACTCTAGCCTCAGAACGGATAAAAGGATTATATGAGATAGTATGTAAAGTAAGTACCACTATCTCCTTTGATTCTTTTGTTTGCTTATTTTTGAAAGAGAGACAGAGTGTGTGTGGGGGAGGGACAGAGTGAGAGGGAGACACAGAATCTGAAGCAGGCTCCAGGTTCCAAGCTGTCAGCACAAAGCCCGACCCGGGGCTTGAACCTACAAACCATGAGATCATGACCTGAGCTGAAGTCATACACTTACCTGACTGAGCCACCAAGGCGCCCTCTCCTTTGATTCTTAAAAGCCCCCTCCTTCATAAATCTCCCATGACTCACTGAATTATTTATTTCATTTAATTCCCATACCTCCTTGGAACCTTGGGGCGTGGAGGATTAGCACTCAGAGCTGCTTCATCGGGCTCTCACCTCCAGGTTTTTCTCATTTGGTGTCTCATCGATGACAAACATGATAATAATCTTCACGACAGGCCAGGCAGTTTGTTGAGTGCTGGGCATGCATCATCTCACTTCAAATCCCACAAAAGTATTAATATTCCCACTTAGGTGATAAGAACATTGAGATTCACACGGTGTACTTTGCCCAAGGTCACCCAGCAATTAAATGAGGCAAGGCTTGTATTCAAACCCTGGCACCTATGCTCCGAGTCATTAACTCTGCAACATGCCTTTTTTGCGAGGTGGGCTTCCTCAGCAGCCTTCGGAGCACTTTGCCCAACTGCTCTTGGAGTATTAGCAGCAGAGCACTGGAATCAGGCTTATCAGTCAGTCTCTCCCACCAGACTGTGTCTCTGAGGGCCAAGACCTTGTCCCTGTCACCTGTGTCTGCCCAGCACCCTGCACTGTGCTTGGCACACACAGGGGTCTTTAATCCGTTCTTCCTGCAAATGCTTATGCAGTGCTTGCTATGAACTATGCGCTATGCTGGTGTCAGGGAAGTAGCCTTTGCCAACACAGACCAATTAAGGCACCAATAAAGAAAGATTATAATTTTAACGTTGGGTAAACATTATCGTAGTTACATATGCGTCAGGTAGAAGTGACTTCAAAGTCTGGACAGCGTTTCACACAAATGCATAGAGAGAAGCAAAGAGAACAATGAAAACTTTCTCAACAACAAGAGTATGCACCTTGTGACTGACCCTTGTATTTCTGGTGAGCAAGAAATTTCCCTTGAGCTACTTCCCTAGGTAATGTGTACGGCGCCAAGGGTCAGAAGGCCCCCAAACTGGCACTGCAGTAGAGATGACGCCTTCTGTCGGGTTTGTTAAAGTCTCCGCGGGGCGCCTGGGTGGCTTAGTCGGTTAAGCGTCCGACTTTCGCTTAGGTCATGATCTCGCGGTTCGTGGGTTCGAGCCCCGCGTCGGGCTCTGTGCCGACTGCCAGCTCAGAGCCTGGAGCCTGTTTCAGAGTCTGTGGCTCCCTCTCTCTCTGACCCTCCCCTGCTCACGCTGTCTCTCTCTCCTAGAAATAAAAAAAAAAAAAGTCTCCGGGTAACACCTCACAGAGGGAGGGGTAGGTAGGCAGTTGCATCCCTCCTCGGAGAAAACTGCATTCTTGCAACCTTGCACTAGTCATTGGGGTTGCCGGGTTACAGACTAGGACTTGCTCCCTCTGGGAGGACGTCAGACCATGGGCAGAAGGGCATTCCTGGCAGTAGGAAAAGCTTCCTCTACGAAGTGTTCTTGAGCTGGAATTTTGAAACGTTAATAAAGGTTTAAAGAACGAACGAATGACCATCGAGCTGGCGGTTGCCAAGAAGCTAAGGAAAGTATCTGGCGTCCGGATCGTTAACGAAACGGAGGACAGGGAAAAGAGACACGTAGGGCTGTCGGAGAATCGCGCTTTCACAGCCCGCAAGCTGAGAGTGATACCAGCCACACTTTCCACCGCCTGGGGCGAGAGAAGCCACGGAGGGGCGGGGCGGCGGCTCCGGGGGCGGGGCTACGGGAGCCCAGCGGGCTCNGCCGCAGCTTCCCGGGCGGAGACGCAACTCCTGAGTCACTCGGCGGCTTCTGTTGGGTCGGCGCCGTGACGGTTCACTGCGGTGTGTCGTCGGCGCCGCCAGGCTCGTAGCGCGCCTGCCCTCCCGGCCGCCCGGCCGGCCGAGCTCCCGCTCGTGTCCCCCGGCGGGTCCGGGAGATCCGGGCACCGCTTCGACGGCGNGCACCTGCCATACTTCTGTCGCGGCCAGGTGGTGCGGGGCTTCGGGCGAGGCTCCAAGCAGCTGGGCATCCCCACAGGTGAGCGCGGAAGGTCGTGCCCCCGCCCCCCCACCCACCCACAGCACCCCTCGGACTCCCGGGGTTGGGTCAAGCGGGAGCGGGGACGTCAGACGGGGAACCTGGGGCCGAGGGCCGAGGTGACGCCCTCCCCTCCGCTCGGTTCCTGGTTTGTCGAGGCGGGTTGAGGAAACTCGTCCTTGTCCCCGGCTCCGAGCTCACCGAGGACCGGGCTTGCGGGGTGGTGGCGCCAGAAAGCCCAGCTGAGTTCCGGGACCCCTCTTTCCCGCCCCCCTATCCAGCCAAGCTAGAGCCGCCAGGCCTGGCACGCGTCGTCCTGGCTAGAAAGAAAACGTAATGTGAGCCAGTCTGCTTCAGTATCCAAGCCGACCGTAAGGGTTTTTTTGTTCTCTTGAAATGACTTGTTAGTAATGGGATGATAGTCAGATATCTTTTATGGTCTGTTGACGTTCGTTTCAGTAGCCAGGACCTGATGATGCGTATTTCTTCCTTAAAAACACACCCCAGGGTTACCCCTGGTCTTTGAGCTTTGGGACAGAGGCACAAATATTTTGAAAATAAGAATCATTAAAAGAGATTCCTGACCTCCTTAAGAAAGACGAGGCCTGGGAAAAACCACCACCACCCAGCTGTTCACCTGTTTTCTTCTACATCAAGAGTGTGTGGTTTTTTTGAAGAGCTTTGTACACTTAATTGTTCTTAACCTATTCACGTGAAGGCGAGAAAGAAAAGCCTGAGCCAGACGATAGAAGGGAGGGGCCTGGGACTCTTGAGAGCATAAGTGATTTAGACCAGGCTTCCTGGCATGCGGTTTTTGTAACTGTTTACCATGACACTGTTAACCCTCCTAATACTTGTTTCTGTTATTTAGCTAACTTTCCGGAACAAGTAGTTGACAGCCTTCCAGCTGATGTGTCCACTGGCATTTATTACGGTTGGGCCAGTGTTGGAAGTGGAGATGTCCATAAGATGGTGGTGAGCATAGGATGGAACCCGTACTACAAAAATACGAAAAAGTCCATGGTAAGAGTTATGAAAATGGAGTAGCGATTTAAGGTGCTGTTCAGTAGTGGATGCATGTAGAACTCGTCAGTGGTGCTCACACGACCTAGTCCAAATTACTAGGATTCCTGGCAGTTTACTTACTTAAAGGATTTTCAGGTGTTTCCTTACTGTTTGAATGGAAGAGTTTGCTCAGTGTATTTGTGCCTTTGGGCTCTAAAGGGAGTCTCTTACAGAGCACGGTCTCTTGTAAAAGGTGGGTATAATTGGATTGTCCTTTCTAATCAATCTCTGCCTTTTCATTGGAGAGTTTAGTCTTTTTACATGTAAGCTAATGACTGATGAGGAGGGACTTCTGCTAGTTTGCTGTTTTCTATATGCCTTACACCTTTTTTGTTTGTTATTTCGTCCACTATTGCCTTTTGTATTTTAACTTTTTGTTTTGTAGTGACAAATTTTGATTCCCTTATTTCCTTTTGTGTACTTGACATAAATATTTTGTTTGTGGTTACTGTGAGGATTGTATTTAACATCCGAAAGTTATAAATTCTGGCACACTTATCTTTTAAGACCTGTAGAAAATAAAAAAGTGGAGTTTCAAGCCAAAATCACAGTATTAATTTTTATAGCTGCCCGTGGGTTAACTCTCACTGGCAATAAAAGTGAATTACCTACGGGACACCAGGGGGCTAAGTCGGTTAAGGTTAAGCATCCAGACTTCGCTTCAGGTCAAGAGCTGATGGTTTGTGAGTTCAGCCCAGTGTCAGGCTCTGTGCTGACAGCTCAGAGCCTGGAGCCTGCTTCAGATTCTGTGTCCCTCTCTCTCTGCCCCTCCCCTGCTCTTGTTCTGTTCTCTCTGTCTCTCAAAAATAAACATTAAAAAGTGAGAGCATGTTTTATAAAATTGAGCTTGCCACATTTAATACAGTTCATTCACTTTTGAATTACGTGCTCATCCTGCTAAGCTGGGACTGCTTACTACACAAATGGTGTTTTCTGATAAAATTGAAAGGTGATGCTTTTTTTTTTTTTCTCGTCTTAAACTACCTTGAGGGCTTACCCTTCTGCTCTTTTCACAATACCCCTACCCCTTAAGAGCTTAATCTGCGAGATAGGGGTGAGTCTTGGTCAGCTCAGGTGCATGGCAGAAACAGAGTTGGTATAAATTTCATCCTCCTTGAAGAGTTTATAGAAGTGTGTCACAGTTGGAAAACCACAGGACTAAGTGCTGGTAAAAACAGTAGAAATGGCCTAGAAGTGCTTAACATTGTGTTCAACATTTGTGGCATAACATCATCCTTACTCAGTTACAGTGTTTACATGTAAGGTCGAGACAGAAACAGGACTGATGGAAAAATTCAGGGAAAAAAAATTGCACTTAGATTTTAACCTGTCGTTAAACATTTAGTAAGAGTTCATCACCCCCACCGTAACTGTGAAGACAATATTTCAAGTTTCAGGTATTCTGTGATCAGATGGTAATCTTTTCAACATTTCTTAACTCTAGGAAACTCATATCATGCACACCTTCAAAGAGGACTTCTATGGGGAAATCCTCAACGTGGCCATCGTCGGCTACCTCAGACCTGAAAAGAACTTTGATTCTTTAGGTGAGTTCCAATTATGTCTTCTGAGGTATTAGTGCAGCTACTTCTAATGTTTCTCGTAGTAACAAGGTGGCAGGAGAGATGGCATTTGAGCATTGAGTATGTGCCAGGCGCTGTGAGTGCCTGCCCTTCATGAATCGAGTCACTTCTCCCCACCATAATATATGAGGAATTACTTTGCCCAGTTCACAGATGAGGAGGTCGTCAGAGAGGGGTTAAGTAGTTTGCCCAGGATCCACAAGTATGTGATGGAGCCTAGATGCAAACCCAGTGCGCTGGCTGCTTCTGTCCCAACAGTAGGAAGTGTTTGTTTTCTTTTCCTGTTTCAGGGAACAAGAGAGGGTGCTGTCATGCATGATGGGTGCTTTGCAGAGCTTGAAGTGTAACAAACTAAGGCAGTATTTGAAACGGAATGGCATCAGCACGTTAGCGTAGTGTGGTGGTTTTAATTCCGTAGCAGAGTTTCTGTTACAAATGTAAATACTGAAGAGGCTTGATCCTCAGCATTTCTTCCATTTGGTACTTGTGACATACCCTTTGGCTAATGCCTTTCTCTGAGAAATTGCGAGGAGATGAGGAACATCTTTTGTGTGCCATTGACCTTGACTTTAGTCTGGAAGAAGGGACGGAACAAACATTTACTGGGCGTCACCCCTGTGCTAGAGACGCTGCAGGCCTGTGAGCTTCTAGCAGAGTCTGAATCAAGGAGCAGAGAGAGGGTTGTGGCGGTTTTTCATGATTTTCATTGTCTGCCTGCTGTGTTCTCTCTGCAGAGTCCCTCATTTCGGCAATTCAAGGTGACATTGAGGAAGCCAAGAAACGACTAGATTTACCAGAACATTTGAAATTCAAAGAAGATACTTTCTTCCAGGTTCCTAAAAGCAAAATGATGAATGGCCACTGATGAAAAGTCACCTTACTCTTATTTATTCATTCACCGTTTTCTAGAATTTTACTCTTCACAACTCCTCAGTCGTTAGATTTTAACAATCAAATGTTTTCCTACAGCTGTGAATTAAACAGTGCAGTGTATTTACCCCATTATGCTTCAGCTGTTCACATCCAGCGCATCATGCTATAGTACTAAAATGATTCATTTTAAAAATCAAGCTGCTTTTTTATGTGATATGTCCATTGAAATGTACCTCTAGAAAGGTGGTCAGGGTCTTATAATGAGAATGAACTGTATATAAGTGTGGGTAAGAAGGCAACTCACTAGTTTTGAGATGTGGACCATAATTCTCATGGTAAGCAGTAGCATGTACGTGCCTACATAGGGCGTGCTGCTAACTAGTGAAGGTGTATAAATAAATGTATTCACCAGAGCTCTGAGAGCTTATTACGAACCTACGAGGAAAAATCCAGACTTTATATTTTTGATATTTGGTATATTAATATATTACAAATAGTAGATATGTGGGATTTCACTGTAGTTAGTCATTTCCTCTATGAGGTCAAATCATTGTACTGTGTTCCATTGTTGTTACAGCTGCCTCAGCCCCGATTGGTCTAGACTCCCTCTTCCTATCGATTGTCCCCAAAAGCAGTAAACTTAGTCTTTTTCTAACTCTCTAGATGGCATCTGTGTTGTATAACATTTGTCCTTTTTAGGGTCGATGTTCAGCATTTTTCTTGACTTTGGTTCTGTTTTCCTTGAAGCAGTTGTCAGTGTCAGGGTTTGTTTTGTTTAGTTTTTGTTTTTTTCCCCTTCTATTACATGTAAAATAACCTACAGCTGCACGCTTGGACAAAAGCTGGCATCCGTATCTACCATTCCGTCCCTTCGCCCTATGAACAGTGACTACGGCAAAGCTGTATTGCATTTTAGGGGGAAAAAAAAGCCCAGCCCTTCATCTCTAGGTTTCCTCACGTTTAAGGTGAGCACACAGTGGATGATTTTTATCTACCAGTTTTTTGAAGAGCACAAACATTTGTTTTCCCCCTGGGGAAACCATTTAAGAGCCAATTAAATTATGAAACAGTTATTTATTTTTAATGTAATTATATATTCCTGAGCAAACATAAACTGTCGTAGCTGTGGACGCATAAGGTAATTTAATGCTAAACAGTGCTTGTTGCTTGGGAAAAAGGCATATGTAATAAAGTTTTAGTTAAGTAATAATCTTCCCGTGATGCATTTTTTCTTCTTCCTCCTGTCTAAGAAGCAGTTTTTGGCTACTTGGGAGGCGTATTTATACTGGTGGAGAATTGAAGTCTGTGGATATTTAGGGAATGGAGACTACAGCTTGTTGGGGCCCCCTGGACACATTGGGCTATGGTTCGCTTATGCACCGGTTTTGGCGTGGGGGAAGGGAGCGGAATGATAGAGAAGGTCATTTTTAAAGTAATTCCTTATAAGGCATTGTCTCTAATCTGCATAGAGAATTGATTTTAACAAACATCTAAAGTAGAAAAATCCCTAAAGCATCTGGAGAAGGGAAACATGGGTAAATTTAGTTGGACTGTGTTTTTCTGTTTGGCGTATGAACTTCGGGCAGATAATGTAATGTTTGTCTTCCTTCCTTCATGAAAATACTTAGGAAATGTAATTCAGTGCTGAAACGCTTGAAAGAAGCTTCAATTATTAGTGGCTTTATAAAGCAGAGAGAAAAACTGGCATGGGAAGTGTAAAACCAGATTTGTATGTGTTTGCCTAGCCTGCTGCTAATCGTGTCCTCGCTAAGCGTGTGAGACGTCTCTGCTCTGGTCACCCTACGATTTGGGAATTGTACATTGTGAGTTGCAGGAGATAATGGCATCCACACTTGTTAAAGATTTACATGGACTACGTACGATGAGAAATTGCAGTAGTACCGTTCTCGATGAATCTGAATGACTTCAGGCCTTGAAATAAATCTCGACCAGGTGACGTCTCTTTCCCTGTGTCCCTTTGCACCTTTCGCCTCGTGTGTGTACCCGCGTCCCTCCTTTGTTGGCTGGCGGCTCCTTGGTGGCGGGTTGGAGGCTCGCGTGGTGGTGGCAGGCGGCATCTGGAAGGGGGAGCCGGCACGCAGTGGTAGTTCTAGAACCTACTAGCTGTAGAGTCCCCAGAAGCCCGCTTTCTGAGGGTGAAGGTCCCCATGATATTTTAGAGTCACAAGAGCCAGGGGAGTACAAGTAGGTGTGAGTTCCCTCCCCTAACTCTCGCTCCAGAACAGCATCCCGTGGCCCCCATGACTCGCCGTCCCTTGGACCTCTGGCCCATATCCAGTGCACGCAGGGACGTGCGGGGGTTCTTGCCACGCTGACCTCCTGTGCTCTCAACAACAGGGGTTTAAGCGTTCGTAGTTAAGACTCCTATGTGACAGTTGTGGTCAGGGAGACGGAAGTGGGACATTTACTTAGAATTTATGAGGACAGTGTTGCTTGGCCTGGTAGAAGTGCTCGCCTTTTCCTGTTCCCCTCTAACTTGGAAGCTGGTCGTGAGGCTGATAGGGGAGATCCAATCTGACCTCCAGAGGGTGAGCTGGGCGGGCGCCTGGGTGGCTCAGTCGGTTAAGCATCTGACTTCGGCTCAGGTCGTGATCTCACGGTCTGTGAGTTTGAGTCCTGCGTCGGGCTCTGTGCCGACAGCTGGGAGCCTGGAGCCTGCTTCAGATTCTGTGTCTCCCCCTCTCTCTGCCCCTCCCGAGCTCATGCTCTGTCTCTCAGTAATAAATAAAAACATTAAAAAAGAAAAAAAAGAGACTGAGCTGGGAAATAAATCTATCCTTTAAATTGACGCTATCCTAAACAAGAGTTAGCACAAAGAAATTACAGAACAAGCCCTACAAATTGGATGACAGGTCCAGGGATTACCAGGGTTGGACATGGCTTTAATGTGTGGAGAGGAGTGTTAGAAATGGTAAAATAAGGTTCTACAAAAATCGGGCAGTGGGGAGGTAGGCAGGGGGATGGGAGGAATAGATAAAGGAGACTGAGAGGTACAGACGTTCAGTCGCACAGTAAGTCACAGGGAAGAAAAGTGCAGCACGGGGACCATAAGGTAGTAACGAATGGTGACAGATGGTGACGACAGTTACCGTGGCGAGTACTAGTAACATGTTGAGTTGTTGAATCGGTATGTTGTACGCCCGTGTGGTTATTTTATTTCAATAAAAAGTTAATTATAGCTTTATTAGAGTATAATTGACATAAGTTGCACCTACTTAAATTGTATGGCTTGGTAGGTTTTGATATATGGATACACACCTGTGAAATCCAAACCAAAATCAGGGTAATAAATATCATTCCCTGCCCCCCCCTCACCCCGTTGGGGGAGGATGAGCATGGACTGAAAGTGGTATTCACATCTTCACCTCCGGGGTGTCCAGGTGAATTTAAATGTCAGTGTTTCTGTTGGAGGTGTAGACGGTCACAGGATGCCAGCACTGGGTAGGGACGTCTTGACAGCCAGTGTGTTAGCAGGGGGCACCTTTGTGGGGAGGGAGCCGAGCTGTCAGGAATGGGATTGCTCTTGTGAAAGGTGACCCCGGAGAACACTCTCTTGCTCTTTCTGCCATGTGAGGACACTCTGAGAAGTGGGCAGGCTGCAGCCAAGGGGAGGCATCTCACCAGAACTTGACCAGTGCTGGCTTGGACTTCTAGGCTCCAGAGAACTGTGAGAATTACATTTCTGTCCCCGAAAAATCACCCAGTCTGTGGTATTTTCTTGTAGTGTCCTGAACCAACTTAGAGGAACCCTGATGTGAAGCTTAGAATAGATGGTGTCTTCCTTCCCTGCTCTCTCTCCCTCCCCTTCCCTCTCCTCTTCCTCTTCCTCTTCCTCTGGCGCCCCCTCTCTTCTTTTTCTCTCTAATGGAAACAGGTGTGAGCCATTGGATTGGGAGTGAAGAAGTTACAAAGGCGTCGTCTATAAATATTTTATATTTATAAATTGCCTGCCTCTATCGAATTTCGTAAGATCCGTGCTCTAAACCATGACTAGCTCCCTGGGTCACCCAAGACGTGGGAGAAGCAGGGCTGCGGAGGGGGTGGGAGAGGGGTGGGTGCCAGTCCCTGTATAGCCTTGAGCCTTCAGTTTTGCTGTCTGGAGCGGCGCCTCATCTTAGGAAGCACTTAGCTTGTCAGCAAGCCTGGCCAAAAGGCAGATAGAGAAGTCAAAACTACCCATGAATGCTGCTTAGCTTTAAATTGCAAACGCCTGGGTTTTTTGTTTCTTTTTTTAATTTTTGAGTTTATTTACTTTTGAGAGAGTGAGCAGGGGAGGGGCAGAGAGAGAGGGAGACAAAGAATCCAAAGCAGGCTCAGGGGCCTTGAACACAGACTTAGATTATGACTGAGCTAAAATCAGATGCTTAATTGACTGAGCCACCCAGGTGCCCCAGGGTGTTTGGGAAGCTCAAACATGAAATTTAATCCTTTCACATCTCTTTGCATGTCGGCCAGGGCCTCATTCTGGGACTGTAGAGCCCTTGGTTGGGTTTGAACAGGCAAGGGTAACTTAGCAAGTAAAAGAATCCGACTATTCTCCCTCATGCTCTTGTCCAGTGAGTCCTAGAGTTGGATTCTCTTAAGTTGAATCCCAGTATTATGTCACCACACTGTGTTATCTTCTATAGTTCCCACAGCAGACCTAAGCCTCCGATGTTCCCTTTTCGCTTAGGAATCTAACTGGTTGCAAGTAACAGAAATGCACTTGGCCTGGTTTAAGCAGGAAATGAACCTCCTTGGAAGAATGATGGGGAACTCAGAGGTTGGATGGGAAAGCTGGAGGCTGGGTAAGAACAGAGGACCCCAGAACCAGAGCCGGAATCACGCAGAGCTGGCTCACCGGGAACTGCGCCACCGCTGCTTGGGCGAGCATGCCCCCGCGGGGCCCTGTTGCCCTGGAAACTAATCTTTCTATGATTAATATCTGATTGGCTGAGCTTTGGTCACGCGCCCGTGTGTTAGCTGCAAGGGATGGGTTGGAAAACTGAGCACCTCTTTTGGCTTCTGGAGAGAGAGAGAGACACTTATCCACCAAGGCCCATACAGTGGGAAGTAAGTTCTGTAAACACGATAAGGGGGAGTCTAAAAATGAACAGTAAGGAAATAAATGACAAAACCTCTGCTCTCATCATCTAAAGAAAAAAAGTCTATAACCCATAGCGTTTCCTTTTTTACCTTGATTTGCAGGAAGCTCAGGGCTCATGTTCGACGCCAGTAGTGATAATCCTATAGAAACCCGATTTTCAGAGTGTTCTTGGAAGAGCCTAAGAGCCTCATGGAGGCGTACCTGGGCTGGATCTCCGCCCTGCCCTGCCCTGCTTGCTTCAAGGTAGCACCCCCTCACTGTTTAGTGTCTGTATGTTCTCCTGAAGACTTTTGGTGAAAGACCTCCACTGCTAAGGAATATTTAAACCTCTGCTTGGGTGGATTAGCCCACTTGGCAGGCTCTCTCAAGGCTCCCATTCTATTTCCAAGGCAACGATCTTGTTTTGTGCACATGAGAGAAGGCACCAGTATGCTCTTCTCTGCAAGCAGGTGGATCTAAATCCTCAGAGAGTCACTCCCTCCGGGGCATTGAGAAAGTTCCCTGGTGTGGGTTCTGCCTGGGTCCCTGTAAACAAATACCTGCTGCTAACTCTGAGTCACTTACAGGAAGTCCATGTTCATCTCGGGGCCCCTTTAGGCCTCTGAGAATTCAGAACATTTTCCCCGGCCGCTCAGGGTGCTGTTTCACTTGTGGATTTGCTGGAATTTCAAGTTTCTTAAAGGCTCTCCAGCCAGTACAGAATTTCTGTCAAATGAGGCTTTTTGTTTTGTCCTCAAATCTCTTCTGAACCCAACAAAACCTAATAATTAGTGTTCTGAGATTTCCACCATAGTTCAAGACTAGGACTTTCCCTGGCCCATAGCCTGACCAGCTGGACCTATTCTCTTCTGTTTCCCATAGACTTAGTTTGAATACTTCTCATGGGGTGTTAGGGAAGATGGAAGTGTTCCCTTGGGTTTTGTGCCCTTGAATGTTTGTTTCCATTCCTTTTTACAGTCTTGCCAAAAGATGGATAATAGGAAAGGTCAGTTACTGCCACAGCTTAACTACATTGAGGATATCTTGTTTTTTTGTAAGAACACAGTTTTAAGGGTAAAACCTGGAGAACTAGGTACACACTGAATATTCAGAAGAAGAGTAGGGTCCCTGTGTTTCACTGGAGAGATTCAAGATGCAAGTGGTTACTTTCTCCCCATCTACTGACCGGTGGTGGATTTTAGCTGTTGCAGCGACAGGAACTTCTGTGTGCTTTTACTTCCATCACTTGATTGTTCTTCGCAATAAGCCATCTAGCTAGATAGTATTGTTACCACACTGCAGATGAAGAAATGGAAAAGTCAAAGGTAAACTCAGTTCAGGTCAAACTGTGTAGGAAGAAAGTTTCAGAGCCGAGTGTTGGAGCTCAACCTATTTCAAGAGGGAAACAATCTTGGCTGACCGAGGCCTAGCCGCCTGGCCCCAAAGGAGTTTACAGTGTGAACAGGACCCTGGGGGTCCTGGATGGTGGGTGGGAACAGTGCGAGTGGGGGAGGGGCACAGGAAGAGAGAGAATCTCAAGCAGGCTCTGCACAGTGTGCAGCCTGACACAGGGCTTGAACTCATGAAACTGTGAGATCATGACCTGAGCCGAAATCAAGTGTCAGTTAAGCCTCCGGCTTCAGCTGAGGTCATGATCTTGGCAGTTTGTGGGTTGGAGCCCCATATTGGGCTCTCTGCTGTCGGTGTGGAGCCTGCTTTAGATCTTCCTCTGTCTCCTCCTCTCTGCCCCTTCCCCCTGCATGCTCTTTCTCAAACATAAATAAACATTACAAAAAAGAAACAATTTTTAGTGGAGAGTGAGTGAGGAAAAAAGGCAGAGAGTTCTCAAACAGGGAAGCATTAATCACATTGACACATTGTGGACACAGGTCTCTTGAGTCCGGAGGAATAGGGACGTATCAAGGATGTCGGCCATAGGCCAGATCCGGAGGGTCAGCTAATGTCAGGGAAGAGTGCCCAGGCTTGAGCCTTCAGCCTCTGGCAGGCTCCTTGGGCTACCTGTTGTTACTTCATTGCCATCCATCTTCTGTTCCGCGGAGAGCTCCATCGCACAGGGACTTTCCCCTGCGAGCTTGTGCTGCCTTGTAATTCCTAAACCGCTGATTCCAGACTCCAAGCCTTTGCTCATTCTCTTTCCATTGCTTCCACTTACCCGAAGCCCACCCACCCGTCTGTAGAGTCATGTGAATAGGGAACTTTTCTTTGTGCTTTTGGAAGAGGTCATCAAGGGTAAAATCTTTGTAACGGATGATGCTAACTGCCCTCCCCCCCCCCTTTCCAATCCTAGGTCCTAGAAAATCCAGGTCATGCTGAGACGTGTGACACCTGTTCTGTAGGTCACTTTCCTCCTACCTAGAGTGGAGTAGAGTTGATGAGGGAGGGAGAGAGGAGGGTGGGAAGGCTCCTTTGGAGATGACATTGGCATGCTGTTTGTACCCCTTTCAGATACATCGGCAGAGAGCTAGTGATTCCTAGGTTGGGAGATGGAATGTAAAGATTGGATAAGAAGCTATAGCTAGGCTGGCCGTTGACAACAGACCAGAGAGGGAGAGAACGTGGCACTTCAGGGAGGGGTGAAGAGAGGGAACAAAAGGCACTTCTCCCGGACCAGATGTACAGATAGGGCTAGAGCCAAATCTGATAGAGCCTCTACCTAAGAAGGCAATCTGGAGCAGTGAAGTGACCCAGAAGATGGGCAGAGGACGATTTGCAGAAGCTCGGGATCTGAGGGACCTAACGGGCTTTCCCAGGCTTTCTTAAAGTATACATTGTAAAATCAGATCTGTGGATCGTGGTCAGCATCAAAAAAAAAATTGAGAATATGCTGAAAAATATGATTTGGAGAAGTATTATTTCCTCAAACTTTTGCTTTGGTTTTATAAAGAGGCATTGGTATACATTTTATTTTGTTTTATTGTGGATTGCAGTAAAAAAAAAATAATAATAAGTCCCTGATTTGATCTGCCCTCCTTGGGTTAGGTTCTAGAGCTATCAGGCAGTTGCAGTCTGGGAAATGAGGAAGAAGCCAGCTCAGCCAGTATCTATGCAAATAGACATGTTATTTTACCTCCCTGCAGCTCGGGTCATATCTATGAAACAGGAATAACAAACGGTGGTTACCTGGAGGGTTGTGACCATTATAAGGACTAAACAAATCTGATCCTGGCAAAGTGATTTTTAGTGCCTGGAAAACAGGGCTTGTTACTGCTGTAAGGTGGCCATTTCTTCCTCCGGCCACAGATAACATTGCAACTCTAAGGTCACAGCAAAAATGTTCCCTAGATTACATGCGGAGTCTAGTTTGGGTGGCGGCAGACAGTGCTGTCTGTGAGCAGATAGGCGCTCCGCAAATATTTGTGGAGGACTACTGTGTGTTAGCCCTGTGCTGTGTGCTCGGGGTACACAGTGGAATAAGTTGATGTCTGTGACTCTGAGGAACATTACAGGCAGTTTCCCAGAGAATTTCTGGTTTTATTTGACTTTATCTTCTCCTCCATGGGGTTCCTGGTATATTTTGGATCTCTGGGAAATAGGGGTTTGAGTCCATGTCTGTGGATGGAAGGAATCATGGGCTGTCCTTGCCTCCCCCAGATGCAGTAAATGAAGGGTCATCGTGTCCGTTCATTTATTCCAGTACCTTCTAGATGTGGAAGAAAAAGCAGCCCAGGAGACTTCTCCACAAGCCAGCATTTTAGGAAAGAGGAATTTGCTCTTGTATACATCCTCTGGTGTTGATTTCACTGTGTCCACTAAAAGAAGTTTTCAGAAAAGGAACCAGAAAGGAAATAGATGGTGCCAAATGACAGAGGGGAAGCTTACGGATTTCTCCACTCTTTGCTGGCTCTAAGCAGCCGGCAAGCCAGTAGGAGAAATAGAGCCAGGGATGTGGTGTGGTCTCCGCCCTCTCTTCCAGCACTGCCAGTCCCTAAGCTACGTAAACAGGGCTCTGATGTCATGATCCGACCCGACGGAGGTCCCAGCCCTTCCCTCCATGCCTTTCAGAGGGTGGTGAAGCCCTCCAAGTGGGTTGCCGAGGAAATTAACAGATTGACAGGCTGGGCTCTTTTTTTGGTTTTGTTTTAGCCCAGAGGGAGGAGAAGCCAGGAGAAAAAGGAAGAAAAAAAAAAAAGGCTGAGTTGGGACAAAATAAAGCCCTCCCCACCCATTGCCTGGGAAGGGGTGTACCCTGCACTTAGGCGAGGCCCCACACCAGCTAGTGTAGTGCGTGCCTTTTCCAAAAGGGCCAAGGGCCACGGGCCACCTTTCAAAATGGCCACGGTGAAAGTTTACACTTCGGTTGTTGTGCAGTCTACAAGTTACAGTGCACAAGGCCCAGCCATGTGTTATCTCTGATGACTTGGCCAGGGTCACACAGCCTGAGATGAGAATGAAGATATCCTGAATGTGAAGAGCAAATCTCTTTCAATTAAGCTTTTTATGTCTGGAAAAAATTTCTTCTTCTATACCAGGCCTCCTTCCTTGGGGTTTTCCTTAAATCTCCATGTTGTGTAGATCTTAAAGAACTCTTCTTCCCTTTTCTCCAAAGCTACCACCTCTGTATGCAAATTCTTTGACCTACTTGGAGGTGATAGATTTTGCAAGTCTCACGTCGCTCTGAATATCCTGAAATCATGGTCAACTTCATGAGTGTGTCTTCTGGGCTTGGGTTCCATGCTTCAAGCCAGTGCTCCACTGCCGCCATCTTGAAAATATTTTTTAATCATTTTTTTTTTTTTTACTGTTTATTTTTGAGAGAAAGAGATAGAGTATGAGCCAGGGAGGGGAAGAGAGAGATAGGGAGACATAGAATCCGACAGCCTGCTTCAGATTTCACTGTTGGCACAGAGCCCACGTGGGGCTCAAACTCATAAACCATGAGATCCTGACCCAACCCGAAGTTGGATGCTTAACTGACTGAGCCACCCAGGTGCCCCGCCATTTTGAAATTCTTAAGTTTTCCCCTGGGCCCCACCGATTATATCATGGCCCAATTTTCTGAAAAACCACATCCAGATGGTTGGCATGAAAATGTTGTTTGCTTCCTCCCAGTTTCCAAAGTGTGACATTACAGGTGAACAGAGAAATAGTAACATTGGTGCAGCCCTCTTACAACGGACTTTGACATGCATTATTCCCTTTAAACCTCGCAAGCAAATGTAAGGAGACAAGCCTGTTTGAGGTCATCGGAAATCTACCTACAGGGAACAAAATTGATTTGACGGGCAAACAGCAAACAGCTCTTTAAAAGTAAAAAGCAACCAAAAAACAGGATGGAGAAATTATCCAGATGTTGTACAGCTGGGCTGCAAAGGAAGTTACAGAGGCAGTAAAGGACTCGGTGTGGAGTTTGGCCAAAGGGTTCACAGAGAATAAAAATTCCAGTCTCAGGCCAAGAGAGAGACGTCGTTGGAGCATCCTGGAACATTATTAGTCACAAAGATCCCCCCATGATCCCATAAAGCGCAGGGAAATGTATCCTTTGTCAAGGATTCTTTGCCTAGCTGTTTGTTGACTGGCAATTTGATTTGCTTCCCGTGTTCCTTTATTCCTGGAACATATCAGTACTGAAAACACAGCTCAAGCCACCCTTTTAAGCTTGTGGAACGAAGACCTGAAGCCTGGAACCCATACGAAATACAATTGACCTTGAGCAACATGCGAGTTGGGGTACCGATTCCCCATATGGTCAAAAATCGGCCCGTGCCTTTTGACCCCCCCCCCGCCTTGACTACTAAGAGCCGACTGATGAGCACATATTTTGTACGTTGTATCCTATACCGCATTACAATAAGGTAAGCTGGAGAAAGGAAGATACTAGTGAGAAAATCATAAGGAAAACACATGCACAGTACTGTTCTGTACTTATCAAAATGATCCACATACAAGTGGACCCATGTAGTTCAAGGCCATATTGTTCGAGGGTCTACTGTCCCACCTTTGGACGGTCTCACGGCACCCACACTGTGGGTGTTTAGTTTCCACCTGGTTGCCTGACTCTGCTCTCGTGCCACTGCCTGTCATGTCTGCCCAGCTGTCCTTGTCCCCGATGTCTGAGGTCTAGGCCACTGCTCTTCGCTGCCAGGCGTTGACTGGCTGAATTCAATGGGGCACATGATGCTTGCAAGGCTCTCCTCAACTCACAGACATTTGGAGGCCTCCGAGGCAAAAGACACTGCTTTCATGAGTTCTCAGCTCTACCGTCCAGACAGGCCTATTTTCCTGACTGGTCATTTTCAAATCCTGTAACCGAAAGGGTCTCCTACATGGATTCATGGCAAAACTGACCTGGAAAGACTAGACCGTCACCCTTCCTTGTCCATGTTCTCAGCATATTGCTGAGACTGCCTGTGGCTTCGTAGGCAAACTCCAAAGTGGGAGTTTTTCATGGCTTGGGGAGAAAGGAGGGCTTTATTGTAGAAGTGTGGATTCTCTTGGACAGTCTAGCTATAAAGAGGGTTTTTGTTAAGAAACTATTCGGGGACGCCTGGCTGGCCCAGTCCAGAGAGGATGCAACTCTTGACATTGAGGTCGTGAGTTTGAGTCCCACGGTGAGTGCAGAGATGACTAAAAACAAGGACAAAAACTATTCTGCTGGGGGTGGATCTATGGTTCCTTTTCAGAGAGTGAAAAGGTGTGGAGAGATGAACAGATTTTTATTAGAGGTCAAGCATTTGGCCGACATGCCTACGGCCCTTCAGCTAAAAGTTATCATTTCAGGGAAGAATGGATTTTTATTTCCTCTTGGCTTTGGAGCATCAGATCGCTGGATTTCTGAAGGAGCAATCTCCTCTTTCCCTATCTGCCCAGAAATCAAGTAAGAAAATCCGATTAACAATATGTGCATTTAAAACCACTAATCCAACAGTATTTGCTTTGCTGAGAAGCTCTTGTAAGTAAGTGCCAAGTGGGTGTGTGTTTGCTTCTGGTTTAAGTATGTAGAGCAGGTTAGGTCTATTTTTTCTCCCTCATGTAATATGGCTTCGCAAATCCTTTCAAAATACAGGTGATGGGAAGGAGACTTAAAAGAGAGTTTTCACTGCCACTGAAATGATATGGGAGCGAGCAGGAAGGGGCATTGTTTATGTAATGTCATTCATTCCTCATGGCAACCTGGCGAGGTCGGGCGTTCAAATTTCCCATACATAGTGAGGAATCTGAGAACTTTAGTAACTTACCCAAGATTCCACACAAGAAAGCGCCAGAGCTGGAATCCTATCCTGGGAATCTTTAACTCTCAAAAACGCATATTTCCCTCATGCCAAATCATCTTTGTAAAATGAATACAGAGATGGTGAATCTAATCAGGGCATCACCCACCCAGATTTAAAAAAAAAAAAAAGAGCTTCATATTTAAGAATAGTTTATGAACGGACAGAATGAGATGTAATTATTAAAACTGAAGCGAGGGCATAATCCACAGAGCTGACACTGAGCCAGCATCGTTGGACATTTGCGCATCTTTCCCACTAAGGCTTTTTGGTTCCCTGAGAAACAATACAGGGGGAAATGATCTAGGAAGAGGAGGTGGGGTCCGCCAAACACAGTGTCTGTCTTTTTTTTTTAATGTCTTATTTATTTCTGAGAGAGAGAGCGAGAGAGAGAGAAAGAGAGCATGATCAAGGGAGGGGCATAGAGAGAGGGAGACACAGAATCTGAAGCTGGCTCCAGGCTCTGAGCTGTCAGCACAGACCCCAATGCGGGGCTCGAACCCATGGACCATGGGATCACGACCTGAGCCAAAATCGGACGCTTAACTGACTGAGCCACCAGGCGCCCCATGCCTGTCTTGCTTCTATGAACTTCAAGGGGCCCTGGTTGGCAGGAGGACTAATATCCTTTATCACATGTAGCTGAACTAGAGCTGTGAGTTCAAGTTCATGGGAAAAGTGCTTATCATTTTGTTTTTTATTAAGGAGTCTCTATACCCAGTGTGGGTCTCCAACTCAACGACTCCAAGATCAAGAGTTGTGTGCTCCACCGACTGAGCCAGCCAAGTGTCCCTGCATCCTGATGGTTTTATTGTTTTTTCCTCCTGAATTATTGCATTGCTTGCATTCTCCCTCATATTTGGTTATTTGTACGCATAATTGTTTTTCTCACCTCAATATTAAATTATTTGGGGACAGATGTTTATTTGCTCTCTATGGTTCTGTTGCATAATCCACATAAGTTTTAAAAAAAATATTTATTTTGAGAGAGAGTGAGCAAGCGAGTGAGCACTCTTGCAGGGGAGGACCAGGGAGAGAGAGGGAGGGAGAGAATCCCAAGCAGGCTCCGGGCTGTCTGTGCACATGCGGGGCTGGGTCCCACTACCCGTGAGATCACGACCTGAACCAAAACCGAGAGTGGGATGCCGACCAACTGAGCCGCCCAGGCACCCCCACATAGGAAATTTATGTAAACTTTTAAATCTTGCTTATTAGTACGTGTAACTATCATAGCATATTTGGGAGAGCCTTTCTAAACTTACTTTTAGAGTATTAGAGAGTAAATTGTAAACAGAAGTGAAACTTTTGTAAATGCTGTACTGTCTTTGTATTTCCCAGTGAGGAATTAGTGTGGAACTCGGAACAAATACTGGAAAGATGCAGTGCGCTTTTTGCGAAATTGATTTCCAGAAGATTTTTATTGGTTGTGATGGGCAGAATCCTAAACCGGCCCCTCAAGTTTTCCCACTTTAATCTCCAGGACTGTGAATCTGATGGGTCATTATGCCTGTGATTATGCTATGTTGTAGCCAAAGGATCTCTCCACATGAGCTTTCAAAAGCAGAGATTTCTCCAGCTGGTAGCAAGAGGGAGCATTTCAAAGTCGGGTGGATGTTGGCTTTGCAAGGGGGCTGGGCACCAGGCATAAGATCAGAGTGGCCTCTGGGAGCTGAGAGTCATCCTTGGTCACCAGCCAGAAAAGTAAGGGGGACCTCAATCTATAGCTACCTGAAACTGAATACCTTGTAAGACAGTTTTTTCTCCAGAACCTCCAGGTAAGAGGCTTGCATCTTGATTTTGCCCTGTGAGACCCTGAGCAGAAACCCCGTGTAGACCATCTCGTAGACTTCTGGGTTATAAAACTGTGAAATAATAAATGCATATTAAGCTGCTCTACGTGTAGTAGCTGGTTATGCAGTAGTAAAAATGAACACACTGGCTTCCTCTATTCCAAGTAATACATGAAATTGTCCACATCGCTACAGGTAGCAGTGGACAGAACTCTGGAGTTGTGTAGTTAAAAGTCTTTGCTAAAACAGGGGCAGTTGGGTGGCCCAGTTGGTTAAGTGTCCGACTTCGGCTCAGGTCATGATCTCATGGTTTGGGAGTTCAAGCCCCACATCGGACTCTGCTCACAGCTCGGAGCCTGGAGCCTGCTTCTGATTCTGTGTCTCCCTCTCTGTGCTCCTTGCTTACTCTCTCTCTCCCTCTCTCTCTCTCAAAAGTAAATATTAAAAAGTCTTTGCTAAAACATTATTCATTAAATTTGTTTTTCTTTGATTGCTGGTGGAAATGAGCAAACAAGTGATTCTTTTGTTGCCTTCTGATAGCATTGGAGCTGGGAAACTAATAGAAAAAAGGCAGGAATTTCTGGATGAGAGATTTGATAGTGAGAGAAAGAAATCACAGAGGGAAAGATTCTACCTAAAAAAGAGTGGTTGTGTGGAAGCTGGCTCGGCCCGGCTCATGAAGCTAGTTGTTCATTGGTTAAGAATCTTCTGAGTCAGTTGTTAGACATGGCTGTAATTAAAAATTAAGTTCTAAAACTGTCACTGAAAGAAGTTATATTAAGAGCACAGGTAACAAATCCCCCAAACTCATCACTTCCCAGTCATTTTACATTTTACTATTAGCTGTGCTCTTGAGGTTATTTTTGTCCCTCATGTGTCTTTCGGGTAGAAATACCATAATGATTTGCCTCTTCACAGTTCTTCCCGGCTCCACCTCACGTGACGTCACATTTGAAACTTGAAATTGGCAATGATGGGTATATTTACACTGCGGAGCCTGGCAAATGCCTTTTCTGAACCAATGAAACAGTTCTTTTGGGACTTGAATCAGGGCAAGGTAGGGCCTTTTTCTTACTGGACAAGGACCCAAGAGAATGCAGCCTGGCACTTTGAGGGGAGGCCCCCCGGGGAGAAGGGAGCCTACACTGCAAAAGGCAAAAAGGCCAGGGATAATCAACCAGTACCAGACGCTGTGATTTGAGCGCCATTTCCAGCATTACCTGTTCCCACCCTAGACTCTGATTAAATGAGCCAATACATTCCTTTTGTGTTGAAGCCAGTTTGGGTTGACCTTTCTGTTATTTTTAACTAAAAGCGGCCTAAAATATACAGCAAGATGTAGATCAGGACCAGACTGCCCATCCTAGCCACAGAAGAGGCTTCCCTGCTAGCGGTAACTTAGAGAGATGGGAATCCTCCTGACCCCCGTCTTGTTCTGCTCTTGCATTATAATCCTCTGCTTTGCAAACACAGGTTTGCTTCATGGAATCGTTTAATTAGCCTTATTTCGTTTCCCTTGGCAGCTGGGATCAGCTCTTAGCAATGAACACTTTTGTTAGATTGGAAGACATTCTTACCGGGTTATCTAACGGCTCTACCACTCGCCTCTTCCTTGATAATGGGAAACTTTATTGTGGATGGCAAAGCCCCAGAAGAGGAATCGTGATTTTTCTAAACCCAGCAAGGTAATCAATCTCATAACTCTTTACCAGATATTTGCTTTCAAGCCTTCCCTACAGCTAAGTATGGCCACAGGACCTAGTTCTGACATATACTCTTAGCTCAGAAGGTGACTGCAATTATTTTTTATATCTGTAATCACTCAGCAGATTTATGCGTTTGTATCGCTGGGTGTGTTAGTCACTGAGGCAATAGAAGGAAACAGAACAGACATCATTCCTCTTATCTTTCTTCACCTTTATGAGTTTTTTTGGGGTCTATGTTGAGAACAATGCAAGGTAGGTGTAGGTGGCTTTAAATGTGAAGCCCCAAGTACATCCTTAAATTTTGGTCACATTTTTTCCTTACCATATGTTGTTGATACATAGTGATCAGTTAGATTCAAAGGCTGTGCCAGGCACACATCAATAGAAATCTTATATTTATCTTTGAAACACACTCTATTTACACTTACTACATTTTAGTACAAAATGCAGACTACTATTTATTTTAGTTGATGACATCTAACCTTGGGTAGGACACTGTACAGTTTTGTTTTTCATGAGCTCTGAAGCAGACCTTCTTAACTCTGAACAGATCTTGAAATGTCTATTCCAATGTCAAATGTATGTAGTAAGGACCTATGTCTTTATCTTCGGGGTTTTCTTTTAAGTTTCTTTTCTTTTAAAGTTTTTTTTTGAAAGAGAGAGAGAGAATGTGAATGTGAGCCAGGTAAGGACAGAGGGAGAGGGAGAGAGAGAATCCCAAGCAGGCTCTGTGCTGTCAGCGCAGAGCTCAATGTGGGGTTCTATCTTACAAACTGTGAGATCACAATCTGAGCCAAAATCAAGAATTGGACACTTAACCAACTGAGCCACCCAGGTGTCCCATAGTCCCATATCTTCAGTTTTAATGTGTTGAGATATATAATTTCTTTCATCCTTGACCCTCAACACTATGCCTCTACGTGGGATAATGCACCTGAACTCCAGGCTCTCATTCATGCCTCACTGCGGTCACCTTCTGGTGATTTCCTGTTATGGCAAATTCCATTCAGGTAAAACTAATTTCCAAATGAGAGAGATCCAGGGATTCAGGTAGAAGTGGAGTGGTAGAACAGAAAGAATATGGACTAGAGAATCCTAGATTCAAATCCCAGGTGGACCACTCACAAACACTCTGACAGCATCTTGAATATCCCTTTGTAAAGAGGAATCATATTACTGCTCTATAGCATTTGTGTCCTAAGGATTAAATAAAATCACAGGAGAAAAGTGCCAATGACTGTGCCTGGCACACAGAAGGCATCAGTTGTATTGTTATGATTTATTTTTCTCCCCAACTAGATCGCAAGTTCCTTAAGACTCAAGATCGGATTGGTTTCACTTGCTGGTGTTTTCCCAGTATCTAGAACAGTGCCTGGCACATGGTTAATTCTTAATACATACTTGGTGGGTTAATATTATTATATTCTCACGAAAGTCAGATCAACCACTTATTGATTCCAGTGACTATTCTACATTCTCTTTTCTTTTTCAAATCAAGTCCAATTTCAAATCAAGTCTAAGCACAATCCCCCCCCCTCTCCCCCCGCCGTGAAACCATCCCCCACAGGCTCTAGTTTGAGTTATCTGGTATTTCTCATGCTTGATGGATACCACAGCTCCTCCCCCCTCCCACTTAACACTGCACTCAGGACCCTTATCACTGTCTGGTTGTTTCATATATGTGAGTCCCGTCTTCTTAAAATTCAATTCCACCAAGAGTTCTTGACTGTTCATCACACTCTGGATGCCGTGCTAGGTTCTGGAAAGGAAATAGTAGCCACTTGGATCAAGGAATCAAGTAGCTGCTCTCCCTTTTAGTAAATACAGACGTATAATCAAGCAGCAACATCACAATGTGACATGAAAAACTATATGCACAGAGTATCTATGTGAAAAAGTATATGCACAGAGTAGCAGAGAGGTGAGAAAGTGATTCATCTTCAAGATGGTCAGGGAAGACAACCCAAGAGAGGATATAATCAGTGAACCTGATTTTACAAGATGGTCTGACATCTTCCAGTTGGTCAAGGTAAGGGAAGAACATTCCAAGGAATGAACAGATGTGCCCAAGGACGTGAGATGACAGGATGTTATCCTGGAGAACTTAGGAGACTGAAGAATCTGGGAGCACCTGGCTCAGTTGGTTAAGAGTTGTCTGACTCTGGTTTCGACTCACGTCTCATGATCTCATGGTTCATGGGATCAAGTCCCATGTTGGGCTCTGTGTTGACAGAGTGTAAGTTGGGAGATAGAGTGACAGAGGGTAAATTGGGAGAAAAAAAGACCGAAGATCAGCAGAATTCAGGAGGAAGTAGGAAAGGTTCAAATGAAAGATGGGGGGGGGGTGTCTAATTGAGTCAGTGAGGTTGGGGCTGGCAGACAGATTGGATTGATTTTTAGGAAGAAGCCTCATAACTGCTCTGACTAGCTTTGGTCCTTGGAGGTAGAAAGATAAAAAGGCAAAAAAGAACCCCTCTCAACAAATAGCATTGTTTTGCATCTCTTACTTGGTAAAGCATAATACCGATCACACAAAAAGCGCTCAGAAATAGGCTGGTAATAAGCCAGTCCCCATAGCATTATTTGGTCTTGACTTAATTTTGTTTCTAGTTTTCTCTTTCTTTTTCTTTTTTTAAATATTTTTATTTATTTCTAGGAGAGAGAGAGAGAGACAGCGTGAGCAGGGGAGGGTCAGAGAGAGAGGGAGATACAGACTCTGAAATAGGCTCCAGGCTCTGAGCTGCAGTCAGCACAGAGCCCGACGCGGGGTACGAACCCACGAAGCACGAGATCATGACCTAAGCGAAAGTCGGACGCTTAACTGACTAAGCCACCCAGGCACCCCAGATTTTGTTTCTAGCTTTAAAATGAATTTCTATGAACTGGAACTTTCCAAGCCCTTGCTCAGCTTCTTCGTGCGTTTCCAGTCTATAAGGATCCTTTTAATATTTCCAAGTTATTTGCAAACAGAAAACCAAAAAGGGACTTTGTTTTCCAACCACATATTTATCTATTTAGACAGTTGTTAGCATAGTATTCAAAAGAAGTCTGAGGATAATGTGGCATAATCAAGAACAAAGGAAAGATGTCAAACTGTACCAACACATAGCTCAAACCTTTCTTTTTTCGGGCTCACATTAGATAACAACACACTTTTTCTTAGTATTCAGGGTTATTTCGACCTCATTTAATCTTTAACTGTGTGTCATAAACACAGATTTTTCTTGGAAAATGATTTCCAGGCTACACAAACACACGTCCAACTCATTCTATCAGGGCTTTAGAATTCTCAGGGAAGATAAAAAACACAGAATAAACAAAATTACTCATTTTCATAGGCAACACTCTGTAATTACACAGCAAAGGGATAAGAAATTCTTCCATTGATAATGATGGCTATCTTACATCTATTTTTAATTTCTAAGAATTGAAACGGGAACCAACAGAAGTTTAAATAAATTTTGAAGAGATGATTTTAAATGATCAAAAATGGCAGAAGCATATCATGTGTGTATAATAACCTTGGTCTCTTACAAATATATTTTTAAGCCAGGGTTGGCAAACTACAGGCTGGTGGTCATTACCTGTTTCTGTAATGCTGTGAGCTAAGAATGGTTTTACATTTTTAAGTGACAGAAGAAAAAGAAAGTCAAAAGAAGAATATTTCACGATAGACGAAAATTATCTTAAATGTCAGCGTCCATGAATAAAGTTTAATTGGAACACAGCCTACTCATTTGTTTCACATGGCAGAGTTGATCAGTGTGCAAAGCCTAAAGTATTTACCATCTGGCCCTTTCCAGAGAAAGTTTGCCAACCTTTGTTTTAAGGGCATTCCCCTGGAGCGCCTAGGTGGCTCAGTGGGTTAAATGTCCAACTTTGGCTCAGGTCGTGATCTCACGGTTTGTTGAGTTCAAGCCCTGCATCGGGCTCTGTGCTGACAGCTCAGAGCCTGGAACCTGCTTCGGATGCTGTGTCTTCCTCTCTCTCTACTCCTTCCATACTCATGTGCTGTCTCTCTCTCTCTCTCAAAAATAAACATTAAAAAAAAGAAAAAAAAAAGAGCATTCCCCTAACGAAACACTGAGGCCTTCAGTACACTGAAGTCTTCTTCACAGAGATTTCCTGTGTCAGTGATATGTGATGTTAAAAGACAAGACAAATGCATGAATTTAGTAAAGGTAACGTAGTTGCCATATCATAAAATAATATACATGCTTTTACTATTTTAGGTTGCTTCTTATTTTATGTCAGTCTAGCACAGTTATTAAGAAAATGCATTTTAGGGTCATTCTTTTTCCTGGAATCTTGATTAGCTCTCTGTGACCTTGGGCTCTTTACATAGCCTCTCGGAGAGTCTTAGGTTTCCTATAAAAACAGAGCAATAATGGTACCAACCTTATGAAGTCATGGTATTAAGTGGGGGTGATTTTTTTTTCTGAAAGGCATTTTTAGCTCGGTACCTATCACATAGTAGATGTGCAATAAATTTTCTTCTGAGTAGCATGCTCATCCGAAAATGCCTTTTTCTTGTGATCCCCTCCTAGTTTTGCCTGTAATTTCTGCTTTGACAAGGAAATCTGCAAAATCTGGCTTACATAACTTCACACAGTTAGAGCCCCTCTCTCTGGATTGTTATTTGTGGAAAACGGTGCCTGGTGCACAAATCCAAGCAGGTAATTGACAGGTGGGAGGACCAAGCAAAGCCTAGGACATCTAAAAACAGATCACAGAGGTAGAGAGCGTTGGAAGGCTGGTGGGCAGCTGGGTTTTTATGCTGGGGAGCAGGACGTTGGGAGCTTTCCATCTTAGAATCCATTCCAACTCTTTCTGTGGGGAGGAGTCGGATGACAAATGGCATGAGGTGGAGAACCTTCTTTAGCTGTTCCTTACAGAGCCAATCTCTGCCTAAAGATAGCTCACGGGAGAAAAACCCCCGAAGGAAAAAAAAAACCTCTTTTATCTCCCTTCCCCCCAAAATCATTTACAGAAATATTGCAATTCCAGAAGTCAGCAAATACCTCCACAAAATACCTGAGAAACGAAATCCTATAGGCGTGCCACTTTTTTTTTAATCGCATGAAACAGTTTATACAGATCTCACTTTTTTTCACTTCTGTATTTTGACATACTATTTTGAGGAAAATCCCTCTGAATTTTACCCTTGTTCCTCGTTATGGTTGATTGAGTTTAGTCACCCCCAAAGAAGAACAAATTATTTCAGCATTCTTACCAACTCTAGTTGGACTCAGGGTTAAGAGGACAAATACATACACCCACACGTCAGCCTGGTGTGTGGGGCTAAAACCCCCAAACTGTAACCCTCACGTGCATGCCTGGGACAGAAAGGGGTGGGGTGAGGGGGCGAGGGGGTCTGTCTACTGGTAGGAGTAACTTTCATCGTCATATTCCAGCTCATCTTCCTCCTCATCCAGCAGCCCGTACTTAAACTTCCGGTAGATGGTGCCATCTTGGCCCATGTAGACGATGTCATCATCCTCCTCCTCATCATAGTCCTGGTCTGTGTACTCAATCACTTGATCCTCTTCAAAGCTGGTGCTTTCAAGATGGCTGCTCTTGTAGGAAACATACGACTTGCTAGGGTCGGCCAGCTTCTCATAGCCGGCCTTTGCTACTGGCTGGGCTCGGCCTCGTGATTTCCTCCAGACAATCACAGCGGCCCCGAACAGAAGCACCAGCATAATGGAGGAGGTGATGAACAGCGCTGTCTTGGTATGCTCACCTGCAGGCCCAGTTTCACTTGCGTGAAGGATACACTCCTCTGTTGGAAGAAGACCCCAGAGGAAGAGGAGAGAGCAGAGAGGGGAAGGATGGGAGAGACGAAATGGAATGAGGAAAATTAGTTTCTGAGGTAAAAAGCTTTGTTTTGTCTTTGAAATCTAAAATGGCAGAATCATTGTCTCTGATTTTCCTAGAGGGCATACCGCTCTTCAGAATTGCACTAGGTACCCATGAGGCTCCCAGTCTGCGTCTGATGATACCGACAAACGCTTCTAGGATGAAGGTCAGTTTGAGAACTGAAGAGTCCCCTCATGCTCATACCTCATGTGTCAGTCGCCAAGTATCCACCCTTAATAATCGATTTTTCTATTTTCCTCTTAAGAAAAATATTTCATCTTGGGCCATGCTTCAGTTATTGCTAAATGCTCTGTTTTTTTGTTTCAACTCTGACTTTCTCTAAGCCCGATTCCTGTCCCCAGGTACCCTTCCATCTGGTCCAACATTCAAAGGTAGAGATGATTACTTACAAAACCATTGACTTATTGTTTTTTTTAAAGTGGGTTCTATGCCCAATGTGGGGCTTAAACTCATGATCCTAAGATCAAGAGGCGCTTGCTCTACTGACTGAGCCCGTCAGGCACCCCTTTCCTTATTCGTTAACCTGCCCAATGGAAGTGAGAAAGAGAGTATGAGAACCAGGGACAAAACTAGCAGGCTCTGTTGGATGTACAAGTTGACATACGCAGTAAGTTTTCCATAAATGGTTTTTGAACCATCTGCTCCCCAGATTCTTTTATGAGATTCTAGATACATTATATACACTAACTTAATGGATATAATTTTGCAGCTAATTATTTCAGGGGCAATTATTTTTTCTTATAACCTACTAGCCAATTAGGTCTGACTCATCACCACAGTGTATTTCTCCTCTCTTTGTGCTAGTGATAAACACATTTCCCATTTTATTCAAATTTCCATCCTCATGGGATTTCTGCCCATCCAGCAGAGTTTCCTCTTCTAAAATAATAGCACTACCATAATTATTTTTGACATTAACAATAGCAGTGCAGGAGTTTTCTCTGGAGGAAATATTAAAGCACCAGAGGGATGGATAAGCTATCTATGTGTGGGACTTGGAGATAAATATACCCAAGGCAGGAGAATCAATAAAAGATGTTTCAAGATTGTTTTAATTACTAGGGCGCCATATGCAATCATGTCTTCTTACTGTTCCCCAGGCTTAGGTCTGCAGAGTTAGGGTCAGCCTTTGTGATCTGGTTTCTTTGAAGCAGCAGAGAGGCTCAGGAAGAAATGAGCAGGTAATCAAGAGTATACAGACTGTCCAGGTTTGTCCCACGTGGATCTCCAAGGGCCACAGAAGGCCCAGGAAAGCTGACTAAATAGGTCTCAGTCAGAACGGGTTTGGATAAACTCCGCACCCAATGTGTACATACTTCTGGTTTCATTTAAAGCCATCGATGTAATGAGGGTTATTATTCTTAGCTGACATAGCATAGATATTAGGCAGTCAGACCCTGAAGATGGGAAATCAGCTGTTTGTGGGGGTAGGAAAGCTGAAAGAAGGGAACGGTTAGTTTTTGGAAAGATGTTTAGAATTAAATTGCAAAGGCCAATAAAAATAAAAAAGAAATAGCTAGTAGCAGTTATGGGTCTAGGATTAACTTCACTTATACATGGACAGGCTCACATAAATATGATGTCTCTTTGTCAGGCAATGATATATCTGAACCCAAGGAAATGATCTGTTTCTGGACTAGAGAATATATTATAAGAATATATGTATGTATGTATTCGTGTGTGTGTGTGTGTGTGTGTGTGTGTGTGTGTTTATTTAGGAATGACTCCATTTGGGATCTTTCTAAGTTTGTGGCCAGTGAAGACCAAGTACCCATATGGATGGGGTTGGGGGTAGGAGACAGGTGGGGGCCTGGGAATTGGTTAAAAGGATTTTGTTTCTTTTTAGCCTTTGATGAAAGTTCATTTCTAAAATGCCTCAAGTCTTAAGGACCTGTAGATGTTGGCTAACTTCCATAGAATGATTAAAGATAATATTGGCATTAGCTTTTTTGATAGTTGATTCATTTCTTTTTTTCCTAGGAGGAAAGAATAAGAAAGAAGAAGGAAATTTATAAAGATGAGATTCTAAAAAAAAAAAAAAAAAAAAAAGAAAAGGAAAAAAGAAAAACCAAAAGAAGAGATTTTAGACTGACTTGAACTCTCATCTCAGAGGCAGCATAGTAGTGGAAAGAATGCAGGCCATGCTGGGGCCCCTGGGTGGCTCAGTCAGTTGAACGTCTGGCTCTTGACTTTGGGCTCAGGTCATGATCTCATGGTTTGTGAGATTGAACGCTACATCGGGCTCTGTGCAGACAGCTTGGAGCCTGCTTGGGATTCTCTCTCTCCCTCTCCCTCTGCCCCTCCCCTGCATGTGCTCTCTCTCCCCAAATAAATAAATAAACATAAGAAAAATTTTTAAAAGAATGCAGGCTGTGCAGTCCAAAGAATCTATATTCTAATTCCAGATGGACCCTTAACATTGCTGTGGACTTGAGCATGTGAATCAAACCCTTTGAGCCTTGGTCTTCTCATCTGCAAAAGGGGATTGATAATATCTACTTCTAGGGACACTGGCTGGCTCAGTAGGGAAAGCATGCGACTCTTAATCTCCGGGTTGTGAGTATACCACGTTGGGTATAGAGATTACTTAAAAAAAAAAATCTATATGAGTTAATGGACAGAAAGTTCTAGGTACAGTAAGCACATAGCAGGCACTCAATAAAAGGTAGCTCTGTTGATTCTCTGGAACTTTCTATCCTCCTCTCCCCTCTGCTCCCATCTACTTCTGGAGGACAGGCCCTTCCTCTGCAGGCTGCTCTTCCTCTCCCCTCACCTGTGGTTTCCTGGCAGTCACAGCACTCCTGGGCACTGGACGGGTCGGAGGTATTGCAGCAGTGTAGACAACGACTGTCGTCCATATGCAGCAGCAGGTTGGCGGGGCACACGGTGCAGTTCTTGATGCCGGGTCCCTTGCATTCCACACAACTTTCGTGGCATTTTTCACAGTTAAACTTCTCCCCCTGTTAAGAACAATTGGGAGATTGTTTCTGAGTGTGGAGGAATCAACAAGGCATCGGAGTTCCCAGGGGGGCGTTCAGTCTTGTCTCTATGAGGGAGGGAGGTGCGTGGAGGGCGGGAGAAACATTGCTTATTGCTCTGGGTCCCTTTTCACTGTTCAGGGCGGAAGCCTGGACCACCTGTCTGCACTTGAAGGAAATCACTGCTGGGTCTTTCTATCTGAGATCTGCGGGTGACAACAGTGGGAGACTGGGCTTCTAGAACAGCTCAGGTTGCAAACTGAGAGCTCATGCGCTATCCCTGGTCAAGGACAAGTGTTGTCTGGCTCATCCACACTGACCTTCACAGGTAAAAAAAAAAATTTCAATTCATTGCCCACATTCAAAATTAGGATACTCCACTTGTAAATCAGTTCCTAATTTCTCTTTAAAAACTAGACTGTTGGGGGCGCCTGGGTGGCTCAGTCGGTTGAATGGCCAACTCTTCATGTGATCAGGTTGTGATCTCATGGTTGTGATCTCACAGTGGTGAGATCGAGCCCCGCACTGGGCTCTTCACTGGCTGTGTCGAGCCTGCTTCAGATTCCGTCTCTCCTCCCTCTGCCCCTTCTCTGCTCACACACGCACATGCACACGCTCGCTCTCTCTCAAAAAAAGAAACACTAGACTGTCAACACTGCCATCACAACCACACACCAACATCATGGACAGCTGAGTGCCCGCGGCTCCTTTTTTGTGCTCTCCCAGTTGGTATAATCCCAGCTTGCTCTGATGTCACCAAAACACGTGACACATCAAATTCCACTTTTCATCAGGCATACATTGGGGTTTTCTTTGACCCAACACCCTTCACTCATATGCATTCACCTGCTTGGCCTCTGTGGTTATCAGATTCTTGTGGTCCTGCCCCAGAATATCATTTGTGACTGTTTAGCTGAAATAGTTAAATCTCAGTGAAGAGTCAAGCCATCAGGAGAAAATGGCTTCCCTCCTGACAAGTTACTTCTTCACTGGGGCTGAACATGGAGATGAGGGAAGGGATCTTCCTATTTTACTTCTGTGCCATGGGAAAGAAGGAATGCAAATTGCCTTTGTTAAGCACGTTGGCAGTTTCAGGTGCTGATAAGGCATTTTCTCAGCTGCTGTTATCAAGTCATGGATTGTCTGTCAGAGCCTTGGGCTCAATCCCAGCTTTGTTACTTACTATTCATGAGATCTTTAGCAAATTATTCAATCTCTCGGATCCCTGGGTTCTTTAGAGTGTAAGGATTTAAAGAGAGCTCATATGTGAATATGTTGGGTCATGTGAATTTCACCATGGAGACATTTACCTAATTTCTTTATTTTTAAGTTTATTTATTTTGAGAGAGAGAGAGTGAGAGCACACAAGCAGGGAGGGGCAGAGACAGAGAGAGAAAGGATCCCAAGCAGTTTCCACACCATCAGTGCAGATCCTGACTTGGGGCTCGAACTCCCAGACCATGAGGTCATGACATGAGCTGAAACCCAAGGTTGAACTCTTAACTGACTGAGACAGCCAGGTGCCCCGAGATATACTTAATTTCTAAAGTTTGGAAACACAAGAAGCTAGTGAACTCAGAATATCCATGATGTCTAAGCAAGGAAATGAAATCTCTCTCCTTTTTAAAAAAAATTATCTATTTTTGAGAGAGGGACAGAGACAGAGCATAAGTGAGGGAGGGGCAGAGAGAGGGGAAGACACAGAATCCAAACCAGGCTCCAGGCTCCAGGCTCCGAGCTGTCAGCACAGAGCCTGGTGTGAGACTCAAACTCGGAAATGATGAGATCATGACCTGAGCTGAAGTCGGACGCTTAACGAACTGAGCCACCCAGGTGCCCTTAATACACTCTGGAGGGTAGAGGAAGTGAAAGACCAACAGCAGTTTTGTAGTTCTGACATTATTCGGGTGTTTCAGGTTAGACAGCAGGGTGGGTAGGAGAGAAGATACTTCTTATTTCTGATATAAGGGGACCTGAAACTTCTAAAGTCACAAGCAATGAACGTAGAGTTAAATCTGCGGTCCTCATTACCTAACTTCCCCCTTATTTATTTCAGGTCATCTCAGTCCTTTTGATTGAAATTAAGGCTACCAGTGGGGAGAACCATTATTCCATGACGCAGTGGCAGAAGATTTAAAAACTAGAGCAAGTGTAGGAGTTTTAGAACTTTTTGACTTTGCCCAGAATACATGCAGAAACTAGCTCCCATACCTCTGCAGAAGTGGTGAGGGCAATGGGGCCCCTTGGGTGGCTCAGTTGGTTAAGTGTCCGACTTCACCTCAGGTCATGATCTCACGTACCATGAGGTTCAAGCCCTGCATCAGGCTGTGTGCTGACAGCTCAGAGCCTGGAGCCTGCTTCGGATTCTGCGTCTCCCTCTCTCTCCACCCCTCCCCTGCTCGCACTCTGTCTCTGTCTCTGTCTCTCTCTCAAAAATAAATAAACATTGGGGCGCCTGGATGGCTCAGTCGGTTAAGTGTCCGACTTCGGCTCAGGTCATGAGCCGTTTGTGGGTTTGAGCCCTGCATCGGGCTCTGTGCTGACAGGTAGCTCAGAGCCTGGAGCCTGTTTCAGATTCTGTATCTCCTACTCTCTCTGACCCTCCCCTACTCATGCTGTCTCTCTCAAGAATAAAAAAATAAATTAAAAAAAAACAACATTAAACATTTTTTTTAAAGAAGAAATGGCTTGGGCACACCATGCCCAGCTCTCAGTACCTCTTCCACTCTGTATTCTCCCACCAGACAATCTGAGGTGCAGAGTCCTCCTGATAGGTGATAACTCCACACGCAAGATAAACAATGGAACGGTCCTTTTCCTGAAAGAAAAAAACAATGATTCTAAGTTATGAGGCTGACCTTAAGTTTCAACCTTTGTCTTAGATCCAGCCCACTTAGGAGCAAGGAATATGTCAAGCAAATTCAGGTAGAAGGATGGATGAGTTGATCGAAGAGATGGGGGGAAAAAAGAATCTACAAGACACCAAGTAAAAACCTAGAAATTACCCAGTTAGCCCAATCAGTGTGAACTCTCATTTGGACACTGAGGACTTGGAAGTGATAGCTGTTTTACGACAGCAAAACTAAAGATTTTCAGAGAATGAGAAATCATGTAGAAAGGCTCTAAAGCTTTTATGTGTCATTCTGCTTAACCAAAAAAGAGGAGGAGAATGATACCAGATGATTTGGAGGACCCCAATACTCAGGGTGTGAGGAAATCATTATTAGGGAGTTTCTAATTAAGAAACACCAGGCTTAGAATTCAAAATGCCAGAGCTGGGGCGCCTGGGAGGCTTATTTAGCCAATATCGGCTCCAGTCATGATCTCACTGTTCCTGAGTTCCAGCCCCACATGGGGCTCTGTGCTGACAGCTCAGAGCCTGGAGCCTGCTTCAGATTCTGCCTCCCTCTCTCTCTCTGCCCCTCCCCCTCCCTCAAAATAAACAAACATTAAAAATATAAAAAAAGAGAAAATGCCAGGGCTAAAAGAATTTGGCAAATCATTGTGTTCAGTTCTTAATTTGGGGGGAGGGAGTGGTGGTGATAGATTCCTTAGAATATCTCTCGAAAACTAAAAGCTTTTTCAAAAATTGGATGTGCTATTCATTTATTATTTTTTAAATAAATGAAAACTAAGGCCCAGTATGTCAAGTCATTCATTCAAGGTTACATAGGGACTGGTCAAGTCAAGATTCGAATTCAGGTTTGTTGACCGACAGCTCAGTGCTCTTTCACTCATACTACCTGCCTTAACACCTTATGACCTATCTATTAGAGGAGGTCTGAATCTACAGGGTGTGTGTGTGTGTGTGTGTGTGTGTGTGTGAGAGAGAGAGAGAGAGAGAGAGAGAAGACTCCACTCTCCTAATTCAGAGACCTCAAGAATGACTGACCCAATCATTACCTTTTATACAGATATTAAGGGGTAACTTCTGGAAAGGGTTTGGAGACAGGAGACCTGAATTCTCATTCATTCCATTAGGAAGGTCCTGGTGTTTTTGCCAAGAATTTCAAAACAAGAGGAGGGAGACAGATGGGGGGGGGGGGAATGTGCCTGTTACTGTGAGTCAGAACTTGATATAAGTCTTCCCATCAGAAGCATACTATACAGTGGTTAGTTGAATTTGAACTGGATCCACTAGTCCTGTCCTTCATAAACACTAGGGAGGTAAATTGGCTCTTCATGTCTGATCTGTGAGCTCAATCACCTATGATGTTTCTATGGAAAAGAAGAATCCTGAGCTCTGAACAACAGTTTAGAGAACACACCACTATTACCCAATTGCTTCTTAGATTGGGGGCTGCCTGCAGTGACATAAATTCAAGGCCGTTTAATAATTTTAAGTTTTTAAAAAATTTTTTTTAATGTTTTATTTATTTCTAGGAGAGAGAGAGAGAGACAGCGTGAGCAGGGGAGGGTCAGAGAGAGAGGGAGTCACAGACTCTGAAACAGGCTCCAGGCTCTGAGCTGGCAGTCAGCACAGAGCCCGACGTGGGGCTTGAACCCACGAACCGCGAGATCATGACCTAAGCGAAAGTCGGACGCTTAACCGACTAAGCCACCCAGGCGCCCCAATAATTTTAAGTTTTAAATGGAAGTAGAGTTGACATAAAAGATTAGTTTCAGGTGTACAAGAGTGATTCAACAATTATGTACATTATGAACTGCTTACCACACCGAGTACTGTTACCTTCTGTCATCATACACAGTTCTCACAATGTTATTGACCATATTCTCTACGCTGTACTTTTCACCCCGGTGACTTATTTATTTTACAACTGGAAGTCTGTACCTCCTAATTCCCTCACTCCTTCACACATCCTCTCACCTCCCTGCCCTCTGGCAACCACCAGCTTGTTCTCTGTGTTTATATTTCTACTGGTTTGTGTGCTTATTTTGTTTTAGATTCCACATATAGTGAAATCATATGGTGTTTGTCTTCCCCTGTCTGACTTATTTCGCTTAGCCTAGTACCCTCTAGGTCCGTCCATGATGTCATGAATGGCAAGATTTCATCCTTTTTTATGGATGAGTAACATCGCCTCCTATAGATACACCACCTCTTCTTTATCCACTCACCTCTCGATGGACACTGGGCTGCTTTCATGTTTTGGCTTCTGTAAATAATGCTGCAATACACAGAGAATGTATCTATCTTTTCACTTTAGTGTTTTCATTTTCTTTGAATAAATATCCAGAAGTGGAATTACTGGATCATAGGGTATTTCTATTTTTAATTTTTTGTTAAATCTCCCTCCTGTTTTCCATAGTGGCTGCACCAGCTTGCATTTCTACCAACGGTGCACAAGGGCTCCATTTTCTCCACATCCTCCCCATCTGTCTTTTCTTGTCTCTTTCATTCTAGTCATTCTCACCAGCTAAGTGTCGATATCTCATTGTGGTTTTGATCTATATTTCCCTGATCAAAAAGGTCGAATATCCTTTCATGTGACTATAGGCCATCTGTATGTCTTCTTTAGAAATATGTCTGTTCAAGTCCTCTGCCCACTTTGTAATCAGATTTTTTTTTTAAGTTGTAGGAGTTCTTTATATATTTGGTGTATGAACCCCTTATAAGATGTATCATTTGCAAATATCTTCTTCCATTCAGTAGGTTGTTCTTTTGTTTTGTTGACAGCTTCCTTTGCTGTGCAAAAGCTTTTTCGTTTGATGTAGCTCCACTTATTTACTTTTGCCTTTCTTCCCCTTGCCTGAGAAGACAGATTCAGAAAAATATTGCTAATAAATTTTACTACTAAACATTACGGTGTTCAACAGTTTACCGCTTGTGTTTTCTTTTAAGAGTTCTATGATTTCAGGTTTTATATGTAAGTCTTTAATCCATCTTGAGTTGTTTGTTTATTTCATTTTGAGTTTATTTCTGTGTTTGGTGTAAGAAACTGGTGCAGTTTCATTCTTGGGCCTGTGGCTGTCCAGTTTTCCCAACATCATTGATTGAAGAGACTATCTTTTCCCCACTGTAGATTCTTGCCTCCTTTGTTATAGAGTAATTAATCATGTAAATGTGCGTTTGTTTCTGGGGCCTATGTCTTGTTCCATTGATCTCTGTGTCTATTTTTGTGCCAGTACCATACTGTTTTGATGACTATAGATTTGTAGTAAACTATCAAATCTGAGACAGCCACCCTATTTTTATCTCACCTGTAGCTTCCGACAGAATTTCCTACATGTTCTGGAGCAGAACTGTGGTCTCTGATGAAAGAATAAGCCTTCTCCTTCTCTCTTCCTTCCTTTTCCCAGCCTACATTTTTCTAAAACACAGCTTAGATGTCTTGATTCAATTTTTAGAATACAAAATATGTGTTTAAGTGTTGTTTTGTTTGTTTTTAATGAAGAGAAGTTGAGGGTAGGAAGAATCAAAAGAGAAAAAGGCAGTAAGAAGATTAGGTCACAGAAAACAAAACAAAACAAAACAAAACCAACCAGGAAAAAGATTAGGTGATGACATTTGTGCCTTAAGGTTGTTTACATTTCCCAGAACACCAGCAGCAATTTGGCCGAAGCTCATCTTCTGGGTGATCTTCTTCAAAGGCACTGTCACAAGTTAGGTCTCCTACACTGACTTATTGCAAAATCTGTACCACCCGGTGCACAGGGTCTCCTGCCGAGAGCCATGTGTTAATTTCCAGGGTGTTTCCTATTGTTTCCAAGGTTAACAACCTACATTTATCACTGATTCTAAGTATCTGCAGGAACTGTGGTACCTATAAAGATTGTCTTGGTTTTTCCTTAGAATTCACAAGTCTCTATTGGTTTTCCCTTGGACTGACCCCACAGGGTGAGCGAACTGAGCAATGCAGAGCAACCTCTGTGACCATCCATGGTATCATTCCCCACAGGAAGGGGAGGCTGGAAAGAGGTAGGAGGTGTTGGCTACCAGCCTGTATTTTTGTTCCGAACAATTTTGTGAAGAGGATGAATGCAAAGTTAAATGTGTAGGTAAGGAATGAGCCGATTATGGAGGAACCTTAGTATGCCGCCCATCGCCCACCCCCACCCTGCCCAGTGCTCTGACCTATTTGTTTTCATACTGTCCTACTACTGGGCAGTCAAATGTGAACGAAAGACAAACTGAGTTGGCAGATTGCTTACTTAGTTTGCTAAGTTTTCCTGTAGTTGTTGTGCATCCTCATTTCTTAGTACGACAGCTAATGTTTTAGCTTGGAATTCGTCCTTTTTTCACCCAGTTTATAACCCAGGAGAAAACCTGTCCCCATGTTTTGTATCTATATACTGCAAAACCAGAGGACAGCACAAAGGTTCACTAAGCAGCAAAGGATGTGCGTGGCCGGGGGGAAGGAAGGATGGTAGTCTAAATGAGCACCACATGTGGAAGGCTTCAACCAGGTACACTTGGAGTTCAAGTCAAACACAGGAGGAGGAGGCCCGAACAGAATGGCTGTGAGATTTACTCGGCTGTGACAAGCTCTCCTTTGAATATATTCTCACCGCAATGTGCGGATGAGCTTTTTTTTTTTTTTAAGGCTGTTTTTTAGAGGACTTTCAGGCTTACAATAAAATAGAGAGGATGGTACAGACACTGTCCATGGACTCTGCTGCCACACATGCCCAGCGTCCCCCATTGTCAACATCACTTGCCAGAATGCGAAATTGTAGGGGTGACTGAGTTGCTCACTCAGTTGAGCATCTGACTCTAGATTTCTGCTCATGATCTCATGGTTTGTGAGATTGAGTCCCTCATCAGACTCTGCACTGCCAGAGTGGAGCCTACTTAGGATTCTCTCTCTCTCTCTCTGCCCCTAGCCTGTTTATTCTCTCCTCTCTCTTTCTATTTCTCGAAATAAATAAAAATAAAAGTTAAAAAAAATAATGTTTTTTTTTTTTTTTTACCAAAGGTAAACCTATATAGACATATCATTATCACCCAGTCTCTAGTTTGCCTTGGGGTTCTTTCTTGGTGTTGTACATCCTATGCATTTGGACCAGTGTATAATAATACTTATCTGTCATTATAATACCATACAGAATCTTTTCACTGCCCTAAAATCCTCTGTGGTCTGCCTATTCGTCTCACCCTGCACCCCACCCCGGGCCACCATTGACCTTTTACTGTCTTCACCATAGTTTTCCCTTTTCCAAATTGTCATACAGTTGGAATCATACAGTGTGTAGCTTTCTGCTTGGTTTCCTTCACTTAGTAATATGCATTTATGCTCCCTCCATGTCTTTTCATAGCTTGAGAGCTCATCTCTTTTTAGCACTGAAGAGCATTTCATCGTCTGGATGTGTTGATGAACTTTTGAGACTGAGAATTCTCAGAACCATCACCTTTCATCTACCCAGCACATCTCAAACTCAATTAAAGAAATTTGTAGTTTTCCCAACTGTGCTTACAACATCACTAATAATTTCTACAATCCCTACGAAGAAAAATCTTTAAAAAGAGCACATGTACTCCAATGTTCATAGCAGCACTCTCAACAATAGCCAAAACATGGAAAGAGCCTAAGTGTCCATCAACAGACGAATGGATCAAGAAGATGTGGTTTATCTATACCATGGAATACTACATGGCAATGAGAAACAATGAAATCTGGCCATGAGTAGCAACATGGATGGACCTTGAGGGTGTTATGCTGAGCAAAATAAGTCAGGCAGAGAAGGACAAATATCATATGTTTGCACGTATAGGAGGATTGGGAGAAACTTAATGGAGGACCGTGGGGGAGAAGAAGGGCGGAAATGGTGGGGGAAAGAGGGAGAGGCAAACATGAGAGACTCTTGAATGCTGACAAAAACCGAGGACTGATGGATGTGGCGGGGGAGGGGGAATGGGAACAGAGAGGGGCACTTGTGGGGATGAGCCCTGGGTGTTATATGGAAACCAACTTGACAATAAACTATTTGTAAAAAAAACCAAAAAACAAAACAAAAAACCCCCCAAAAACCCCAAAAGCTAGTATTCTGTGTTGCTTGGCTGAGGTTGAGACATTAACTTACCTAATAACGATGGCTGGCCTGATCTTGAATAAAAACCAAGTGCTCCAGCCCATTGCGTTGCCCTTAGGGCATCAGACTTAGCACATCGGAATATAGAGTATCTGGCAATCCTAGTTGGAATAAAGGCCCCACATATCTAGTAATGGTGGTATCAAATATTGGTATCAAAAAACCTAATAGAAAGCCAATACTGTATTTACTATGATCTGGTCTATGGCTGATGACATTGCGAACCTTCCACCAACCCTTCTACCCCACCCCCAATTCAATGTGTTCCCCAATTATCTTATTCTGATTAGAAGTTTTGAGCAGCCACTCCATGTGCCTCTGGAATGAAAAGAAGAGAACACAAATGGATGGTTGCTTAATGCAAGTTTGTTTGGGAGGCCAGTTCTTTCGGACTGTAGTCAGCTGCAGGTAGTAAAGGGTGGGGGCTGCTGTGCAGGCGGTTTTCATGGAGTTGCCTCAAGGGATTGCCTGGCAGTGGAGGGCATTTTAGGTGGGGCTCTTGGCGTTCTGCCTGCGCTCCAGTCTGAGCAGCTCCGCCCTGGTCATTTCACGTAACAGGATTCAGCTTAAGATTTCACCAGAAGGAGATGGTCTACTGCCAAAATATCATCTGAAACCATTGTTGTCGTTGCTGTTTTTAATTTTTCATTTCAGGGACGTGGTGGGAAGGACAGAGGGAGAGAGAGACTCTCAAGCAGCCTCCATGCTCAGTGCAGAGCCTGACACGGGGCTAGATCCCATGACCTTGGGATCACGACCTGAGCCAAAATCAAGAGTCCAGCCCTCAACCAACGGAGCCACCCAGGCTCTCCTGAAGCCATTATTCTAAATTAGAAATGTGCTGTCCGGTGCAGTAGCCACTGGCCATGGGTGGCTACTGAGCACTTGAAACCCCATTAGGACAAGTGGGGTCATGCTGCAAATGTAACATAAACCTTGGATTTCGAAGACTTGGTATTAAAAAAAAGTCTCAGGTTTTAGGTTGACTGCATGTTCAAATGATTATATTTTGGATACATTAATTAAAGAGGTATATTATTAAAATTAATTTTGCCTGTTTATTTTTAGTGTCTAAAAGGTGACTGCTGAAAAATTTAAAAATGTACGCATGGCTTGCATTATGTTTTAGTTGGATACCCCATGTTGGGAGTTATGTAAAAGAAATTCTAGGGGCGCCTGGGTGGGTCACTCTGTTAAGCGGCCAGCTTCGGCTCAGGTCATGATCTTGCTGTTCCCGAGTTCAAGCCCCAAGTTCGGCTCTGGGCTGTCAGCCCAGGGCCTGGAGCCTGCTCTGGATTCTGAGTCTCCCTCTCTCTCTGCCCCTCCCCTGCAAACGCTCCATCTCTGTCTCTCAACACATAAATAAATGTTTAAAAAAATTAAGAAAAAAGAAATTCTAGGCCTAGTACGAATAGCAGGTGACCATTCCCAGATTAGTTTAGATCATCACTGGTCTAAGTAAGCACTTTGTAGCTAAGAGTCATTTAATGCTTCTGTCACTGATCGTCACTCTAAAACAATAAAAAATTCTTGAGTACTCTCTTCAAGCTTTTGATTTTTCTCTTGGTATTGAGACTTACTTTTTTTTTTTTTTGGTTATAGTTGCAAACAGCTGAGGAAAGCAGGGGGCTGCAGACACCGACCCCATGTTTCAGAGAAGCGCCCAGCGGGCAGCGCGGAGCAGGAACAGGTGGCTGCGGATTGGAAGATCGAGACCAACCACTCCACTCCCTCCCGCCCCCTCTGCGCTTCCGGCTTTACTTTCTCTTGTGGCGTTTTCGTCTCCTCCGCTTGTAGCTCCTCCGGCTTTTTCTGATTCTGACAGAATTCACGGTCCTGTTTTGGCTCCGTCTTGGGAAGCTTCTCTCCTCTTTTGCGTCCTGTCTCTCGTTCTTAACTCTGTCTTTCCTTTGCTCTGTTCTCTGCCTCTCCTCTGCCTCTTTCTCTAGGCGGTTTGATCTTTCCTGTTTTAGCTCCTATGAAGTTTCTGCCTCCTGAGCTGCTGTTTCTTACGTGAGGCATCACTCAGGTGTTTGGAGTCACAAGTGACTTTATGTCGCAGGCAGCGGCCTTGCGGACCCGGCCTTTCTACGGGAGCTTCAGGCGGCGCGGCGTTCAGGGCTCCGACGCCGCTCAGGTGCGCACTCGCGGCATGCGACGTTCGCCTGGAAGTTCAAGTGCCCCAGAAACTGCAGGTGTGTAAGTTCGGGCCTGGCACCTCCGCCCGTTGGGGGTCCAGCATGGGGCGCCCACGTTCCATATCTCCTCGCACTTGTCTCCGACACCTTGACCACGACCTCCTCGCTGGGCCGACTCCTCAGGGCGAGCTATTTGCAGGGCAGCCCCTTCCGGTGACTCGCGCCCGGCATCTCATTACCCTCCTTTTTGTCACGGAAGAAAGAGTCCCAGTCCGGGTGCGTAGGGAAATTGATCTTGAACTTGGTGGCATGCACCTTGAGGACTTCGGGGAAGTGGAGGAGCTTAAAGACCTTGTGGTGGAGGCAGGCCAGTTAAAACTTGACCGGATTCTCTGGCGCCTGGGTGGCTCAGTTCCGCATCTGACTTCTGCCCAGGTCGTGATCTCCTGGCGTGTGGGTTCAGCTCCACGTGGGGCTCTGCGCTGGCAGCTCAGAGCCTGGACCAGCTTTGCATTCTGGGTTTCTCTCTCTGCCCCTCCCCCGCTAACACTCTCTTTCTCTCTCTCAAAAAAAAAAAAAAAAAGTGGGGGGAAAAAAAAAAAAAGCTTGACCGGATTCTTGGCCACCTTGCTGTCCAAGGGGGTGAAGTCCATGGTGCCCTAGGAAGTCCGCAGGGTGGAGAGCTGGTGACCATTTACCATGGCCTTAGCCTTTCCAGCACCACCTGGCTGGAGATGGCCCTCCCTGGCGCCTCAGCTGTGGAGGGCCATGCTGAGGGTCACCTTCATGATGGCCTTGAGACAGAGGCCTACAGAGGACAGAGCACCCCTGTCCCAGATGTGTTATGGACTGTGGTAGCTGCTGCCTTTGCCCGGCTGGCATGGTCGCCCCTCCCGGCACCACCACCTTTGTTAGAGGTGCCTTCAGCGCCACCGGCCACCACCACTGCCTGCCCCTGTGGCTGTGCTCAGAGCTAGAGATACAAAGGCGAGTGAGACCTATTAATTTGTGCCTTTGAGGCCCTCAGTTGAGACACAAATGGAGAGAGAGAGAGAGAGAGACCAAGAATACATAAACAATATAAAATATGCCCTCTGAGCTGCCTCGTTCACAGCTGTGTGGACACTGTCTGGACCAAACTGCAGGAGAAACATTTGTTGAATAAATAAGTAGATGAATGAATGCAGAGAATGAAAGTTACACAGAATGGAGGGATTCAGGAAGGCTTGGTAGAGGAAATACTGACTGTGATGGATTAGAGAGAGGTAGCCAGGTAAAGCAGGCTAGAGAAAGTATGCCGGAAGAGGAAAGGCCAGGTTGGCTCAGGTTTCCAGTAACTGGTTGTGTCTGGATTTAGAGCCTGGCGGATGAGGTGGTGAGGGACTGAGTCCCAGGGTGAACACCTCACATGCAGTTACTAGGTACGATTCTGTTCCAAAACCAGTGGAGCCATTTTTTTTAGTCTTCTTTTTTTCCTTAGAGAGAGAGCCAATGAGAGAGAGGGGCAGAGAGGGGGAGAGAGAGAGTCTTTTTAAAAAATGTTTATTTATTGGGAGAGAGAGAGCAGGGGAGGGGTGGAAAAGGAGAGAGAGAATACCAAGCAGACTCTTTGCTGTCAGTGCAGAGCCCGATGTGGGGCTAGAACTCATGAACTGTGAGATTATGACCTGGGCTGAAATCAAGAGTTGGATGCTTAACCAACTGAGTCACCCAGGCTCCCCAAAGAGAGAGAATCTTAAGCAGGCTCCATGCTCAGCCTAGAGCCAGATTCAGGGCTTGATCTCACAATCCTGGGATCATGACCTGAGCTGAAATCAAGAGTTAGACACTTAACTGACTGAGCCTCCCAGGCCCCCCAGATAATATGAATTTTATAGAAAAGTTTTGACACTGTTTTAAAAATCAGTATGTTGAGGATATTAAAAAATAAATAAAGACATAATATCCATAAAGAAATAATGAGAGCATTCACTTTTGAATGTCCCCTCTCTGTAAAGAGAGCTTTCCTATTATTCTTCCTTTCTAATCTTATACTCTAGTAAACTTTTGCCTGCTGCTCAAAAAAATAGAAAAAGGAAACATGAAACACAAATAGTAAGATATGAAACAAAAGAGATGGATATAAAGAAGAAATAATTTATGGGGCGTCTGAGTGGCTCAGTCAGTTAAGCATCCGACTTCAGTCATGATCCCACAGTTAGTGGGTTCATAGCCCCACATCGGGCTCTGTGCTGATAGCTCAGAGCCTGGAGCCTGTTTCAGATTCTGTGTCTCCCTTTCTCTCTGACCGCCCCCTGCTCACGCTGTCTCTCTCTCTCTCTCTCAGAAATAAATAAAACATTTAAAAATTTTTAAAAAGAATAAATAATTAAAAAATTTAAAAGTAAGTCATTTAAATTAAAAAAGAACTAAAATAATAGATGGGCTGAACTTTAGACTAAACAGAGAACAAATTAGAGAAATGGAATAAAATTCTGAAGAATTAACCTAGTTTAAAGCATAGAGAGTCAAAGAAATAAAAATATAACGCAGCAGGTAGGAGGCCTAGAGATCAGGAAACCCTGAGTAACATTAAATAAGAAATTCCAGAAAAAGAGATTCAAGGAAAAGGTGGAGAAGCAACATTTGAAGATCTAATAATGGAATATTTTCCAATTTGCAGAAAGACTTTAGGATTTGTTTTCTGTTATTCATTCAGCAAACACTTAATGAGCACTTACTGTTACAGTCTAGACTAGAATAGGGTATACAAAATAAATGTGGTAGAATCCTCCCCCTTAGAGTCTCACATTTAGTAGGAGAGATGGACACGTTTAATTAAAATGTAATGTAAAAAGAGCTATGATAAAGCAGTATATTACAGAATCAAGAAGAAGGAAGAACATTTCTGGGAGGACTAAGAAAAACCTCCCTCTCAGAGGAGATGACCTTCAAGCTGGGTCTTGTAAGTTCAGGGTCCCCTACAGTGTTGTTTTCCAGGAAGAGGAAACACATGGACAAAAGGGACAGAGGCATGAAAGAGCATGACATGCTTACTGGCTGCTGAGTAGTTCTAGGTGGTTCTGGGTTCTAGAGCATGTGGAAGGAGAGGTGAGATCATAAGTTAAAAAGACTGACTGGGGAAGGAATTTAATTACCTTTTAAAAATTTAAAAAAAAAACCCCACATTTATTGGAAGTTTATTGAAGGACAAAAAGTAAATGCATAGATTGCAGAGATATACCATGTTCATAAACGTGATGACTCAGGATCATAAAGATAGATTTTTCTCCCCAAATAAATTCAGTGCTATGTCAATTAATACCCAAGGGATTTTTTTTGAATGAGATGTGACTGAGTGTAAAATTTGTATAGAAAAGGGGCCAAAATAATTAACCAAAATAATTTTAAAAAGATAGCAGAAATGTACCTTCCCAACTATCAATATGAATCTAAGTTTTAACAACTAAAACATTGTTGGAGGCATTTCTTAAATGTTGAGAATAATTCATCCTGATCATCTTTGAGTGCCCAGCAGATGTGAATTTTTTATTGCTCTGGCATTATTGTATAGGATGACTTGGGGAAGCGGGGTAGCAAGACCAGAGTTGAGCTCACATGCTGGTACTTCAGAAAGTCGGTTGAGAGATGCTGAGAATGGACAAGGATAGTAAACATGGAGAAAGAGATCTGAGTAAAAAAAAAAATGCTGAAGAGAGAAAATCATCAGACTTTGAAGTTTACCTTTGTTGGAGGGTAGGTGTGTTGGGCATGAGCCAAGAGAAGGATAACGTGAAGGTATCAAACCTGGGTGGTTGATTGGACAGTGGGTCTGTTAACAGAAAGCGTGACTATCAGAGGAAGCCCAGATTGGGTTTACTCCGGGATATGTTGATTTTAGGGTCCTCTTGGACAGAGAAGTAGGTATCAGGAAAGTAACAGTGGAGTTTGGGAGAGCTGGAGGCAGCCATTTTAAGTATTTGTTGAAGTAATAAACATAAAATGCCCTGTGCAGATTCCAAGATCAACGAGGAGAGGAGGAGGCCAGAGCAGGTGGGGAACGCCTCCTGGGGGAGATGATGCCTGTATCTGTACCTGGAAGGTTGGGAGGGTCTAAAGAGGCAGAAATGTAATGTGGGGCAGCCCAGGTTACAGGGCAGATGCAGAAGCTGAGTGAGACTGGAGCGTGCTGATGCTGGAGAGCTTGGGCTGGATTGGCAAGAGAGAGAAGCCTCCAAAGGTGGTGAGAAAAGAGAGGGCTAATGGGGCCCTTGGGTGGCTCAGCCGATTAAGCGTCTGACCCTTGATATCAGCTTTAGGTCATGATCTCAGGATCGTGGGACTGAGCCCCGTGTTGGGCTCTGCGTGGTCAGTGCAGAGCCTGCTTGGGACTCTCTCTCTCCCTCCTCTGTCCTTTTCCGGCATGCTCTCTTTCTCTCTCTTTCTCTCAAAATAAAATAAAACTAAAAACAAAAACGGGCTAAGCACAAAGGAAACCTTCTTAGTTTTCCATCGACATGTGCAGAATGACAGGTACCCCCTCACCTTTGCATTTGTTGCAAGTTGGGTGACACCTCTCACACGTCCGTGTGCCTTGCTCTGCATAGTAATGCTCTGGGCAGGTGCGATGACACTCTCCTTTGGGGCGGAGCAGGAAGAAATATGTATCGCAAGACAGGCAGTCGGTGGGTTCTGGGCCCCGGCACGCCTTGCAGCTCTTGCTGCACCTCTCACATCGTCCAGTGGAGTTTTCTGCGTAATATCTGAAACCAAGTGTGGAAGCAAAGACTGAATCGTAAGCTTTGCTCTTAAGTTGGGTGTGGTGGAAAAATCATGGTTAGCCAGACAGTGATTGTTTCCAAGTTGGGTGACATTAGGCTCGACTCATGAACTGTACTCAGTAGCTACATTACTATAACCACACCGCCTTTTACTCCGCTTTGCTTTACTGGGGGCTTCGCAGATATTGTGTTTTCTACGGACTCAAGGTTTGCGGCAACCCTGCGTTGAGCAAGTCTATTGGCATCGTTTTTTCCAATAGCATTTGCTCACTCTGTGTCTGTCACATTTTGGCAATTCTTGCGATATTTCAAACCTTCTCATTATTATACTTGTTACGATGATCTGTGATCAGTGATAATGACTCACTGAAAGCTCAGATGATGGCTGACATTTTTTAGCCATAACATATAATTTAGGGACGTACATTGCTCTTTTAGACATCAGGCTCTTGCACCCTTCATGGACTACAGTCTAGTGTAAACCCAACTTTTATATCCACCGGGAAACGGAAAAATTCATTTGACTTGCTCTCTTGAGATATTCACTTTAGTGGTAGTAGTGAGACCACTACTCACTGTAGTGGTCTGGACATGAACTGGAGTAGCTCCAAGGTTTGCCTTTAATGATACTAACAAATCTAATGATTCTCTGTTTTCTTATCTTTAAATTGGGCACTACTTCCCTGCTATTCGTGAGTATTAAATTAGGTAACATATAAGAAAGGACCTACGACTTATCACATATAGTGGGGCTGCAGTAATTGCTCACTACTTTTGCCTTCTTTATACCCCATCTGCTTCTCCACTTGAAAATTCAAGCCTCGAGGTTTTCAGGATGGGATCAGGTTATGGAGGATGTTTTAAATGTACCTCTGAGCGATTCTTGTAGTTTTTCAATTAAAAAAAATCTTGAAATAGGAGATGACACAAGCGATGCTAATGTTTACACAATAATAGACATAACCTTTTTGAAAAGATTTTTGGAGGCTAATATGACAATAATCACTGGTGGTTAACTTGTCACTATGTACCTGAGTGTGCACAAGAGACTTCATAAACATTAGTTCGTCTTACTGACCCTAAAGTGAGACACTAGAGCATGACAGTCAGGAGCTTGCCTTTTGGAACAAGACTGTGTGGAGTCAAAGCCAAGCTATTCCACCCATGAGCTGTGCGACTTTGGGCAATTCACACGACGTCTCTGTCTCAGGTCTGTAATATGGGGCTTAATGTCAGTAGCTAAAATTAAACAAGTTATTATTGAGAAACTTGTTCCAACAGTGCCTGGAACGTCATAAACAATGCATATTAGTGATAATTGCGAATTGTATGGTCAAATCTCAAAGCAAATCTTATGATTTAGATATTATTATCCCTATTTTACGTATGTAAAAACTGAGGCTCAGAGAATTTAGATAACTTGGCTTAATGTCAAACAGCTCGTGAAGTGGGGTAATGTGATTTGACCCTACCTGTTAAATGCCGCTATAACAAAGCGGTGCAAAGTAAATAAAAATGTTTCAAGTAAGATAGAAGAGAGAAGAGAAATCGTGGACAAAGATGAACTTCTAGAGGCCATCTGACGCTTCTTGGCATCGATGGACATCGGGACACTGAAACTATCCTAGAAACCGGAGGCTTGCCCTTGACTTCTCTGGTGTGAAACTATCTGCCGCCTCAAGTCCCCCAAAGTTTATTTCAGTTCCACTAACTTGTTGGAAACTAAGACCATGACTGAGTCTGCCTCTACTGAGCCACCTATCACTGGCCTGAGGGAACCCACTTGCAAGTCAGCGGCCAAGCCTTGTCTGACCTTGCACCGGTAGGTGAGGAACAGTTACTGCGAGTCAATCAGTAGGACTAGGGTGTGAGAGAGACAGGGTCATGAAAGGAGAAATCTTCAGTCATGAAGTGAAGGGTTGATAAAGCCCACAAGAGCCTCAAAAGAGAGAGCCACAGGGAAAGGTAGAAATCCACACTTTCCCAGACCGAGAATACACAGGCTGAAGACGGAAGCTCTGATTTCTAGTCTTGGCTCCACTGTGTTTTAGTAGCTTTGTGACTTTGGGCAAGTCACTTAACCTCTTTGAGCCTCAGTTTCCTCATCTGTAAGACGGCGAGAATAATATCAATCTCCTAGGATTATTGGAGACCAAAATCATCATATAAAAATACATTCTGAGTAGAAATACTTTGTAAACTCTAAAATGGCATAAATGTGTTTTACTAATGTTATGGGTTTCTACGATGAAATCATCAATAGGAACTGTGGGGGAGAAAGGTTATTAATACCTAGTAGATTTTAAAACTTATCAGAGAGTAAAGGACAGTGGAGAGTTTACTAGATACAATTAAAAGAAGAGTACGATACCACTGCTTGCTTTGATGACAAGGTGGCTCTGAAATCGCCTGATCCTCCTTGCCCGGAAGAGGATTTTGTGCATAAATGCAAACAATAATCGGAGCCTTGGAAAACCTGCTCTGAGGTTAAACGCTAACATAATTATATGTGTTGGTAACGGGTTCTGAGGATCATATACCTGCCTTTCCAAGGCAAAGAGATTTAACAAATGAAGTGGATGAAATGTATGAGGAACACTGATTTTACAAAAAGGAACAATTTCCATTAAATATCTCCACTTATACCTCATTAATACCTCATTGGTTCCCCATTAAAGAGATTTATGGCAACCTGTGTCTCTCTTCCCAGTGGGTAACTTTACAGTGGGACATCTATCTTAATTCCATGGCCTACACTCTATTTAGATCACAAGATTACACCCTCTTGTGTGTAGGAGTATTTAATGACTTGATCTGAGGAAGATGGAGATTCCTTTGATTGGCCCCAGATCTTTTCAGACACCTTCTGGAATGAGGATCAAAGGCTAAGCCAGGTGGCCCTATACCCTCTCTTGTTTGGTAGGGCCCTTCCTTCCTTGATCTATATGGCTGGTGTTTTTGAAGGCTGCTAACATGTGTGACTTTCTGCTGAGTATTATGGCAATATGTGTGAAAAAAGTAAGAGGTTTATATTTTTCCAGGTCCTTATAATTTTCTTGGTAAGAAGTATATAAGAAGGATAAATTCTTAAAGGTCAAAATCTTCACATTACACATACATACAAGGTTTTTTTTTTAAACGTGTGGAATGAGTGAATGGATGAGGTAAATCAAAACAGAGGACAGTGTATATAGCACTACAATGAGTAATGCAGGCAGTACTTGCTATAGAAACCTAAGAAAAGAAAAGTGATGTCTAATCTGGGCAGAAGCATTTGGGAATGTCTGAGGTTATAGCCTTTCAGTTTGGGTCTGGAAACTCTCAGTGCCTTAGATTACTGATTGGGAAGGAAGAATTAGCAACAGGCCTGTAATCAATCTTTCTCTTTATTGTTGACTCCTGGGACGGCGGGGGGAGAAGGGATGACCCAGTCAAATCTTTCAAATAGGCCGGTAACCAGACCCTCTGATAAATACACTCAAAGTTTTTCGTAGCAAAAAATAATAGAGTTCTTATATGCAAAGTGTTTTTAGGAGGGTACATCCGTGTACCTGCGTTGCTTATAGTAACTAAGCCTGCAAACAATGGATTTATGGGGACGTGGTTGGTTGGAGCGTTGGTGGGGTGTTAAGTGGGGATACATAACTCAGATTGTTCCCTTTGTAAAATTAACTGCTCCGCATACATCGCTTTGGTCTTACCTATTAGAACAAATCCTAATGCAGAAGAGAAAGGACCTACTTTATGGTCTTAAGACTTTGCCTTGTGATTGCTTGTGCCTTGAAATTAGTAGTGAAGTCACATGATGATTGGCATTTTGTGTTATTTCACTGGGTCACTCCGCCCTCAGCCATTACTCGGAACCAGCTGAAATCCTTTAGAGACCATTAGACCCTGGCTGGACTCCCATCTTCACTTCTTACCAGGGCCGAGACCCGGGTCTGGTGTTCTTAGCTTCCTTGTCTGCAAAGTGGGTTTGCCGGTAGTGGTATCCGGAGTGGTTCGGGGATTAAACGAGGGAACCGTGTACTGAGCACCTTACCCTTCCCTGCACTGGGCCAGGCACTCCTTTCCCAGCTGGAACAAGCCTGGCTGGCAGGAGAGGCACTGTGCGCTGCGTCTCCCTTCGCAGGTCCTACAAGAGCTGTGGCAGGGGACACACTGGTGGCTGTCCTCATCAGCGTAGTAGCCCTCGGGGCAGTCCTGCACGCAGGTCGTGTCTGCCAAGGAAGGAAGAGAGTCTGCCTTGGTATCAGGTATGACACGTCTCCTAGACCTCCTCTCTGTGCTCGCCATAGTGAACCATGGTGGGGGGGGGGGGGGGGACGCAGGAAGAAAGGGACAATGTCCTTGTAAATGTCTTCCTTCTCAGGTCTGCTGGGTTGAGGAGATAGATGCTGACACTTTCCAGGTCCTGAGAACATTTGTCTCTTTCTTCCCTCTCTCCTATGTGCCTGTATTGCTCCTTCGTTTAGCTGAGTGAGCTTTGGTTCATTTTCGTTCTCCCTTAACTGTGTTTGCACTTAATCATGGTATCCCTGGAAACCCGCGGGCAATGCTTCACATTAGCAGTAGCCTTCAAACATGATCTGCTGGAGGTGGCCAACCTCAGATGGTGCCGTACTTCAAGAAGACTTATTAATCAGTGGATGTAAAATCGGGGAAGTTTTGATGAGGGGGTCAATGCCTGCGTGTTCGTAAAGCGTCTCTCCCCAGACTGCTTATTAATCGCAAGGGAAAACAGTAACAGAGGACTATGGGTGGCATCACTGATGAGGGGCAGGTGAACATCCTGGGTTTCCCGAAGGACGCAACATCACCTGTGAAGCATTCTGGCCCGAGAATGCATCGTCTCTGTCTAATCACGGGAAACTTCAGACAGACTTCAACGGAGGGATAGGGGCTGTATTCTTCCAAAATGTCAATGTTATATGGAAAACATATCTGTGGCAATGTTTCAGGTTAAAGGTGGCTACAGATACATCGCAAAGAAGCAACTCCTGATGGGAGACTGGACCTTGGTCTAAAGGGGGATTACCATAATTATAAAACAGATGATAGAGCATTGATGTTAAATTTACGTGCATTGATAGCTGTACTGTGCCTATGTAAAAAAAGCATCCCTATTTTTAGAAATACTCTCTAGGGCGCTGAGGTGGCTCAGTTGGTTGAGCATCGGATTCTTGATTTTGGCTCAGCTTATGATCTCATGGTTAGTGGGACTGAGCCCTGCATCAGGCTCTGCACTGACAGCATGGAGCCTGCTTGGGATTCTCTGTCTTCCTCTCTGTCTCTGCCCCTTCCCAACTTGCGCATCCTCTCTCTTTCAAAATAAACATTAAGAAAATAGACATTCTAGGGGTGCCTGGGTGGCTTAGTCGGTTAAGCGTCCGACTTTCGCTTAGGTCATGATCTCGCGGTTCGTGGGTTCGAGCCCCGCGTCGGGCTCTGTGCTGACTGCCGGCTCAGAGCCTGGAGCCTGTTTCAGTCTGTGACTCCCTCTCTCTCTGACCCTCCCCTGCTCATGCTGTCTCTCTCTCTCCTAGAAATAAATAAAAAATATTAAAAAAAAAAAAAAGAAAATAGACATTCTAAAGCATTTATGGGAAAGGAGCCATGATGTATATATCCTATCCTTAAGCGGTCGGAAAGAAATATATTGTGACATTCACATCAACAGACGGAGAGCAAGCTAATGAACAGGGAAATGGGGTACAAGATTAGCATGGGTCGAGTGGGTGAAGGGCACACGTATGACGGCCTTTGTGCTTTTGCTTCTTCTCTAGGTTTGAAAATGTTCCAATTATAAAGCAAAAAATTAGAAAGACACTAAATATGTACCGGGCCTTGGGCATCGTGCAAGGTGGCTTCCTGGATGGAGGGAAAGAGAGAGGGGAAAAGTAACTCACTGAGCAGAAGGCTGTCCCTCAGGCAGGTGTGACACTGGTCCTCTGCGGGCCCCGTGCAGTGGAAGCACTTAGCATGACAGGGCTTGCACCCCAGAGCCTTGTGCCAGTACTCAGTGGGGGCACATTCCCTGTGAGGCATGCAGCGTCCGTGGCTGTCCATCCACAGGCCTTCCTGACAGGCTGTGCAGGTCCCAGGTGACGAGCAGGTCTGGCAAGTCTTGTAACAATCTGTGGGCGGGGGCGCAGGCGGAAGACACAGTGAGAGAGGACCCGGGCACCCCCGGAGGGTGTGTTCATGCTCCTCCCTCAGTTCCTTTAGAGATTTCTCGGGCTCTGAGTCAAGGGCGAGGGACCGTGAGTTGGGTACAGCCCTGGGGGCTCTGGGTAGAGCATTCTCCTTGTCCGGCGAGGAGAAAAATGGCTATTTCCCATTCTCAGTAATATCTAGAGAGCCCCTTCTGGCAACATCCAGAAATTCTAGACTTGGCCTCATTTACCAAAACTGCAGTAAAGTAATAAAGCAACTCTGCAGCACGGTCACATGGCGTGCGGCCCGCTCACCACCGTGACTCTTGTTCTGTGGTCCTCCACTGACCTCCCAGAACACCTTGACCTTATCACTAACTGAACAATTGTTGGGATGCCTTTCAATTACCTGTTGACGAAAGAAAAGTAAAATAAAATAAGAGGCCTCTTCTGTAGTCACTGATGAATGCACGGTACCTAGGCGCGGGCCTGGCACAGAACAGGCTCTTGGTAAATTCTTGGTAGACAAATAAAATGAGAGCAATTCGTTCCTACCCCGGGGTTTCAGCAATCGCTGTTCCCTCTGCCTAGAGTTCTCTTCCCCTAGATGTGTGTGTGGTTTGTGGCCTCTGTCGGTCCAGGACGTCTTCCGGCTGCCTTCTCTCCCACTGCAGCTCCATCCTGTCCAACTTCCTGTTCCCCTCCCTTGACTTATTTTGCCTTTTGCCTTCTTTAGTGTCTGTCTTCTGCCATGGAACGGAAGCTCCATGAAGCCAGGACTCTGTATTGTCCCCTGCTTCTTCCCAGGCCCAGAGGAGCACTTAGCATATAATAGACCCCCATTAAGCACTTGCTGAATGCATAGACACATGGCATTAGTGTTACCACCTCATTTTATGCTGATCAGGAAATTGGGGCTGAACGTGCCAAGTCACTTGGCTAGAAAAGGGCAGGGTTAGGGGGTGAACCCAGGAGTTCAGTAAGAGCTCTAGCTTCATCTGCCCCAGTGCCTTGGGATGGGTATGGGGTTCTTAGAGGTGCCTATGCTACCTCAGAGCGGATGAATTGGGTGATCTGAATGATCCCAAGCCCTTGTGTTTCTTAGAGGAGGTCTTGCTTGGTTCCAGATGCTTCTCTACACCTTTGTTTCTTCTCTCCGGACAGTCCAGTGATCATCCTGTTTCTTCCAGTACCAGCTTCCCTCTGTCTGCTTTTGGGCTGGTGGAGGGAGCACTGGCCTAGCAGGGAGAGCCCTCGAGTTCCCAACAGTTGAGTTGGTTTAAGGGGAGCCCAGGCATCTGTACAGTTATATATATATTTTTTAAGCTCCCCAGGCCATTCTAATGGGGCACCAGGGATGGGAGCCTGGGCCCTTCCTCAATGAGAAGATTAAATCAGGTAAATCAAATAAATGTACTGTGAGGCCTATGAACTGTTCTCTATGGCAAATTACTTTATTGTTGAACATCAGAGAAGGGGCCAGAAACTGACCCTCTGCTCCTGCCTGAGCACAGGCAAGATGGCACCTCAGAACCTTGGCTGAGTCGCTAAATTCTCAAGGAAACTGACCCCAAGCTCGCTCCCACCCTGTCGTCTGCCCATTTCCGAGCCCGTGTTCTTTCCGGTTGACAATAAAGAGTGCCTTCCATGAAACACACAAGAAAGTAGATCCAGATCACAAAGCCAGAGCAGAAGCCTTCAGGAGTCAGCCACATCTTTGTGGCCCGTGACATGCAAACCTTTGCCCAAGTATGTCCCAGACATGGGTGGCCCAGTGGTTTTCCTGCCACACGCGCCCTCCCTCAAGCTCCGGCCGTTGTTGGGGCCACCTCCGCATATCCAGCCAGTGTTTGCTTGGTGGCAGCGGGGGCAAAGTTCTCACTGGCTGCTTAGCTGGACTGAACCCTGGAACTCTGGAAAAGTCCACCCAGAATGACTCATTTGTTTGAGGATTCTAGTAACAGACAATATCCTGCTCATAGGCAAACAGTTTATACCCAGTTCAAACATGAGGAGGCATAAACAATAGCAGATCTCTACTTAAACCTTCTGCGTAGGGTCCCAGGGCAGGAGCTGCCGAAGCAGATGAGCCGAGGAGGGGAAACTTAGGGAGGGAACCGAGGAGGGAGACGAGGGGCACCAAGAAAATTCTCTGTGGCACAGCTTTCCTTATGCTGCTGTAAACCTTCATTGGCCTCAAGTTTTAAGGGAAAAAAAATTTTCCATGAGGTGCCTGAGTGGTTCAGTCGGTTAAGCATCTGAGTCTGGCTCAGGTCATGATTTCACAGTTCTTGAGTTCGAGCCCCGCATCGGACTCTCTGCTGTCAGCACAGAGCCTGCTACGGATCCTCTGTCTTCCTCTCTCCGTGCCCCTCCCCTGCTCGCTCTTTCTCTCTCTCTCTCTCTCTCAAAAATACACATTAAAAAAAAATGCTTCCATCTTGGGTGACTTTCGAAGCCTCGTGTCCGCTGTGAAGCTTCACACGAGAATTCTTTTTGATCAGCAGTTCAGAGCCCCTGTTTTGAGGAGGGTCAACCTGATTTATTATTAAGAAAAGTGAACACGGTCAAAGCTTATGAACGATTCATTTTTAAAAAAAATAAATAATAAATTAGAGCAGATTCAAAGTCTGCTTTCTGGAGCAGGAGGGAAAACGGACTGGACGACAGCTCTGGGGCTGGAACCCTGGCAACCCCCCACAGCTGAGGCAGGCGCCCCGGGGGGCCGTGCTTGGTCACGCCCCCCGGAAGTCTTTACCTCTGCAATCCTTAGTCTCTTTTTCGTAGTAAGTCCCTTCCGGACACTCATCCAAACACCGGCCATCATAGAGAACCGAGGACGCCTCAGCACAGAGGTCGCAGTCATCCGCTGCGGGGCCACTACACTCCTGACAGTCTTCGTGGCAGGGGACACACTGGCGTGTGTCTGCGTAGAAGCCGAGGGGGCAGGATTGATGGCACACATCCTGGTACAGGAAGGACTCAGGCATACACTCTGGGGAATGGAGGAAGCAGCAAGTTACCCCCTCGGCAAAGGAGAAGGGAGTTCATTCCTCCTGCAGTGGGCTAGCCTGTCCCGACCACACTGGCTCCTCTGACCTGGGTGTTACATGTCTGTGTCCCCAGCCCACCCTGCCGGGGCACGTCCCCCACCTCTCCAAGCTTTGGGAGAGAAGCTCACATAGGATGACCTGATGAGAAGGTGCTGGATTTCCAGCCCGAAATGAACTGCCCCTTGGAGCGTCCAGTGGCAGACGGGCGATGGCAGAGATGCCGGAGGTATTGTTTGAAAACCTGGAAAGCTCTATCAGATCTTTAAAGTGGTATTGAGCACCTCACGCTCTATTCGATCCAAAAGTGGTTAAGGAATTCTTGCATGAGTTAATTTTTCATTCACTGCTAGGGGAGATCAATGACGTACACACAGTTACACTCAGTGTGGAAGGCACTGTGAGTTTCTTTTATTTTTATTCATTCTCTTATTTGGGGGGAAACCAAGAAAACGCTTTCGGTTACGCCAAGACCATTTTTTTTTTTTTTTTTGATAGAACAGTGCCAGTGAAATGAGGCTTACTCTGGAGAGGAAATTAGACAGGCTTTGCTGGAGATAATTCTAGAGAAAGAATTCCTAGCCAGAGTGCTCTTCTGAGTCTTAACTGCTGCCTGAACTTTCTTCCACATCTTTTTAAAGAGTCACGTGCGATTCTCAAGCCACCTCTGTGTTTCATTGGTGTCAGTCTCTCCTGTAAGATTTTGCGCTCAAGGAGGCAGGCACTTTGGGTTCTTATCTGTATCACTAGCACCTGAGATAGTGCTTGGCACACACCAAGCGCTCAGTACCCATGTAGAACAGGGTTTTTCTCCTGTCTTCACTTGCAGAATCCATAGTGGAAAGGCTTTATCTCACTCTTGAAGTCCTCAGTGACGTGCACAGAGGTAGATCTATTTCAGGAAAGGCAAGGAGACTGCCTCCTTCCATTCTGCATGGACCTCCCCGCCCCAGTCCTCAGCGGGGGTGGCGTGGGCGAGCCACATTCTCCCCTGGGATGCTCCCAGGTACCTTTGCATGTTTGCTCATGGATGCAGTCCTGACACATATTGGGGCAAGCCTTGCACACCCCGTCCACGGCCACGTGCCTCTCGGGGCAGGTTTCCCGGCATGCTCCCTGGTCCAAGAGGAGGCCCCCTTCGCAGGAGTGGCAGCTGGTGGCATTTCCTTCACATGTTCTGCAGGGGGCGCTGCAGCGCCTGCATGTGCTATTTTCTGCATAGAAGCCACTGTGGGGAGAACAGAGCACAAATGGAGAAGCTTTCCGACTAGGGAAGGAGCCACGCCTGGTGGCCCAGGGTTTGGGGCTGAGCAAACCAGAGGCACTGTTGATACTGTTGGGCAGAATGAGTCGGTCAGATTCCTGAGGGGGTGCCGACAGATCAAATGTGGGAAGATAAAATGAAAGTCCTAGGTACTAGCCTTGCGAACTTGGTTCATTTGGAAACTGTCGTTAATTTGTATGTAGCTTAGCTGTCATCTGATTTCCTCATTTTATTTCCTAATTTTTCTTTATTTTCTTATTTCAAAGGTTCATTTATTTTTGAGAGAGAGCACGAGCAGGGCAGGAAGAGTGAGAGATAGGGACAGAGAATCCAAAGCAGGCTCTGTGCTGAGAGCAATTTGCCCGATGCGGGGCTCGAACTCACGAACTGAGATCATGACTGATCATGACCTGAGCTAAGTCGAGAGGCTCCACTGACTGAGCTACCCTGGCCCCCCACCATTTTTTCTTTTTTTAAATTAGAGTCCGATGTTAGAGTAGAAAATATATTTATTCAATACATTTTTAATGAAAAATTTTAATTTAATTATTTGATTGAATACTTAATATACAATGTTAATAGTTATAAATAATTTTTTTAAAGGCTCAAAAGGTTTAAGGCCCTATAAGATTGGAACCGCTTTTGCTTCCGATGCTCTCAGCTAACCTCTGGAGGCTTCTTTTAAACACACACATACAATGTTTGCACACAGCAGCAAACACATTTGGAGTAGCTGTTATTGGAGTATAATGTTTGTCTGATTGACTTTCTTCCAGGTGGAATCTGATGTCTGTCTGTATATTGTACACCTGAATGATTGATTTATCATGCTATAGAAATCTCTCACTGATCAGTGAACACAGTAAATATGAAAGCCTCAACCTTTTCAAATACATTTGGAAGATGAGGGAAATAGAGTTTCTTTGATGAAAAAAGCTGAAGGGAAGAGCTGGGACTTGCAGAAGCAAGGAAATCATAAACCAGTATTGAGAACATGGGCTTCTGATGTCATAGGTACCTATTCCAGTTGTTTTCTATAATTCTCATTCTGTTTGTCAGCTGGTGCCATAACAGCGCTGCGTAACAAAACACCCCAGAGCTCATCACTCGTCTATCTGTGGGGAGGCAGATTTAGGCTGAGCTCGTGCCCAAAGAAGCTTATGTCATTGTACAGGAAGGGTTCAGGCATGTGCTCTGGGGGAAGGAGGCTTGGCTCCATGATGGACACCGGGTCCAAGTCTTCTTCACATTGCATTATCCTCCCCTGCAGAGGGACCTACTGGGGCCCTTTCTTCTCTTAGTCATGACGGAATCACAGGAGGGCAAGTTCGTCCAGGCAAACACATTTCCAGCCTCTGCTTCCCTTCTGCTCACATCCCATTGGCTAAATCAACCCTGCCCAAAGTCAAGGGTCAGGGAAGTCCATTCTGTCTCTGTGGGAATTGCTGCAGTGACAAGCAGAGGGCATGGATACACAGAAGGGTGAAGAATTGCAGCAAATACTCAATATCCTAGAGTCATTTTTGCATCCTAATGCCAATAAGTGATCCTACATGGCATCTTTTTTTGATGCTTTAATTAATTAAGTCATTTCACATCTATTTAATCACTCTTTCAGCCATTCCTTGTATTTATTCAGTAAGCAAACAGGTATTGAATGTGTCAGGAAGAAATAAGACAAAATAGCACTGTAGCTTTAAGAAAGAAAAATGGAAGAGGAAGCAGTTTAGTAGAAGAGGAAGAANGTAGCACTGGAGGGGACTAAAAGCTACATATCTAATGTAGCTTTAAGAAAGAAAAATGGAAGAGGAAGCAGTTTAGTAGAAGAGGAAGAACTAAATAGATGAAAGCTAGGACCAGGCTTCCGTATGCACCAGTATCTTAGCTGTTTTGGTCCACAGTGGAGAAGAGTCAAAGACAATGCAACTCGGTCCAACCAAGTGAATCTCTTAAAAGTGAATTTGGCAAGACAGTGGATAGAAATACGTTACATGCTCGCTAAGAGTTTGATTGAATTTGAGAAATTTGAAGGTAAGGAAGTTGAGTGCATTCCCAAAGGTGTCGCGTCTTCTACCTGAATGAGTATTTCATGGGTTCATTGTTTCTCTGTCCCTAATGAAGGATTTGGCCTCACCCAGAGAGAGGTCTGGCTGTTCCCCCTAGCTGACTTCTAAATTCTTGGAATTCCCCAAGTGGTGCGAATGTCTTTGTTATTCCTTGAGGCCCTGTCTGACCACGTTTGATACTTTTAAGGAAAGGACCGACTCCGGGTGGGGCCGGCCACACCCTGTAGTTTTAGAAGGGGAAGTGACTATCCTAAGAAGCCAACCTTGTGTTTAGAGGCTGGGGGCTTTGGTTCATGTGATAACCCTTCACCTCTGGTAAGTTTTCTTTAAAAAATTTTTTTAATGTATGTTTATTTTTGAGAGAGAGAAAGAGACAGAGCACGAGTGGGAGAGGGTGAAAGAGAGAGGACACAGAATCCAAAGCAGCTCCAGGTTCTGAGCTGTCAGTAAGAGCCCGATGTGGGGTTTGAACCCATGAACCCTGAGATCATGACCTGAGCTGAAGTAGAGCACTTAATTGACTGAGCCACCCAGGCATCCCAGGGAATTTTCGGTGCTAAGCCTGGCCAAGGTCTCTACAGATTTGTTTCTGGACACTGAACATGAGCGGTTCGAGTATAGAATGTGAGAAGATGCACCACAGAGAAACCTTTTCCAGATTCTTCTCCTAGGGGAGTCCGTGGATGTCATTTGAGATGCTGAAATAAAAGGAACGGATTCAGGCAAAAAAGAAAACAAAATATGAAGCAAGTGGAGTCAAGTTTGCTAATCTGATTTAAATAGAAAATTTATCCTGGATAATCAGGGTGTGTCAGGATAATCATGAGGCTAAAACAGGGAAGAATTAGGAGGAATAGAAAAATGTCCAAATGATGGGATAAAAAAAAACACTCAAATTTGTTTGGGGTGCCTGGGAGGCTCAGTCGATTAAGCGTCCGACTTCAGCTCAGGTCATGATCTCACGGTTCGTGGGTTTGAGCCCCGCATCGGGCTCCCTGGCAGCACAGAGCCTGCTTGGGATCCTCTGTCCCCCTGTCTCTTTGCCCCTCCCCCATGTGCATGTGCTTTCTCTCTCTCTCTCTCTCTCTCTCCCTCAAAAATAACCATTAAAATTTTTTTAAATGGATATTATTTTTTCAATGTTTTGTTTAGTGATTCTTTCCCCACTAGCGTCAAATTTTATTCACTTCAAATGTTAAAAAGAAAGCACAGTAATAAAAAACTATTCAAGATGACTGCTAACTGAAAACGATGTGAATCTCAGGAATTGTTGGGAGTTAGCCGGAAGGTTCTTCCTCAGAGCTCTTTTGCTAAAAACAGCCTTCCCTGCACAGACCTGCCCAGTAACTGGTCTTCGTGTGTTCTCCTTGGCTTTACAAAACTTTTTTGTTAATGCTTTACTTCACGGTTATTTTCATTTAAGAAGAGAAGTAATATTTCTTTGGAGAAGACATGGCCACTTGTATTAATTGTCAATTTCAAAGTCCTTTCTGTTGAAGTTGTTGGACCCAGACAAATAAGGAAACAAGAGCCGTACAGTTGTGGGGCTTCACCCATATAGATACCTGAGACTGCTCAAAATATACAAAATATCTTGGCCACTGTGTATCTGCATAGGGTCCCGTTGCTTCAGAGAGCGGCTTAATCTCGATTTGGAGAAGTGGTGAGCTGCCAGCTCACCGGAGGAAGGCAGAAATGCTGCTCTTCCTTCTTTGCTTTACTGCATTATCAATTCCTGTAACGTTCAAAGAATCCAAGATGGAGTTGGTGAAGGGTGAGAATATTAAGTAAGGTGATAATAACGGACAGTCGGTTGAGTCCTGCCCTGGCAAAGGTTACCGAAGAGGCAACAACGGACTTTGGGAAGTAGATTACCGGGCTTCACCTTTGATTTTCTATCGTGTCTTGGCTAACTTTGCTGTGTGGTTGTTTGAGCGTCTGGGCTCTGGGGGTTTCTTGACTCTGCCTTGCCTCCTCTTTCCTTCCCTCCCCTTCCTCTCTGCCTGACAAAATCCTCCAAGAGCTATTCACTATGAAGCGTCTTCTCACATACCCAGCTGGAGAGGAGCCTTGCAACTCCGCTAAGTAGAGGAAACCAGCTCAAAAGATCAACATTTTGTAGGATTCCAGTTTTGTGAAATAGCAAGGAAAAGGCAAAGCTATCGAGACAGAAAGTAAATTAGTGGTTGTTTAGGGACAGGGGGGCAATTGGGAGTTTCTTTTTGGGGTGATGAAAATATTTTAAAATAGATTGTGGTAGAGCGATTGCCCAACTCTGGAAACATCCCAAAAGCCCTTGACTTGTACACTTGGCATGAGTGAATTGCATGGTATTAAATTACATATAAGCTGTTCTTCAAAAAGAAAAGAAGCCCCAGTTAGATGAGAAGGTGGCATTGTGTAATGACTAAGCACATGCACTTGAGGGCTAGAGAGATTTGGTGCAAAATCCTCGCCATTCCAGGGATTAGCTGTGTGATCCTGGCATGCTACCTCACTCCTCAAACAGCAGACAACAGTAGTGTCTGGGTAAGAAGCTTCTTGTGAGGATTAGTGGGATCATACATTGGAAGCCCTTAGTACAGTGTCTGGACGTCACAAGGCTCAACAAGTAGCTGTTTTTAAATGGTTTCCTTTCCCTTGGAATTTGTAGCCTTTTATGTATTTAGACCCCTGAGAAATATGACATTGGTTGATATAAACCTCCTCTACTGGATTATAGGTCTTTTGTAGGCTCAGACTTCCTTCAGTTGCTTATAACTTAGCTTCAAATAGCAATTCTTAAACCTAGTAGGCGCTAAATATTTATTGGCACAATTGAATCGAATATGTTTGGCCTCTTCGCTGGATTGGCAGCTCCTTGAGTATTGTGACTTAACGACTGTTCCCTACAGGCTCTATCTCAGTGGTGGATACAGATACTAATGATCTATTTCTATGTGCTACCAAGATAGATCTTTCTTGTACATCTATCACCGGGTTCTTTTTAATCAGTGAACACATGGAATTGCTATTTCCTTAAAATAGATTCTGTTGGTCACTTCCCCAGACTTTTTGGCCTCCCTCTTTCCAGTCTTCCTGCCTGTCAGTGTTCTGATTTTATGTGGGTGTTTAGGGGTGAGCCTTGTTTAGCCTAAACTGATCCTTCTGTGTCCATCCTTCTTGCCAGAGATCAGTTTTAGAAATGGAAGTGATGCCTTCTGGCTAAGGGGATGTGAAGGGAAGTCAGAAGAAGACGTAGAGGAGGGGTGCCTGGGTGGCTCAGTCGGTTAAGCGTCCGGCTTTGGCTCAGGTCATGATCTCATGGTTCGTGGGTTCAAGCCCCGTGTCAGGCTGTGTGCTGACAGCTCAGAGCCTGGAGCCTGCTTCAGATCCTGTGTCTCCCTTTCTCTCTGACCCTCCCCTGCTCACACTGTGTCTCTCTCTCTCAGAAATAAATTTAAAAAATTAAAAAAAAAAAAAAAAGACATAGAGGAGAAGAAACATGCCCTTTTCTGTCCAGGGTGGGGTGGCGGGGTTTGGCGATGGGGCAGACAACGTGGCTCAGGGGAGGACAGGCTAAGGATGATACAAGAGCAAAATGGAAAGATTGTGGGTTTTTAAGGAAGTGTTGGCCACTGATGTAACTGATGGTGGATTTCTAAACTTTTTGTTATGTGACATAAAGGACCCATATTGTCTCAGTCATTCTACAGAGGATTTCCGTAGCTCATCACTGTACGTTTCCTGATATACTTTTCCATTTGCTGTTTCCACTTCCCTGTTAGATCCTGGAAGTGGATCCATTGCTGGGAAGAGAAAAGGAATTACAAACCAGGGGACCGAGGAAACCATGAGGAATGAATAAATAATTAACCAGGTATCATTCTGTATTTATTATTTAGACCTCACACCTCGCCTACTATAAACATTTCACAAGAGATTCATGTGTTCACAGCCCATCACAGCCTTACTTTTGTGATGAAAGAAAAAGACAACTACTTGATCATAAACACAGGGTGGGAAAAGAGTGTATTTTTGCAAGAGTCAAAATGTGTATGTATAGTAGGCTTGAGGGAGAAGCGTGCATCTGGCCCTCTGTGTGATTTGGGTGCTGCAGCCAACGAAGATGTCAGAGTCATGAGGGGACACTTTCGGTGGCTCTGTAACCAGGGGTGGGCAGGGTCTCCTTTGGGGCAAAAGGGATTATCTTCCAGGTACAGGAGAATGAGCCAGACCCGGATGTGAAAAGAAGAGGGACACTTACTCAGGGCATCTGGTGTAGCACCTGCCTTCATGCAGGAAGAGAGGGAAGTCTGGCCGAGTCCAGCACTTTCTGCAAAGATTGGCTCCAGAGCAGGAGGCACAGTCCTCTGTACAGTTCTCGCAGCTGCCACTCATCACCGAGGGCCACGTGCCTTCGGGACAGGAGGAGACACAGGCCTGGGCCAACAGATACATGCCTAGAAGCCCAGGGAAGAAGGCACATCAGATGGTCATCACATGTCTGGTCCAACAGCACACATGTCCATGCAGAGAACGGATGCTCACAACAGGTTTTTTAAACCTCTCCAAAGACCTGAGGGTATGGAACCCTCATTTCAGGCGCACCAACATATTTGTTAGTGATGCTGAGTCTTCCGTGTTGGGTTAAATCTCCACTAAGGAAATTAACTACAGGAGGCTTTTGCCCTGTTTCTTTGACTTTCCTACTGCTATTGGCTCAGGTCACCATGGGGCTTCCCTTTGCCCAACTGATCCATCTGTTAACACCTTCATCTTCCCGTAAGGCAGTTACACTCGCACAGCGTGATAGAGTCTATTCTCCAAAGCCTCTTCTGTTAGGACACGAACAAGGTAGCAACTCTCCATCCAACGCTACCTTGAGTGGGTTGACTATGTGTTTTTAATTGAAAAAAAAAAATCAGATGACATCACTATCGAAAGAAAAATGTTTTAAAATCACCTTCGACTTCAGAATCCCAAGAAAATTCCTTCAATTTTTGTTTGTAAGCGTTTGCGTTTCATGCGGGTAGAATCACAGCACACCTGTAATTTTAACCTCTATTGCTTTGCATCCCACCTCGCTATGAACATTGCACATTCCAACAAAATGATCACTCTAATGGTTGCTCTTAACTCTTCAGTTGTCAATGTTAATGTACCATGTTCATAAGAACCCCCCGAATTCAGAGAAGTTATTATTTCTGATGTTTTATTATAGATGATGGAGCAGTTAATCTTTTGAGCTATTAAGTTCTTGCTCTTGTTTTTTTTTTTTTTCCTCCCCTAAATTCAGTACCAGAAATGAAGAAGGAAAGAACATTTATCTACATCTAGATTCTCTACCCTAAGATCTCTTGTTTTGGCTAATGAACTTTATTTATTTTTTAAATGTTTGTTTGTTTTTGAGAGAGCATGAACCCAGAAGGGGCAGAGATAGAGAGAGAGAGAATCCCAAGCAGGCTCCATGTTGTCAGCACAGAACCTGACATGGGGCTCCAACTCACCAACCATGAAACTGTGACCTGAGCTGAACCCAAGAGTTGAACACTTAGCCGATTGAGCCATCCAGGCACCCCATGGCTCATGAACTTGAAGGCGTAATGGAGCTTCTAGGGGCACTGGGGTGGCTGAGTCAGCTAAGCATCCAACTTTGGCTCAGGTCATGATCTCATGGTTTGTGAGTTCAAGCCCCATGTCGGGCTCTGTGCTGTCAGTGCAGAGCCTGCTTTGGATCCTCTGCCTCCCTCTCTCTCTGTCTTTACCCTGCTGGTGCTCTGTCTCTCTCTCTCTCTCAAAAATAAAATAAACATTTAAATTAAAAAGGGAGTATGTGGCCAAATCAACAGATAACTTCATCATACCTTTGGATAAGAACATTTTTTCCCTTCCCTCCCCTCCCCTCCCCTCCCCTCTTCTCGCCTTTCCTTTCCTCCTTTGAAAACCAGCTTTTTTTTTTTTTTTTTTTTTAAGATTTCATTTTTAAGTAATGTCCACAGCCAACGTGGGACTTGAACTTACAACCCCGAAGTCAAGAGTTGCATGTTCTACTGACTGAGCCAGCCAGGTGCCTCTGAGAGTGATTTTTTTATTAGAGGTCACTAGTTCCCTGCATTTCTCCAGAGCACCCTCTGTGATAGGGACAATGAGGAGACTAGATCGAGTCCTGCAAACCTTTTACATAAAGATGCCGCTATATATACTTAGCTTTCGGCCTCTTGCACCTCTTGTCACGCTCCACACTGACCTTTTGGACATGAAGTGCACAGGGTTGGAGATTCATTGCAGGTTTTACAAGAAGGATGACAGGGCTGGTGTCCTCTCAAAATGTCTGTGTAGGGACAGAAACCAGAAGTCAGCGTCCTGTGAACAGGCATTACGACGGGGGGGGGAAAGGTCTCATGGGTAATCTCATCTTCCTTCCTGCCCCAGATAGAATCCCTTCAATTTTCCATTGGCTAAACACTCATTACCCACTCATTACCTACGTGGCAGACTTTATTCATTTTTTTTTTTCTCTTCCTTCTCCATTGACACTTGATTATCAAGATATTCTTTTCAAACTTCCAGTGACAGAATAGCCTTCAATGCAAAAAGGATGTTTGAACTAACACAGATTCCTTCTTTCACGTATTAACGATCTGGGGGAGTGTATGCACGCATCAAAGAGTTTTCTAGTTAAAGGTCATCACTTCTTTCCCCACGATTCTTAGGTGGCCATTTCTCTTCACTCTACGATGATGACTGAGAATTTATTGTGCCTTTTGCGGAGGGACTTTTTTCTTTTCTTTCTTTTTTTGTTCTTTGGAACCAGGTTTCATAATTGGTCAATGTTTGGGTTTTCTGTGATCTTCAGGGTCGCCCACTTGTGGAGAGCAAACCTCAATTTATCTCCTCTCAAATCATCGTTAAACATTCACATAATGGAGCCACCCTCGAGCTTTCTGGTTGGTCAGGTGATAAGCGGGCCACCTCAGGTCAATACACCATTGACCTGAGAAACATTAGAGGCATCCTCTCTCCCTTTCCCTCCAAGAACATTCGCTGGCCAGGCTTTTCCGGGAAGTCAGTAAGTCCACGGGGCAATTTCAGTGACCTACAGAAGAGCCTTAGTGATGTCACTCAGTTGATACAGGAGATCTTGACTGAATCTCAAGACTTGCTTGGGAATCAGCAGGAGTCTCAGGGGGAAAATTAGAAAAGGAAGGTCTGGCTCAGGATGTGTGATAGGAATGAGTCTGATCCTCAGTCAGTGACTGTTGGCATCTTACCATTCCCACCCACTCCCTCCCTCCCCTGCTTCCTGTTTCTTCTCTTCCTGAGAGTCTGCCATAGTTGAGTCTGTAGTCACACCTGCCATCAGAGCCCAGCTGTGCCACTTACGGAGGGTAACCATGGAAATGGTAATTAAACTTGAAGAGTCCTACTTCCCACGTCTCTGGAACGAGAGAAAGTGATCCTTCCCTTATGAACTGTTGCGAAGACGGAGTGAAACAGTGTGTGTGACACGCACATAGAGCGGCTCCGTAAACGATAGATAGTCCCTTCTACTTCCTTTCTCCCAGCTTCTTCCTTTGTTACCATTCGACCCCGGGTCCCAGCCCTTGGCTTTATTTCTCTTTCTCTCCCTTCTCTGTTCCATATCTGGAGTGGCGCTGGGAGGCATCGCTGGCTTTCTACGAAGGAGCTGTGGTGAATAAGCTGCCGAGATTTGCTCTGGAGGAAACTAGATCCAGAGGGAGGCAGGGAGGTAGACAGATGGGTGGGGATGTAGATACAGATGTACAGACGGAAATGATCACCCCGCTGTGCTAGGTGGTAGTTTCGTCCTAGTTTGGGGAGAGAAATATGCCCTGGGTTTTCAGGAGACTGCTGCTGTCCCCCTCGGGGGAGCTGTTTCGAGCCCCGTTAGCCTGGTGCAGAGCAAGTGCCAGTCATGCGCTTCTCATACCTGCGGCCCTCCTGCCCCTCAACAGGACCAGAGCTTTCCCCGAAGGCCTTTTTAACCTGACGGTATCGCTTAACCCGAAAGAGAAGGCAGGGAAGATGAGCCAACAATTCTGTTGCTGACCCCAGTCCTCACTAATCGCCAGGGAAATGCAGATCAAACCGCAAGGCGCCATCACCTCACACCTGTTCCAGCGGCCAGGGGCCAGGAGACGTGACAAGTGTCGGCGAGGATGTGCCGGGAAGGGGCCCTTGTGCACCTCTGGTGGGAACCAGAACCGCCAGAGCCGCCGTGGAAAACGGCGTGGAGGGGCCTCAAGAGATTAAGAGTGGAACCACCATGCGATCCAGCTGTTCCTCTGCTGGGTATAGACTTGGAGGAAATGAAGTCACTGTCTTGAAGAGATGCCTGCGTCCGCACGTTCCCTGTTGCGTTGTTTACAGTGACCAAGACGCGGAAACAACCGCAAGTGTCCATTGATGGATGAATGGATAAAGAGAATGAGGTGCATAGATGCAGTTAGAAAATCATTCACCCATAGAAGGAGGGAAATCCTGCCATTTGGAACAAATGGATGAATGACCCTTGAGCACCATGCCAAACACATTGTGTCAGAGAGAGAGAGAGAAATACTGTGCGATCTCACTTATACGTGGAACCTAAAAGGAAACCAGACTCCTAGAGTAGATTGCTGGCTGTCAGGAGCAGCGGTGCAAGTGGGGAGAGTGGGCGAAGGGGCCCAAAGTATATCAGTTCTGGGTTTTCATGAGCAGCATGGCGACTATGGCTAATACCGGACTGTATACGTGAAAGCTGCTAAGAGAGTAGTTTTTTTTAAAAAAATGCTTACTTATTTTTGAGAGAGAGAGTGGGGGGGTGGGGGCCTGAAGCAGAGCCTCTGCTCTGTTAGCGGAGAGCCCAACCCAGGGCTCGAACTCATGAACCGTGAGATCATGACCTGAGCAAAGTCAGATGCTTATTGACTGAACCTCCTAGGCACTCCAAAAAAGTTGTTCTTAAAAGTTCTCACCACACACACACACACACACACACACACATGCACACAAGAAAGGTAACTATGGGAGTGGTAGATGTGTTAACCTTATTGTGGTAATCCTTTTGCAGTGCAGACGTATATCAGATCATCACATCATACATGGTGAGCCTGCATAATGTTGTATGTCAATTAGGTTTCAATAAGATGGAAAAAAGATAATGGCTGAGAGCAGTTCTGAAAAATAATAGCAAAATAGTCTTTTTCAGACACCATCGAAACCTTTAATATTATTATGTCTAGACCAGGGGTTGAACTTTTTCCCCCCACAGGAGTTGAATTTTTGATTTTATCATTTTTGTACTATGCTTTTAATTTACAAAGATATGAGTTTTAGAGAAGTTTCCACGGTTTTGTAAAGTATAATGTATCTATCTACACATACATATGAATTTATAATTACATCTATCTCACATTGGGGCAGGTTGATATTTTACGGAGATACGCGGGACATAAAATTCTGTAATGTCAGAAACTGACCACGAGAGGGTGCTCTGTACACACAGTTAACCGCAGTTAAAAGTGGGCAACCAAGCATCATTCCCAGACACTGCTCTTTCATAGCAAAGATTAGTGACTTAATCACAAGTAAATTTTGACCTTGATTGTGGTTTTTCTTTGTTTTCACTCCAGAAATTCTGGACTGGACAAGACCTCGAAGGAAAAAAAAATCACCTTAACCAAGGAAAAGTAGAGTCTGTCCTGGAGAAATGAGTATACCTAAGCCATTTAAAAATAGGAGTTTTATTTGCTTTTTTAATTCTTAAATAAACAACACTCACAAAGTTTATTTAAAAAAATGAAGAAAGGGAATGTATTATGAAGCCTCTCTCCATTCTTTAATTTTCCTGTTTGTTTATTGATTGATTGATTGAGAGAGAGAACGAGAGAAAGAGAGAGCGAGCACAGGTAGGGAGGAGCAGAGAGAGGGAGAGAGAATCCCAAACAGGCTCCATGCCACCAGCACAGAGCCCGACCTGGGGCTCAATGTCAAGAACTGTGAGATCATGACCTGAGCCAAAACCAAGAGTGGGACGCTTCAATGACTGAGCCCCCTGGGCACCCCTCTCTCCACCCTTTTTATACAAACTATTTCCACTGTTTATCACATTTTTTGATAATGCTATATTTGGGGGACCGTTCTCTGTTGGTACAGAAAGAACCCCCTCATTCTTGTTTATGTCTCCATAGTATTCCATTGCATGGATGGATCATGCTTCCTTTTTCTAATTGGTAACCACTGGTGACTATTTCTTTTTTTTCCAGCCTTTGCTGTTTCAAATCATACGACAGTGACTGGGAAGGCAAAAGTTGCTTTTTTTCAGCACATTCTTACAGATCTGCAAGGACAGAGGCTTTTCTTGATAGCCTCTCCCAGACGTAACCACTCAGCACATCGGGAATGCCCTTAAGTGTTCCAGAAAACTCTACTGCTGAATTTCCTTCCTGTCTTTGGCCTTTGATCACCTACATTGTGGTCACCACCTCTTTCTGGTTTTTCTCTTGTGACTTCTGCACCCTCATTTGCTCCTCATAGCCCAGCTTCTTGGGTTGGTTTCTAAATCACAGAGCCTCTTGGTTCATTATGATTGTCTTCTCCTCCCTATTTCCCTGTTACCTCTTTTGATCTGAAACTTCCACCGTCGCTTCTGTGGCCAGGTCTTCGCCAAAGATGGGCTTGCAGTGGGCACAGGTTCTTTTTTATTAAAAAAAAAATAAAGTATTTTATGTTTTTAATACAAAAAAAGATAAAGAAGATAAATCTTGCCTATCATCTCCCCACCCAGAGATGCCTGTGACATATACTTTAGCACATAGATTTCCCATCTTTATATTGAGTATGTGAGTATAATTACATATGTGTATATATATGTGTAATCGTTTACATCTGTGTATGTAATATTGACTCTCCATTTTATATTTAATATTATACATTTTATAGGCATTTCTATTAAAATTCTTTGAATGCACTATTTTTAATGGTTCATGGATTTGCACGAACCATAATTCACTTAATTTTTTTCTTTTGTTACATTTTTAGGTTACTTTATCCCTCCGCCTTTCTTGGTGATAAATAAAGCTGCTGTTGATATCTTTAGACACATTATTGGTTAAGTCAGGACTCTGCTTGGATCTTCAACATCCCAAGCTGACCAGTTTTATTTGGTGCTTTCTTTCTGGGACTGTTTTTCCCAGACCTGTATTACTCTTTAGGCCTCCAGAGTTACTTGCTTTCATGACCTAGGGAAGGCTGTTTAGAAAGTGAACTAGTGTTTCCTGCATGAAGACCAGGTCAGGTTAAAGGGTTGGGTAGGAGTGTAACTTTTATTGTGTCATAGTATGTTCTGTGTGCTTCATGTGTGTTCTCTCGTTTAATTCTCAAAATGAACTTGGCTGAGGTAGTTCCGTGTTCTTATCTCATTTATATGCTTCACTTTTTTTTCTTAAAGTTTATTTATTTATTGTGGGGGGGCATGGAGAGGGGGAGAGTCTGAGTGGGGAAGGGACAGAGAGAGAGAAACCCTAGCAGGCTCCTCACTGTCAGCTCAGAGTTCGACTTGGGGCTCGATCCTCTGAACCAAAAGATCATGACCTGAGCTGAGATCAAGGGTTGGACGCTTGACCGACTGAGCCACGCAGGTGCCCCACCACATTCCTATTTTATTAAGAAAACAATTTTTAAATTTTTAACGTTTATTCATTTTTGAGAGACAGAGACAGAGCTCAAGTGGGGAAGGGACACTGAGAGAAACAGAGACACAGGACCCGAAGCAGACTCCAGGCCCTGAGCTGTCAGCACAGAGCCCGACGCAGGGCTCCAGCTCACCAACCACAAGATCATGACCTGAGCCGAAACTGGACGCCCAGCTGACTGAGCCACCCAGGCGCCCCACCATGTTCTTATTTTATAGATGAGGAAACTAAGGGTCAGAGAGGATGAGTACCTTGGCCAAGGTCACCCGGCTAGTAAAGAATGGAGTCAGGATGTGAATTCTGCAATGCTTACCTCTAAAGCCTACAGCCACTAGAGAGACTTTTTAGGAATTAACCTGGATTTTAAAGTAGTTTGGTAGAGGTGGAAGCAGTGGTGTACTGGTAAAATGGTTTTTTAGAAAACAAAACAAAAAACTTTGTGATGTTTGCCAATTCCTGTGGTGTAAATACTCCCCTCGTAGCTGATTTCAAGCTTCCAAAGGTTTAATGATCCCCTAATGAAATGCCTGGATAGTTAACAATCAGTGCAGGTGGATACACGTGGTTCCTTCCTGCCCCTGGGTCAACACTTCAATTATTTACTCATCCAGAGTCCTGTGTTGTCTTCACTGAGTTCTGGTAGGTTCCTTAAGTAAAAGTGTCCTCACTTCTTCTTTTAAAAAGTTTTTTTAATGTTTGTTTATTTTTGAGAGAGGGAGAGACAGAGCGCAAGCAGGGGAGGGGCAGAGAGAGAGAGGGAGTTACGGAATCCGAAGCAGGCTCCAGGCTACGAGCTGTCAGCACAGAGCCCAACATAGGGCTCAAACTCATGAACCGTGAGATCATGACCTGAGCTGAAGTCAGTTGCTTAACCAACCGAGCCTCCCAGGTGCCCCCAAATGCCCTTACTTCTAAGTGAGACAACTGTGTGTGTCTACAAAGTCCTTCTGAAAATCAGATTCTCATTGTGCCTTTTAAGTTCTCTAGAAGTCAGTTACAGGTAGGCAACATACCTCCACACTATTGAGATTTATTTTTTTACATCTGGCTCTCAGTGTTTGTGACTCACTCTGGGATTCCAGGCTTCCTCCAGGCATTGGAATTAAGATCAAAAGACAGGCTAGTGAGAAATTGTTAGGATGTGGTCAAAGATAATAAGTTAATTCACTGTGTCTGCGCTTTGTAGATTAAACTATCATCAGAATATGTAATTAGAACCTGCTATAAACACGGGTTTAATCGGCGATGGAAATAGGGGGGAGGGGAAACGTGCAGGAATTATTTTCAGGACTTTTCGGCACTACCAGGGGCAAAACCACTGAAGTACAGAGTTGAGCGGCCATCTTCGGATGTTACTTAGTCTTGGCCAGAGGATTTGCCAGGCGTGGTCCAAGGTGTAGGGAAATCTCCATCCTTGGACTAGGGTAGGCAGTGTTCCCACTGACTGCATAATTAACAAAGAACGATGGTCTCTCACCATTGCCATTCTCACCATGAGTAGCCACCTTATTAAAAGAGGAGTTGAGTGAGCTCAGGTTGGGTTTTTATTTCAAGGGTGTTTCTCCAACACGTGCTGGCATAGAGAGTGCCAGCCGTCGTAGTCTTTGGATGCAAACGAGATCTTACTGTTTCCACGGAAGTGGTGTGGTTCAACGGATGGACTGAAGTTTGTCCCGTCTTACTTTCCCTACCTGCATCTGCAACTGTGTTTTAAACGACACCAGCACCTTGCTGATAGCACCTGGGTAGCTGTATTTTTTTATAGCCAATCTGTCATTTGCCTGGGCTCCCTCTGAGTTGCCCCTGGTTGACTGCAGTCTGCTTTGCATCATCTTAAAGGTGTGGCTAATTGGTGCCTGTCTTCTGGAATCTTCTGCTCTCTGATTACACTGTCAATATTGTTTTTTAAGAGTTAGAAGACAGGGGAAAGATGTAGGCATTGGCTCAAATACTCCCGGTCGTTATGGGGAACGTTTCTCACCTACTGTCCACTCCAGTGGTGACTAAACCATGCTGGAGAAGCCGAGCTACAGCCTCACCTTGCTCAGTAATGAAGCAGTTTTTTCTCACGGTTAATGGTCTCCTGTCTTATTTCGTAGATCACAGAGAAGGGCAGCCATGTCATTGACTTTACTGCTTTTGTCCAGCCATGAGAAACATTCTCGTCTGCTTCCCCAATCCCTTACTAGTACTAAATCCCCCAATGGACTACTGCCTTCCTTTCTTCAAAAAAACACTATATTTTGATAGTAGAAAATGCAGAGGGGTGGGTGTGGTGCTCTGACGCAGGGGAACAGTCCAAGCCTGATTTCTGCTTGCGAAGCGCGTAGTCCAGTTGAAAGGGACATGTAATCATTTGGGGAATCGAGTCTGCTCTGACTCTTGGCTCCCTGGACCTTTTCATCATCTGGATGCCAGATAAAATACAGATGTTCTGAGCTAGAAACACAGCACCAGACTATTTTCCTCTTGGCTCGCACTGCCTCTTAAATGCCTGAATGCCAGACAAACTCGTTTGCAGCGTTTTGGTCCAGCTATAATTCACGGAAGATATCCCAATCTGGATTGAATGATTTTCTTCCCGGCTACGTCTCTGAAATTGGCCTGTGTTCTCCAGAGCCTTTGGCTGCTGGGTTTGTGATAATCTCCGAGCTAATTTTCCTTTAAGTCACATATGTGACAGTGTCGTGGTAGACAGTAGCCATGGATGTCCCTCCTCTGAAACCCAGCAAGTGCCTTTCTCCTGCCCCACATCCATCCCTCACTCCAGCCCTTAGGAGACTCATCCTGAACGGACCCCCCCTTCGCCGCCGTGACTCCTGCACTGAAATGACCTTTTCAACAAATCCTTGCCTTGAAATTAAATGGAGAGCGTCTCTTGTTTTCATGAGCGTCTCTGCATAGGCTGTGAGTCAGATTTTTCCCAGCAGGATGAGGGTTTTGTTTTTTAACCACCACAGACACCCAGAGGTCATTGAAGTTTGTGACTACCTTGCGAGGAAGCCCGTGACGGAGTCTCCAGGTGAGGAGGCCGGCTCCGGGGGCGCAGGTAGGAGTGAACACACGCAGGCCTTTGCCATTGGGTCACAAGCTCCCACATCATTCCTCCTGCCCCCATCAAAGTCCCCACTTTGCCCATCTGCAACCGGAGGGGGGCTTTGAAAAGGCAAGCTAGAATGATGGTAAGTTCTAATTACCATCAGCCGGAAAGATCTGCCGACCCGGCTTTAGTACCAATATTTGAGAGCAGTTCTTCCTTGTCCACCTTGCCCACCCTTACCAGCCATTTTCCTTTGCCTTAATAAGGAGATACATCGCTCAGATCAAGCGACTCTGAGATCTTTGAGACAGTGGTCGCTGGGTGATTGCCCTACGTGACTCTCTTTACGAGCTCTGCTGTCTCCTCCACCAGGATAGAAACCCAGGGGCCCTACTACCTGTCAGCTGCCCTCTGGGTTTCCCTCCAGAACAGGTGCCCACTGACCACAGCCTCCTACCCTCTCCCGCCAGGAGCATCAGAGCCCAGGCTTGATGCCCATACCCAGCTTTTGTTGACTGCCCAGCCTGTACCTCTGGGATATCCCAAAAGCAAGGGTTAAAGAGGGAGGGAGGCAGAGAAGGCGGCCAGATGGCTGCTTTCTCTCTCTCTCTCCCGGGAGGCACATACCGTTCCAGAATTTGCCTTCCCCCTGGTTCAGGGCAGGACCCACGCACATCCCGTGCCGCAGCTGCACTCCTTCCCGGCACGTGCTGCACTGCTGGTGGCCGAAGCCGGTGCAGGTTTCACAGGCCTGGTGGCAGGGCTCACATTCTCCCATCTCCGGGTCGCCGTAGAAGCCGGGGCTACATTCGCTCACACACGTGCCACCTACGTGAGAACGCAGAGAGGGAGCGTGAAGGTGGATCCCTGGCCGGCTTGGCTCGGTGCTCTGTGCAAGGCCAAGTCCCAAACACGCCGTGGGGAGTCTCAGGAACATTGCTGCTGGGGTTTGTTTTTAAAGAAACCAAGATGGCATGTGCTTATTTCAACCAAGGAACGGGTCTTAACTCCAACGTTGAAAGTCTGCTTTTGGGGCACCTGGGTGGCTCAGTCAGTTGGGCGTCCGACTTCAGCTCAGGTCATGATCTCACGGTTTGTGGGTTTGAGCCCCGCATCGGGCTCTGTGCTGACAGCTCAGAGCCTGGAGCCTGTTTTGGATTCTGTGTCTTCTTCTCTCTCTGACCCTCCCTTGCTCATGCTGTCTCTCTCTCTCTCTGTCTCTCAGAATTAAATTAAAAACGTTTAAAAAAAAAAAAAAAAGAAAGTCTGCTTTTCCCCGAGAATTTAAATTGGCTATCAGCTCAAGGGGTTAAGAGCCTGGAATAGGGGCACCTGGGTGGCTTAGTCGGGTAAGCGTCCCACTTTCGCTTAGGTCATGATCTCGCGGTTTGTGGGTTCGGGCCCCGCGTTGGGCTCTGTGCTGACTGCCAGCTCAGAGCCTGGAGCCTGTTTCAGTCTGTGACTCCCTCTCTCTCTGACCCTCCCCTGCTCACGCTGTCTCTCTCTCTCTCTCTCTCTCTCCTAGAAATAAATAAAACATTTTTAAAAAAATTAAAAAAAAAAGAGCCTGGAATAAAGAACTTTCAATTCTCAGGGCCTTGAAGACAGTACAAATAAAATAAGTGTCCATATAGAACCACTGGAGATCAGGGTGGGCTCTCTGCCCCACTCTCTCTCCCGCAAACATTCACGAGCACTGGACCATTCGTTCTTCAACTAGAAGACTCATGGTATATTTCCTTCCTAACCATCCAGAATTGACCACAGGATCTTGTTTAATTAACTTTTACAGTGCTTAGGAATATATAGCATGGATTGAGTCTCAAGGAAAGAGTCATGGTTCTGAATATTCCAGATGATTCCTTTCAAGGCATTTATCTTTGGTGTTCCCACTGCCCATCCCCCGCCCCCCTCGTTTCCATCAGCCTGGGGGTGTTTGAAATCAATTAGTGAAATAGGAACTCTGCTTCAGGAATAGAAGCAGAAGGAAGTAGTCCTGGCTAATGTTTATTATAATTATTAGTTTTTACACTTATTTATTTTTGAGAGACAGCGTGAGACAGTTCAAGCGGAGGAGGGGCAGAGAGAGAAGGAGACATAGCATCGAAAGCAGGCTCCGGGCTCTGAGCAAGCGTTCAGCACAGAGCCCACTGTGGGGCTCGAACCCACAAACCATGAGATCATGACCTGAGCTGAAGTCAGACATGTAACCAACTGAGCCACCTAGGTGCCCCTGTGTTCAAACCAAAGTAAAATCCATCATTGGACGAGAGGCACAGGCAGACTCTGAGACCAAACAAGCGGGTGCTCTTATTTTTGGGTGAGGCTCTGGAAGGTGTTCCTTTGGACTGTGCCATTTTCAGGCTTACCCAGGAGAAAGAAGCCCTCTTCACACCAGTAGCACTTGTGCTGGTCACAGTTGCTGCAGTTGGTATCGCACGGCTTACATTCGGATCCTTCACTGTGGGTCTTCTCGGGACAGGTTGTATAACAGCGGTGCTGAAACCTACCAGGAGGAGATGCAACATGAGCTGTGTTGATATACTTCTCTTAACCACCATAATTTAATAACCTTACATAGGTACTCACATCGTTTCTAACAGGGCTAGATATTTGGGTTTCAAGGGCACAAACTTTCTCTTGGTCTGTGTGCTCACCAAACAGGTCATTGACCACCCTACTCTGGACCCTAAGGGCCCATCATGAAGGAAGAGGCTGCAGAGAAGGAAAGTGGCACCGATATTTATTTATGGGGTACTGACTGTGCATTTACTACCCATTTATTTACTTATTTTTAACTTTTTAAAATGTTTATGTATTTTTGAGAGAAAGAGACAGAGTGCAAGTGGGGGAGGGACAGAGAAAGAGGGAAACACAGAATTTGAAGCAAGCTCCAGGCTCTGAGCTGTCAGTGCAGAGCCCGACGCGGGGCTCGTACTCATGAACCGCGAGAACATGACCTGACTGAGCCACCCAGGCGCCCTGTGTTTAGTACTCATTTAAACCTCCATGCAATTCCCATATGGTACCTATTACTTACCTTTAATTTCTAGATAAGGGACCAGAGTCTCAAGGTTAAGTGCTCAAAGTCCCGCAGGCAGTTAAAGGCGGGCCTGGGATTTGAACAGAAAGACAGCTTGTGTGGTTTTGAGACATGTTGAGACATACCATGTTAGATTTGTGGATCTGAACTGAAGAACTGTGGGAGTGACTGTTATCTGTGTTTCATTTAGCCTGGTGGCCTGTGTCTCTCGTTACTCAGAGGATGACTGGCTTCATTCTGGACTTTCTGACTTCTGTCAAGGACAAGGTCTTCAGGCAGACATTTGGAAACAGTTCAGTGTAGAGTTCAAGCAGCTTACCAAAATGTCTGCCACTAGGTGATTAAGAGTGAAGGATCTGAGCCTTTATGTATTTATATATTTTATGCATCTTACTCGTTTTCGTGCTACAGTAGAATATTGCATTTCAGATTCCACTGAATTACAGGATCCTTTGAAGGAGGAGCAGAATCAAGTTGACCTTTGCCCACTGACGAATTTCACAGCATTGACAAGATATCAGAGGAAAGCTTTGCCTTTCTTCATTAGCAACTTCAATTATGCAGTGTTTCGCTGCCTATATTCAGTTACTAACCAATCTGAAGGGCTATAAATGTGTGTTTCCTGAAACACCTCGCGTTTTACTCTCAGTGATGCAAGGCACGTGCTTGCGGTGTATTTGTTTCTCCAAGGACTTTGCGAGGCGGCCTCATTGGTGGCCAGCAGTGCGCTCGAGGTTGAACAGGATGCTGTCAGGTGACAGGAGGTCAGGGGGTGTGCTCCAGTGTCAACGCAAGGGAGGGTGCAGTTGGGCCAGAGGGATATAGAGAAGAGGAACAGAGAAGAACAAAGTGGGAACGCCTGCCTCCGTGTGGCCACTACTGAGAGTCTAAGGCTTCCTTCCTTGGTTCTTCAAGGAACATTCTGTGCTCCCAACCATGTAGCCTCACCAAGGAGTGCTTGCATTTCCGCTGTTCTTCTGCCGGAGGCATGGGCTGTGTGCCAGGTGAAGGCCAACTATGAATATGCTGGCAGATTGCTTTCTGCTCATTCACTGTCACCAGCTTAGGTAATCACAGGGCGGACTGATTATTTTTGTGCTCTTTCAACTTGTTAGGTGCCCTGTCCCTCTCAAGCTCCTCACCCCTTTCCGCATCTTCTCACCTACTCCCACACCTTGGGCCTCTCGTATGTGACGGACGTGAAAGGCGGCGTGGTGACGGGAGGCACCAGCCCACTAAAGTCGAGGCAACCCAAACCCCGAGCCCCCCGCTGGCTTGTGGTGCCACATCCCATGGCCTCTTGGAGATTCCGTTTTCTTTTCTGGAGAGTAACATCGAGCCTGTGTCCCTGGCAACGTTCATGGAAAGGCAAAGAGAAGAACTGGGTGTGAGTTGATCCCAAAACTCCCCAGTTCTTAGCATGACAGGAAGGAACTAGGCAGCTTATACATCATCCAGGCCTTCTTTTTCTTCTTCTCTGCCTTCTTAGCTTTTCTTCTGAGATAGGCCCCCACGGACCCGAGGAGGCAGACTGGAATAGGAATGGAAGATGACATTGGGACATGCCATCTCTGATTTGTAGATTTGAATTGGAGAACTTTGGGAGTGATTGTTATCTGTATTTCATTTAATCTGGTGGCCTGTGTCCCTCCTTACCCAGGGAATGACTAAGGGCTGCTAATGTACCCAGCTTCCTCCTGGCCTTTCTGACTCCCGTTAAGCACAAGGTCTCCATGTAGACATTTGGAAATAGCTTGCTTGGGGGTCAGGTATCATTAAGATTTGTCCATGAACAGCAAGGTCTGAATCCTGGTAACCCATGGCAAGATTCCTAGACACCAGTGTCAGGTTGGATGACTTTCAGGACCAAGAAAAAGAGGGCCTCCTTTTGAGTCAAGAAAACAGCTGGGCTCTTATTGCTAAATCCAAGAATTGTTCCTTAATAGCCTGACAGGGCAGAGTTGCTTCAGGCTGCAGGGCTCGTTGCTTTAATCACTGGATTTAGGATTAGGTCAGTAATGCTTAAACTGCAGAAAAGTTAGTGCCATGAAAAAGAAAAAAAAAGCCAGACTTACATGTAATACCCTGGAGTGCATGATGAACAGGTTCCTGGATCACCTGGAAGAAAATTAGAATAATGAAACATAATAATTATCAAGCGTCCACATTTGGAAAACTGGGCTTTGGAAAAGTTGTGGTTTGAAAAAAACTTTTTNACTGACTGAGCCACCCACGTGCCTCCAGATTACACCATTTTTAATTAGTAACAAGGTGTATTCAATGACGTATCTTTGTCAAAGCTAGCTCTGATTTGTAAGGAAGTATAGTCCGAGGCTACTAGGTTTTCAAATTGCAGATTAAGAACTGTCTACATAAACTGCAGATTAAGAACCGTCTACATCACACAGCTCCTGGTCTCCACTGAAGGGAAGGCCTCAAGCATGTCCACACGCATGTTTGGAAGGGGCCACGAGCTCCCTTCTCTGAACGGTAGGTTTTCCATGAGTTACCTTCAAATGCCTGCCATTGTGAGGGAGCATCATCTGGGAGACTCCTTTGAAATCTGGACAATTATTTGTTTCCAATACAGTATCCACTTTGTGTTCCACACTTCACGGCCCTCTTGAAAAGACTGTCCTGTTCTCATTAAGCACAATGATTCAATGTGTTCCTGTTGGCTCAGAGGAGGGACTCTCTCCTACAGCTTTCAGGGCACTTAATGAGAGAGAAAGGACTTCGAGAATCACTAATTCAGTCTGTTTACCTTCCTCTTGACCCTCCCTGAGAGATGCCAATTCCCAGATCCAATTATTAAGGGAATTCTATGATTTCCCCTGTCCTGCGATTCCTGTGATGAATGAAGCTATCTCCAGCGGGTTTCTGGAATACTCCAGTTCTGCTCGCTCGCTCTTTCTTTTTCTTTCTTTCTTTCTTTCTTTCTTTCTTTCTTTCTATATTTTTATTTATTTTTAGGAGAGAGAGAGACAGCGTGAGCAGGGGAGGGTCAGAGAGAGAGGGAGACACAGACTCTGAAACAGGCTCCAGGCTCTGAGCTAGCTGTCAGCACAGAGCCCGACGTGGGGCTCGAACCCTCGAACTGTGAGATCATGACCTAAGCGAAAGTCGGATGCTCAACTGACTAAGCCACCCAGGCGCCCCAGTTCTGCTCTTTCTTATTCTAATTGGAGGTAGAGAGCAATTGCCCTTTACAGAAGATTCTTTCTGGTACCTGAAGATCGTATGCCACCTTTAATTTGATTTTAAACAAAACCACGTCCTTTGAACTTTGTGCACAGCTTTCCTTTCTAATGCACTCTAGGCTCTACTTTGGTTTTCACCAAGCCTGCCTCTTGGTGGCAGAGCTTCGCTCGAATCTATAGCCAAGTGTTCCCCTTGGGTCCTCCTAGGGGAGATTCGAGATGGCACCACCACGTATTACACATTCTATGTCTAATGCATCGCACCAAAGGTTATTGTGGAAAACTTTCTTTTTTTTTTAATTTTATTTATTTACTTTGAGAGAGAGAGAGAGAGAGAAAGTGAGTGAGTGAGCATGGGAGGGACAGAGAGGGAGAGAGAGTAGGAGAGAGAGAAAATCCCAAGCAGGCTCCGCACTGTCAGTGCAGAGCTGATGTATGGCTCGAACTCATGAACCGTGAGATCATGATCTGAGCTGAAACCAAGAGTTGGACGCCCAGCTGACTGAGCCCCAGGTGCGCCTGTTGGGGAAAACTTTCTGTAAGAGGCTCTTCCCTTTAACGGGGGATTGCCAGAACCTTGTGGGCATAGCCTAGTGATGGTGCAGTGGAGAGGGTAGCGGCCTGGGAACTGAACTATCTGTTTCTAGTTTGAAGTTTGAACCCTGGCTTACCTGCCTTGTGAACTTGCATAAATGTTGCTCGCTCTCCTTTCTGGGTTCTGATTTCTGCAGGCATAAAATGATCTGGCTAGATATGATGGTAGCCGAGACTCTCCAAAAGTCGACAATTCTGATGCTGAGTCTAGCAGGGGGTGACAATCTATGGCCCACTCTGGGGCCAAATTGAGCCATGTCCCTTCCATAGGAAGGATTGAACAAGAGTCAAGACAGCCAAAGACATAGCCAGACCATCCTGCAGGAGGCTCTATGGTTTTTTTCTCTCCGTTATATGGTGACATGGTCTGTTATAGGGCAATCAGGTCAGGGCAGTGACATGAACTATAAACCAGGCTAATTAAGGAACATAAGGAATCTGAAGCTAGAGGTGCCATGACAAAGCAAAGCCCACGGAAATTCTTAGAACTCTTGCCAGTGGGGAGGGGTCTTTAGTCTTCTGCGATCCATTGTTTGGAGGATCTGAACCCATTTTAAGGGGGTGCGAAGGCCCAGGTGAACGCTGGCGGTTCTACTGGGTAAGTTTGTTGCCCGCTACAAACTTCTGTCTGTATCCGCATTCTTTTCAGTTCTGTTCCTAAATACACTGCTACTTCTCAGCTCACAGCTGGGCAAGCTTACTTTTTCCTGCCTGTCCCCGATGAACATATTTGACTCTGACAGTTTTGCTAATTTGGCAAGGGCTGGGGAAATTCTAATCCTGTTCTCTAATGTTCTGGCCATCCTTCTCATCTACGAATTTAATGAGTTTGCTCTCTGCTCCTTTAAGCAGGTCACTGATGAAAATGTTAACCAGAACCAAGCCTCAGAAATGTGCATACCAATGTAATCTTGAGTCCAGGGACCTTTCCAGCCCAGATGCACAGTGAGTTTGGTACCTTTACAATAGTTTGCATAAATGAATAATGCATAGAATAGGAAGTATGTCTTATAACAGCTTATGAATGCCCATTAGTCTTTCTCATTATTGCCAGTTATTCTGAAGAATAAGAATTATGAAAAAAAATTTTCCACCCCAGAAGATCCACAAGTCAGACATAAGCTAAATGGATTTAGCTTGACCACTGAGAGGCAGCTGCTGTGGGATTAAGGAAAGGTAACAATCCCAAACCTAGAAGTTGACTCTAAGTCAAGTTGGCATTTGGAAGGTGAGGAGGGTTGGCTTAAGGCAAAAGATGAATTTTCCTGGCTTCGTGCGTTGTATGTATGTGTGTGTATGGGGGTGGGGTGGGGCTGGAAAAGTCTAAACAGTCTAGAGTTGTGAACTGTCTTGGAAGGTGATATCCAAAGTAGGATGTTTACATAGCTCTGGTTACTCAGTGTTGTCAAACTTTTGAGCTGAGAGAACATAGTGTGGGTGGGGTTGGGGCTAGTTCAGTCAGAATTCAGAGAGAGTCTCACACATTTGGACAAAAGCCTTCAGCAACAGTTACTGGCTTCCAGCTACTCCCATCCCCACTAAGGAGAATGTGTGAGCAGAAGCCTTGTCAGGCTGGGGATACAGCCTGCCTTTCTTGAGAAAACTCATTTTTATTGTCTCCTTTTTATGGGGTGGGTAGGCAGGACCACAGTGTCCCCTGTGTCTGGAGAGGTCTTCGTGATCCTCTCTGCCATGTTGTTTTGCTCTCAGGAATACCTATAGCCCTCCACCATTGAATACGGATGGATCGGGGCCATGTTAGTAGTTTTGGACACCTCTCTTATAAAATATATTGGAAAGAGATACTTTAAACTTGAAATGGAACTAATTTTAAAAATGTGAAGAGAAAAGGAAAGTTTTCTGGTTTACATAAAATTTTGAGCCCTATAATTAAAAATACATATAAGCTGAAATGGCTTGAGTTTGCTTTTTCTAAATTAATTCTTCTTATACGGTTATTTTTCACATGAAGGAGACAAAAGACACTTGGCTTTTAAAAGAACAGCCCTTCATCATCTCACATCTAGGTTTGCCACAATTAGCCATGGATCAGCTATGTTGTTGAGGCAGAATTGCCTCTCTGCGAAACTGTGAGGTTTTGCAATGAATGTTAGGATGGTATTTCTTTCAGGATTCATTTTCAGACTTGTAGGACTTTCATCTGTACCTAAATGTAGCTAGGCCTTCCTCTATCCCTGCCTATTGAAGCTGATCTCTTCTGTAGTCCTTTCCTGCGCAGACCTACTAGCTACTGCCTAGGACGATCGACTAATGGGTGTGTTACACTTATGCTCTTAGGTGGCTCCTAAGTGCTCCTCTCCCTCTGTCCCTCCATCTGTCCTAGACTCAGAAGACTCCTTTTGCTTTGACCTCCTTGGCCACCTCTGTAAATGTTCCATAAAGCAGCACCCACCTTATTGAAGTTCAGCATACCCTGGATGCTTGCTTTCCCCAGGTGATTTCAGCCTTTTGGCTCAATTACCTTTCCAGTTTCCCTCACCTATATTCCAGGCTCCACCAAACTTGAGGCTCTGTTCACCTCCCCAGTGCCCCCCACACTTAGGCAAAGTCATGCTTCACCCATTCTTCATAGGTTTCTAGTCCCAAATATTCTGTAAGCTCCCTAATTACAGAATCTGATGTAGCAATGTCCATACTGTTTTGATTGATCACCCCACTGGTTTGAAGAATTTAGCATGTGCCTGTAATGCGTGTGTGTGTGTGTGTGTGTGTGAGAATTATTTATATGCGCTACTGCATGAATGTTTCACATCTTGAAAAAGATATGCTCAAGTAGAAAATTTAATAACAAAATGATTATAAATACACGTTCTATCTTTTGCTGTAGGCCAGTGGTTTGTCTCGCATACTTCTCTTTGGGGACAAGTGACTCAGGTCACACTTAACAGAATGCTACATCTGAGCTAATATATTCATGTACCAACTTTCCCAAAATATGTTTTACATTTGATTTTGTAGAGTTATAACTGGAAGGGGTGGTTCTCTGATGGGCTCGCACATCTGCACGTATATAAGGACTTCCTGCACTTGGCTTGTAGCTCTTCCATATTTATGGACACACTCCATGATTCTAATTAACTTGTTCACCTAGCATTTTGGGGTTGGGAGATAGAAAACACAGATAGAATTGAAGGCGTTTGAATGATATGACTGGATTCTACATTTCTCGCCTTTCCATCACATTCTCTAGCTCTGGTGCATAAATGTGTTCCCCAGGAAAAAAAAACTTTCTAGGTTAAAATAACTGGTGATTATGTGCCTTTGAAAGACAGTGTAAAAGTTCATCTGCTGAGAACAGATTTAAAAAGTGGGGTACATTTATACATTAAAATTGTGTTTCTCAAAAATATTTAATGGGGTGCCTGGGTGGCTCAGTCAGCTGAGAGTCTGACTTTGGCTCAGGTCATGATCCCATGGTTTACAGGTTCAAGTCCTGCATTGGGCTCTCTGCTGTCAGTGCGGAGCCTGCTTCGGATCCTCTGTTCCCCTTTCTCGCTGCCCCTCCCCCCCCCAAAAGAAATAAACTTAAAAAAATATTTAATGACATGGGAACATTTTCATGATAGGCTATGTGAATAAGGATGGGAACACAGATCTAGTATGTATATAATATGTATGCATATCTATCTATATGTATAGATATGATGTAATGAAGAATATAAAGGAAAGCTAAACTGTTATTAGTAGCTATCTCTGATTTTATTTAGGTGTATGTTTCCAAATTTTCTTAATGTGTGCCATGGAATTAATTAGAAAAAAATGCTGTTAAGAAAAGCAAGCGCATGCTCAGGTTATGAATTCCAGGAGTCATTTGTGTTTGGAAAACATTCTTCTCCCCGCAGACCTCTTTTTCAAGAGACCTGATCTTTTGGTCACACCTTTTCTGTCCCCTTTCTTCACACTTTTGTTTTTTCATCTTCCCATTTCTTTTCTCAGCAATGCTTGATCCTACATCTCCAGGACAAGACTCATATTCCACAAGGTTTGGTTAAACCATGGCAGATGTTTATGCCAACTCCTTTTTAAAAATTCACTTTTAATATGAAATGCTTTTCTGATGGGCGTCTGTAAAGGAGACAGATGACTAGGAAATGGAGTTATTCTCGGCTCTGCCTCAAGACTTACTAACTGGATGAGGTGCTGTCACTTGGGCCAAGCATTCTTAAACAGTTCTCTTTATGAGCACCCGAAACCTTGTGGGAGCATCCGCAAGATATCCCTCCCCTGTGGAGATGTACCATGGGTCCCTTTGAGGGGAGAAGACACTATTACAAGCAGCCAATACTTAAATTGTTTGGGGAGATAATTAAGCACGTTGTCAATAATGCATATTCTCTCAGAGTAAATATGTACTTATTGGATGATGCTGTACAAACCTGTTAGGAGAGTGCTGGCATTCTTCATTTCACTCAAAAATAATGAACCGGATAAGAGATTTATATGCCCACAAAGTACAAGTAATTTTAAGTCCCACATAGCACTAAAAAGTATGTAATTGACCTAGGCCTTGTCCTTAGAATTGCTTCAAATAATTAGCACTCACATACAAAATGGAGCCTCTGACCAGCTTTGCCAAAGCAGATTTTTTCTGGAAGGTTCAGCGGTGCTGGGATACAAAGTACTTGGTTAGGGGGACCGTGGATGATTTTCATTTTGTCCTCTTCTGGTGTCCAAGGACAATGAATAAATATTTGAATTGGCAATAAGGTCCCTGGTGCAGCTGACAATGCGGTACCAGCCCCTGGAGGGACACGGTAGTAGAGAGACCAGAATAAATAATCTAAATCATTGTCTACAAATGTTGGCTAAAGGAGGGCTCCGTTCTCTATTGGACTCCAGTCTTTACCAAGTCCTCTGGTTCCAACAGTGGAATATCATCAGAGGCAAGCTGTTTCTGGATTTCTATTCTTCTCTCAACCAATTAGCAGGTGGGAGTGATGGGTGAGTACACACAGCTGAGTGCCCGTGAGGCTCGCTCACTACAGCTGCGTCCTCCGTCACTTATCCGTTCGTTCTGGAGCTTACGTTTTAGAGGGAAAGGAGACCGTACAAGAAAAGACAGATAATAATGTAATATTTTACATTTTAAACTGTAAATCTTCAATAAGCGCATGAAACAGCCACTAAAATGCAGGCTCCATGAGGACAGGTGATTTGGTTTGGTTTTCCTGCATCTCAGTACCACGAATATTGCCTGGCACATAGCAGAAGCTCCAGGAAGGTGCACTGATGAAGAAGAAGAGCATATAAACTAAGTACATACATTCAGATCAAGGGTTAGGGAGTGAGGAGATTACAATGGAGACAAGAGGCCTTCATTTAGATAGGCTGGTGGGAGAGAGTCTTTTGGGAATTGACCTTTGAGAGGGGATCAGAATGGTGCCAAGGAGATAGCCATGTGAGTTCTGAACTCACTGTTTCAGACAGAAGCTAAAAAACTTCCTCATTCAAGAAACATTGAGAAGGCCAGTGGGGCTACAGTGGATGAAGAGAAAGGGAGAGAGTCTGGAGATGAGGCCAAGGTCATAGGCTGGATCAGATCAAATATTATCTTATTGGCCAGGCTTAAGAGTTTGCATTCATCTAAGAGTAATGAGAAACCATGAGAAGCTTTACAAAACAAAATCCGATGTGATCTGATTTACTTAAAATGATCGCCATGAGTGCTGCATGGAAAATGACTTATTAAGCTGTGGAAATGGTTACATCCACTACATCTTACAAAACCAGGATTCCACATAACACATTTGAGAAGCACTCTTTTAAGGAATATGCTACAGAAGACATGGTTAGGCATAAACTCGGTCTACAGCTGCAATAATAAAGATAAATCAGATTTGAGGAAACTAGACAGATAAAATCGAGAAGCCCAGATGACATGATGTGGGAAGTGAGGAAGTAGATGGCTCCCTTGCTCTGGCTTGAGGACTTGGGTGGATGGAAAGGAGGAAGAGTCAGCAGAGGGACAGGCATAGGAGCAATGAGCAAATACTTAACTGATTCTGTATGATAGTTTATACACCATTTTGGTTATTATAGGTCTACACAGACAAGAAAGGCAATTTCTACCCTGAAGGAGTTTGGTGAGGAGACAGTAATTAGCAAAGCTAATTAGGGAAGAAACCACAATGTGACAAAATATAGAATAGATAAACCACTAATACCACACAAATATTTGCTTAGGGGCTGAAAGAAACTGAGTTATGATTCTCTTCCTTCCTTCCCACTTAATTAGCCTTCATCTCTCTTTTTGAATAGAAAATTTCAGAGCATTTTTAATTATAGTTGGAGTTGCCAGATAAAATACGAGGCTGAAAGGGGGAAGCCAAGGACTATAGTTTCAGTGTAAGGATGAATGAAAAAGAAAATTGGCAGGAAGGGAAAACAAAAAACATCATCCCAGGCTCAGCCTTGGCATTGGGTAGATTAAGAAACAACAACACCTCGTCTAAGAATCTAGAACTGTAAGCTAGATCTTACACAGGTAATCTGAATTCACGTTACCTGTGTATTTTGGAACATCTCCAAAGGGAAATTCAATTTAAAATAGTCCTAAGTAGGTAGTGTCTCAGGGCAATTGGTAGAAACAAACGCAAATCCTCTCTAGAGAAATGCAGTCTTAACTCAAATCTCAAAGTATGCTCACAGGTACATTTCCAAGGTAATTGGTCACAGTTTAAAAACACGGAAGTCAGGGGGCACCTGTGCGGCTCACTCACTTGAACGTCTGATCATGATCAGACCTGAGCTCAGGTCATGATCTCACAGCTCTTGGGTTCGAGCCCCACGTTGGGCTCTGTGCTGACAGCTCAGAGCCAGGAGCCTGCTTCACATTCTGTGTCTCCCTCTCTTTCTCTACCCCTCTTCCACTCATGCTCTGTCTCTGTTTGTCTCTCAAAAATAAATAAACATTTAAAAATTTTTAAACACAAGGAACTCAGGCACTCTGAGAGAAAGTTGGCAGAAATAACAGATATCAGAATCAGACCCACAGAGATCACTGATCTTGAAATTATCTGACACAGAATGTAAACACAACCAATATTTAATATTTTTAAAGAAATAAAAGAACATCTTGAAAATAAAAAAGTAACCAGTTTGGAAAGGAGCAAATATAACTTCTATAAGTGGAAAACATAAACATTCAAAGTTGAAACTCAGTTAAACAATAGATTAATCTATTAAACAATAGATTAGGCATAGCAGAAAGAGAATGGGTAATCTCAATACAGATTCAAAGAAAAGATAGAATATACGGAGGGACAAAGAGACAAAGAGGTAAAAAACATGAAAGAGCAGTAAAAGCCGAGGAGGTTAATATGAGAAGATTTAATATATGTCAAAGTTCCAAAAAGAAATAATAGAATCGGTAAGGGTAGTAGTAGGAAAAAAAAAAAAAAAAGAATGCAAGAGAATTTTCCAGAATTATTAAAAGATAGTAATCATTAGTCCCAAGAACTGAAACATACATATTATTTAGCATATATTAAACATACATTAACAGCATTAAAATAGACATTATTTTTTTATGTTTTGAATGTTTATTATTTTTCAGAGAGAGAGACAGAGCATGAGCAAGGGACGGGCAGAGAGGGAGGGAGGCACAGAATCTGAAGCAGGCTCCAGGCTCTGAGCTGTCAGCACAGAGCCTGACGCGAGCCTCAAACTCACAAACCATAAGATTCTGACCTGAGGCGAAGCCGGAAGCTTAACCGACTGAGCCACCCAGGTGCCCCTATTATTTTTTAATCTATAAGAAGATCCGTCATAATGAAATTGCAGAATAACCAAGAATACAAACAGCTCTTAATCTGTGGAGAAGGATAAAGAGACGTGCTAGGTAAGCAGAAAGAAAATACTTTGAGAAGAAGACTTGGAAATGTGGTGAATTAAAGAGCACCAACCATTTCAAAAGAACACTAAAATAGTGGCAGAAAGTTCTTTGAAATTCTGGGGAAAGACCTGGAATCATAAAGTAGAAGAACCAGAAGGGAAGTTAGGCTTCCGCCCAGCTCAGATGTCATAAGACTATGAAGCATTTCTGTTTGTTCCTTTTGAGTCCTATAGTTCTTCTAAAATAATGAGTGGGGTTTTTGGTTGGTTGGTTTGTTTTTGAGCCTCCAATAAACGTTATAGTGATGCTGCAGCCATGGTCAAGTTGGGGTTTGGTGAAGTGTGAATACTCTGCTATAGTCAGGAACTATATCTCACCCCTCTCAGCAACCCTAGTGCCTCGTGTTATGCCCAGCATTAATCGATTTCTCCCACAAACATATTTTGAGTCCTACTATTTGCCAGGGCTAAGATGATAACTAATTCCTGGTACACTGCAGAGCTCAGGGCATAGGGAGGAACGCAGCAAGGGAAAAGATATTGCCATGAATGCTGTGTAGTGTTACTAGAGGGATTATGAACAATTCATTATGAAGAGAATAGGATGATACTTAAACCAGGGTGTGTGTTCAAGGGGAGGGGAGTGTGGTCATATAATGGTTCCTTGAGGAAGCGAAGGCTTAGTGAACCTGGAAAATGAGTCTGAAGGAGAGAGGGTAGAATTATTTCCATGTGGAAAGACCTGAAGGCAGAGAGACCTAAGTCTATGGAGATGATTCCACTAGTAAAAGGGCTCATGAGATTCCCCTTATATAGCATGGTTGCCCTCACCTTAAAAACACAATATTTAATTGGGGCGCCTGGGTGGCTTAGTCGGTTAAGCGTCCGACTTTCGCTTAGGTCATGATCTCGCGGTTCGTGGGTTCGGGCCCCGCATCGGGCTCTGTGCTGACTGCCAGCTCAGAGCCTGGAGCCTGTTTCAGTCTGTGACTCCCTCTCTCTCTGACCCTCCCCTGTTCACGCTGTCTCTCTCTCTCTCCTAGAAATAAAGAAAACATTTAAAAAAAAAACAACACACAATATTTAAAAATTTTTTTAGTGTTCTTTTTTTTTTATTTTTGAGAGAGTGAGAACGACAGAGCATGAGTGGAGGAGGGGCGGAGAGAGGGGGAGACACAGAATCCGAAGCAGGCTCCAGGCTCTGAGCTGTGCGCACAGAGCCCTATGTGTACTTGAACCCACAAACCGTGAGATCATGACCTGAGCCAAAGTCAGATGCCTCACTGACTGAGCCACCCAGGCACCCCCAAAACACACATATTTTAAATAAATGAATGGGAAAAGTACACAATGGATTGCAAAGAGTTTGGGGTAGCTAGAGCAATGAGTGGATGTTGGGGTTCGAGAAAGCAAGAAGAAATGGGAGGGAAGATGGAACGGATAGAGACTAGGTCACGAAGATGCGTCTGTGTCATGCTTGGAAAGACAGGCTTTGTCCAGAGCCATGGGAAATCACTAGATTTGTCGGTGGTTGTGTCATGACCAGGTTTAAATTTTAGAAGGGACCTGGTTATTGTGGTATAGAGAATGGATTTCAAGAAGGAAAGAGAAGAAACAAAGGATTAGAACTGGGGACATCAGTAGAAGACATTTGCATTATCCAGCTGAGTTGTTAGTGGCCTAAACTAAAGCATAGTCATGGAGGTGGGTCCAAGTGGACAGAATGAAAAATATGTGAGAAGTGGAAATGAGTTGGTGGCTGTTGTGGGTGAGTTATGTCCCCCAAAACGTGTTCAAGTCCTAACCTCTGGTACCCACGAATGTGACCTTACTTGGAAGTAGGGTCCTTGCTTGTATAATGAAGTGAAGAAGAGGTCCCAGTGGATTAGGGTGGAGTCTAAATCCAGTGGCTGATGTCCATATAAGAAGGTCACATGAAGACAGACGTACAGACATGGAAGATGATGATGAGACCATCGAGGCACGGATTGAAGTGTTGCAGCTGCCAATCAAGGACCGGCAGGGATTGTTGACAATGAAGGTAGGGAGAGGCAAGGAGAGGTCCTCCCCCAGAGCCTCCAGAAGTAACCAATCCTGCTGACTCCTTGACTTCTGGCCTCCAGACATTGAGAAATAGATATATTTCTATTTTGTTCTGTGGTTTTTAAAATAAATTTCTGTTGTTCATTTTTTGAAAAAATTTTAATGTTTTAATTCATTTTTTGAGAGAGAGAGAGAGAGAGAGAGAGAGAGACAATGGGGGAGGGGCAGAGAGAGAGGGAGACACAGAATCCGAAGCAGGCTCCAGGCTCTGAGCTGTCAGCACAGAGCCCAACGTGGGGCTCGAACCCACGAACTGTGAGATCATGACCTGAGCCAAAGTTGGATAAGTTGGATACTCAACCGACTCAACCACCCAGGTGCCCCAATATGTCCGTTGTTTTAAGCCACTTTGTGGTTCTTTCTTACAGCAACGTTGGGAAACAAAAGCAGTGATCCATTAAGTATTTACAAATACCATTTGCTCCTGCGTTTCTGCTTTGATCCTTAAAATACTGGGAAGATAGTTACTAGTCCTTTCTCATTCACCTGCTTCTTTTTCATGGACTGAGGAATGCTTTATCTTCTATGAGAATTAGAGGGAAGGAACTCTGCGTGGATGAGATGGCAAGTTTAATGCAGGGCAGGGAGTGTTAGGAAGCTTACTGTGTATAGATCTAACTCACATTCTCCATTTTAGCCTTGTAAGTACTCAAGTTGATACTTTGATCTTTTTCTGTATGTGCTCGCCGCTCCCCGCCCCACCCCCCTTCCCCAGTCTTAGTGCTCAGTTGGTTCTGAATCCTGGGAAGAGTTATTTTTAACAAAGCCAAGAGAGAGAGGGAGAAATGGAGGGCTTCCTAGAATTTTGGCTCGAGCAGCTGAGTCGTGCTCTATCTGGAGCCATATAGCTCAGGAGGCGGGCTGTGGAGGACACAGGTGGGAGATGACAACGTGTAGCATATGTTCGCTGAATTGAAGGTGGTCCAATTTCCTCATGTTAACGATGAGTAAGCTGAGCCCCAAGGACCATCAGTCACTCGTCCACGGTCATACAGAACACATGCAGATTTGGAAACTTCTGTTCCTATGAACTCCAAATGGTTTCTCTCTCTCCTCCACACTGCCTCGATTTAAGATGACAAATCCTTGCTTAAAGCTGTTTATGCACCCATTCTAAGAGACCCCGTCCTGCACCCTCACCAAGCTACTCAAGACAATTTGTCCCTCTACTGGTTGGCAAAAACCCATATCACATCATCAGCTAGAGACTGTCCAGGCCATGGGCCTTGGGACACGTAGCTGGGCTTTGCATCAACAATTTACCCAAATCATTCAATTAAGGGTCTTCCATTGTCTACAGAAGGGGTCCCGGGGATATTTTATCATTACAGCTTTCATTTCAAGACCCCGCTTGGAATCTCCAATCTATGCAGGGTTATTCTGCCAAAGTCAAACTGCCTGGAGCCAAACAGAACAATCCTTTGGCTACTGAAAGAAGCGTTGGGGGAGCAGGAGCCAAGCTGGAGGCGGCAAAGGGACGGGGCGCACAGTCCCATCGAAGTCATATTTTTATTACTTCTCTGTTTCGACAACAAGCGAAGGTTACAGAGAGCCTAACCTTTCATTTCCTGACTCTGTTTAGGTGTATTTCACATTCTCAGCATCCAAGGAAACTCCCAACTAAATACGTCGTTAGAAACAAGAAAACCAAGACAACGTACATTTGTCTCCCTTTTGCTGCCTAAACAGAAACAAAACTGCTGAAAAACAGTTTATTCCCCAACAGACATATTTTCTGGTCATTACTTTTTGTCCAAGTTGCTGGTTTGCGTAAGCAAACTAAGGCTCGTATAAAAAAGTCCTGTTATCTGGGGAAACAAACAAACAAAGAGCCATCCTCTGTGTTACGCTCTTGGGAGGGTGGCGAAGAGAGCCTCTTACATGTTCAAAAAAATATTTTTCAAGACTCTTCATCATCGGGAATATTTTAAAGAAGTGATGTTTTCTTTTGTGTATCTTCAAGTTGCTATAGCAACTGGATCACTTTTTACTCATTAATCAGGAGGCACCAACCGGAGGATCTGTCCTTCCCCCTAGATTTGGAGGCTTCGCCTATTCTTCTACCTTTTTCAGACTTCATAGATTTTGGAAATAGTTGTCTTCAAAAGCGTTTCCCTTGATCTGAGCATTTTGCTGTGTTTGGTGCTTTATTCATTGCTACACATTTTCTCTTCTGTGTTATTTGATGGCTTCTGTGGATGACTAGGTGTGCTTTGATGGAACCTTCCTCTGTCCTTCTGAGCTGTTATTTCTCACAGTGATGGGGGGTTTTGCTCAGTCTCTAGAGGCAGGTGGTGGATTAGACAGAACCTTTCCACTTTCTCTTCATGACACACACCATAGATCAGAAGGACTTTTAACAGTTAAAAGTTGAGTTTTCTTCCTTTAATGTTCTTTCTAAGCTCCTCCTTCCTCTTCTCAAAAGTCAGCGGTCCCATCTGGATTTTCACTAGTGACAACACTTGGACTTGCTGAAACAGTGATGAGTGCTGAGCACAATTTCTAATCATTTGATGGCCTGAGGGATTCGGTGGCCATCTTTCCCGGGGTCCATACGCCCTTCAGAATACTGGGCTTGCATGCCAATTGCTGGTGACTCCAAACATCATACCGCATAAGGAAGAAGGACCTAGGAGTGCCTGGAGTCCAGAAGCTCCTAGCTGGTTTGCAAGAAATGTTTTGTTGGCGAGTGCGACGTTGACCCATACTCTATCTAAAGAAGTCAAAGGATTTCTCATGAAAGACAGGATACTCGACATTCTTTCTGTAAACAGTTGAGGGGCTGAGCTGCAAACGACTCCTAGATGGGGTTCTCCTATGGGCCTGAGTCCCCAGCTGGCCTGTCTGATTCCGGTGTCTGTCTGGCACCGGGAGGTATCTGAATTTAGGACCCTTGATCCTGCTCAATTTCTACCTCCTCCCCAATTTTTATAGATGTTGAGATGTAGATTTTTCAGGACCTGACCAAAACCAAACGATTATTAGTGAAAATTAAATTTGGGGCACCTGGGTGGCTCAGTCAGTTAAGCGTCCCACTTCAGCTCAGGTCATGATCTCACAGTTCGTGGGTTCGAGCCCCACGTTGGGCTCTGTGCTGACAGTTCGGAGCTTGGAGGCTGCTTCGGATTCTGTGTCTCCCCCTCTCTCTGCCCCTCCCTGCCTCAAGCTCTGTCTCTCTCTATTTCAAAAATAAATAAACATTTAAAAAAATCTAATTTGCTGACCTCTGGCCTGGTGTTTTAAGTTCTTTGAAGATGAAAGCCATGTTTCTTCTACAGAATGGAGTACACACGAAAGACTCAGGAAAGGCGTTTTAAATGATGACCAAGAACTGTACAAACCCACGCAGGTAAATGTCTCACCAACTTTTGTCACTTGAGCTTTTTGAAAAATACTCTGTTATTTAGAATAAAAAGGGCATTATTTTTCAGGTTTAGAGAAACACGTTACCTGGTGTGGAGTGTGCGTGTGTGCCTATGTGTGGGATGGAGCACGTGGGAAGAAGGGAGAGGCTCTCAGGGCACGTTCTCCTGAAGAGGGAGCTTTTTTTTTTTTAATGCTTTATTTATTTCTGAATGAGAGAGAGAGACAGCATGAGCAGGGGAGGGTCAGAGAGAGAGAGGGAGACACAGAATCTGAAACAGCCTCCAGGCTCTGAACTAGCTGTCAGCACAGAGTCTGATGCGGCGCTTGAACCCACAAACTGTGAGGTCATGACCTGAGCTGAGGTTGGATGCTTAACCAACTGAGCCACCCAGGCACCCCTGAAGAGGGAGCTTTTTAAGATGCTTCAAATGTAGTAAATTGATCTGAGGGCTAGAAATTGAGAATCAGATGAAAGAATATTAGAAGCAGTGCTATGAGTACAACACTGATTTATCTAGAAGGTAGTGAAACATTAGACACATTTTTATGTTCTTTGCCCCCCTCGCCAAAGTAATGAATGGCACATGTCCTGGTCTCTAGCACAAAGGAAATCTATTCACCCCTCCAATCCCAATGTTAGGACAATGTCATGCCTATGGTATGAAGGTGGGCACCCAAGCGTGTGTGTGTGTGTGTGTGTGTGTGTGTGTGTGTCTGTGTGTGTGTGTGTGTGTGTGTGTGTGTACATACCCATAAGCATGTACATAGGTTTTGTGAGGACAGGCAATAAATTATTGAACAAAAAGGTAATACTCTTCAAATTTGTGAGAGCCCTTTCTCCCAGTAGCCGTTCTCAGGGAGAGCAACAATGAATGAACAGACTCTGGTTGTTTTGATGCTGCAGTAAATAAAGTAAAAAGTTGGGGCACCTGGGAGGCTCAGTCGGTTAAGCATCTGACTTCGGCTCACGTCGTGATCTCATGGTTTGTGGGTTTGAGCTCCGCATTGGGCTCTGTGCTGACAGCTCAGAGCCTGGAGCTGTTTCAGATTCTGTGTCTCCCTCTCTTTCTGCCCATCCTCCACTCATGCTCTGTCTCTCTCAACAATAAATAAACATTAAAAATGTAAAAAAAACAGTTGGCCATAAAAGAGAACTTGGGCTGTGGTAATATTTAATCTAAACGATTTTGGAGAAATGGACCCATTATCATAATATAAATAAAAGCTTAGCACCTGTCAATGAAGGAGGCTACCGCTGAGACACTGTGTCTTGGTGGGGGGCAGGGGACAGCTCTACTGCAGTGCCTACAATGGCCTTCACACAGGAGCTTTGTGATGACAAGAGAAAAGAATCCATGAAACAGCCAAACACCCAGTCCCTGCACAGCCAAGCTCTTATTCCTAATAAACCACATGTGACACTCGGACAGCATTCCAGTGGCACTTAGGTCGGAAAACAAGAGAGATTTCACAGTACGATTAAGTCTACACAATCACACAAAGTAAAAAGCAGGTTGACAATTCTCTGCCAAATTTGGGGAGAGCTCTGTCCCACCACGAAATACCTGAGATTGGCTGTCTGTCTAGTCTGATTCTTTGGATAATTACTGGCTGTGTCTTTCCTTTATTTCATGTTTTATGAGCCTGATTATTCTGTGAAAGTCTTCTATTTTTCTTCCCCACGGCGTAGGAACACCCCAGGACTCACTCGCAGGGTTCATGTAGAATAAGAGCTCCCATTTCGTAAAGGCTGACCGTTTTGCAGTGAGCAGAGATGCATCTCTCAGATGCCACAAAGAGTCTGTCTCCAAGGCCATTGTTCCTGCTTCCATTTCACAGCCCTCCAGGGGTCTCCATTCATATTGGCAGGTGATAAGCTATTTTCAAGGCACGGGTAATCATAGTAATTCGGCATTTTTCCTTATTAGCCCCTCTGAATGGGGAAAGTGCTTGGAAAACCTGCTCATCTGTGCTGTTTTCTTTTCTCTAGGTTTAGCGCTTTTATGCTCCAGATGGGCTATGTTGTTAGTCCAAAGGGATTCAATGAAAGGGGGTCTACCAATTTTTTCTAATGGTCACAAATTACACGAATGAGAATGCTCAGGATTTCTTTCTTCCCTTTGGAAGAAGCCACCAACCTTGTAGGACAGCCATTGTTATTTTCATCTCTGGCTCTTGAGACGCTACTGAACGAGACATTGTCCAATCATAGATGCACACATGGGTGCCTAAGTGTGGGAGTGTTCATTTTGGCAATGAGGCGATTTTCCAAAGCACTGATACATTTTGGAAATCTCTAGTATTTTCTGAAAAATTTTGGTAGTGTCAGTAGGGGCACTAACTCGACCACAGAAAGCGCAAAAGCTCATGTACTTTGGTTATGCGACTAGAAGGGAAGGAGATTCAGTTTCTCTAAAAACACCGCTGCGGACATCAGGGTTCTTTACCAACGCGTAAAAGGTGGAAGGGCTTCTTTTGCAACGAGAATTAAATAGTCACACATTTAGGAACATTTGGAGACACCTGTGGTTTACGCAAGCCGCCACGATGTCCCCCTTTGGACTCATTATTGTCAATTATGTCTGCATGTAAGTGCATGCAATTACTTCATACAATAGACTATTACTTCATTCATCTAACATTTTTGCTGACAGCCTTGCTACCCTTTTGAGGAAACATTTATCCAGCCTACAATATGAATATTTCTTTGCACTATCCTAGCGTTCCAGTGTCTAAGAACTATTACATCCCAAAGTAGTGGATTATTTGAAAATCGTATTGTCTTTGACCAGGGCTTATGGTTAGTACACCTAAAGGGAAGTTTGAGGGAATTTTCCGTCTTAGGCTAATTTTTGAAGCTCTGCATTCTAAATGTCGGAAAAAATGAGCGATCACGATGAGACAGGATCAGACGGAATGACAAACCAGAGGTAAACGTGTGGCTTTGAGTGGTCACTCTGTGCTCACAGTTTCTTCTCTTTATCGGATCGCAAACTTGGCTGGCTTTTCTTTTAGCATTTTATTGGATGATAACTTCAAACTCACAGAAAAGTTGCAAGAATAAACCCACTTATGCTTTACTCACACTCACTGTGAACTCTTCCCCCGATTTGTGTAGCGTTTGCTCACTTGCTCTCATTCTGTGTAAGTTTCTATGTTTTAAATTTTGAAATTTCTTTTTCTGAATCACTCAAAGTAAGATGCATACTCTGGGGCTCTTTACCCCTAAACATTTCAGTGCGTATTTCCGAAGAATAAGTACACTCTCTTGTAGAACCACAGTGCAGCCATCGACTTCTGTAAATTTAAGGTTAATAAATACCTTTATGTAATCTGCTCTCTATATTCCGTTTTTATCCCAATTGACTCAATCCTAGGATCACGTATTGCATTTAGTCCCCTTGTCTGTTTAGTCTTCTCCAATCTGGAGCAACTCCTTGGCTCTTCTTTGTCTTCTGTGACACTGACATTTTAAAAAGGCAACATGTGCTTTTTTATAGCGCGCTTCTCCTTTGGCATTTGCTTGATATTTCTTTTTGTTTACATTCAGGTTAAGCGTTCCCAGCCAAACTCCCGCATAGGTCATGTGCTGTCCTTTCCACAGTATCCTGTCCCAAAGTATCTCCTATCCAGCCATCCGTTTTTCGTGAGTCTGATGTGCACTGTGGGTTTTGTCTCTCGGGAAATTTCTTCTCACTTAAGTCCAGCACAATATTGAGGCCGTGAAGCTGGTGAACAATTCCCTAAGACAACTTAAAGGACGCCTCTCTGGAAGAGGCAGGAAGAAGGGTTTCAGAATTTAGAGCTCAGCATCAAGGCAGAAAGAGATTTTTGAGATTATAAAACAATAAGTGTGCCATTAATATTGTTCATAAGGAATTCTGGTGTTTGTTGAGCCCTTAGCCTGTGCCGTTCGCTTCATGATGTATTTTATTCTATTTTTTTTATTTATTTTTTTTTAACTTTCGAGACATGGCTCAGCGCTTTATTCATTTTGAAAAGTGGGATTCGATGTGGTCTTTCTGATTTTTTTTTAATGGTCATCTAAGGATGCAGAGTTGTTTTTATTCTTCCCTCCATATGCAATGTGTACCCTTAAATATTTCATTACGTATTTTAAGTAGTGTAGCATTTTTCTTTTGCTGTCGCAACAAATTACCAAATTTAGCAGCTTACAACAGTACAGATTTACTATTCTACAGTGCTGTGGGTCACCACTGTCGGACTTGCTGGGCTAAAATCAGAGTCACCACAAGGCTGCATTGCTTTCTGAGGGGCTCTGGCAAAATAATGGTTTCTTTGGTCATTTGAGTTACTGGCTGAATTCAGTTCCTTGGGGTTGTAGGACTGAGATCCGTGTCCCAGTCTGCTGTCCACTGAAGGTTGCATTTGGCTTTTTGATGCCACCTGTATTCAGTTTGGGGAAGGGAGCCTAAAACTAGCAACGATGGGTCTCTCCTCTCTCTTTCTGACCACAGCTGGAAAGGCTCTCCACTTTCAAGGACTGGTGTGCTTAGCTGCGACCCACCTCGATAACCCGGGATGATATCCCCTTCTCAAGATCTTTAACCTTAATCATATTTTCAAAGTTCCTTCTGCTGTTATGGGAACATATTCATAGGTTCTAGGGTTTATCTAACTTCGAGGATTTAACATTTTGTTTTAGCACCAGAATTCTTTATCAAATGGGAAATTAGGAAAAATCAAATACAGAAAAGGAAGAGAGTCAAGCCTCTCTGGCTGCATTTGGAAGTAGTGGATGACAGGGAAGAGAGAGCTGAACCTCCCCAGTCCCTCTGCTTCCAAACAAGAATGTGAAGTCCAGGGAAAAGTGTGGAATGACTTGCCTGAAGTCATTTCACCTGAAGGACTGAGTGTGACTCTTCCACCCTCTACATGGGCTACCTGCTAGGGATCTGCTCATTCATTGTTCAGAAATCAGGTATTGAGCATCCACATGAGGTGGGCGGAATGATAGGTGCTATGATACAAGAATAAATATAACAAAGTTTCTGCCTGCACAGAAGTTACATTTTAGTGAAGGAAGATGTGTAGCAAGTTTCAAAGTAAATAAAAAATTAAAATATCAGATACTTGTATGTGATCTGCCAGAATTAAAATAAGGTGATTGGGGTGTGTGTGTGTGTGTGTGTGTGTGTGTGTGTGTAGGGGGTGAGAGGTCAAGGGAGGAGGGAGAAGTCAAGGAGGGACAGAGAGAGAGAGAGAGAGAAGCTTTCTTTAGATTGAGCACTGAGGGGCAGCGTCTTAGAGGTGATATTTAATCAGAGATTTGGCAATGGGAAGGAACAGCCACATTGAGTCAATATCTTGAGAAGAGCATTTTGGGTGAAGGAGAGACAAAGCTAGTGCAAGGTCTAGGAACAGGAATGGGCTAGAAGCAGTCCAGACCGGGGTCGTCCTGTGCGGCTGGAGAGTAAGGGTCAGTGATGATGTCAGAGATGTGGAGGAGATTAAATTAGTCAGGCCTGCTCTTTTGATTAAAGCCCACATCTGTCAGTCGTCAGGCACTAGCTACCAGTTCTAGCTGCAGCTATAGAATTCCCAAGCAAAGGGTCACTGGTTTCTTGGCAAAGCTAAAGCATAATGCCTCCATCACATGATGTATTTGTTCACTGAACAGGGTTCTGACACTTTTCCCTGGTTACTTGCTAAATTTCAGGTGGCCCATCCCACTGATGCACATGGGGCCTGTAATGGGACACTTGGACAATGGCTTTGGGTAACTCTAATTAGCCATGCATACCATGGTAAAGATAAGCTGTAACTGACTTCATGGTTCTGACTTGCATTTTAACATTCAGTGGGGTAATTACTATACCTAGTCTCAGCAATAATTGACAGATTTTATGTTTGAAATCTCAGTAGGTCAAACTTCCCACTTGTAAAACTTTTCCATCGCTCCTTTGTCGAGCACATAAAACAAATTTACTTCTGAACCGAGACCTTGAATGCCAAATTTTTACAGCCTTAACTATAGTATTTTATCTCTGCTATAAATGGTTCTTGACTTACCTCCCACAGACCCATCCGTGCTAAAGGCAAGAGGCCTCCCTAATTCACTTGTTTCAATACATAGAAGATTTCTAAGTGGAAGCCAGGTCATTTGGATAATATTTCAAATGTACAGGCTGCATTCCACTAAACATAATAAATCTGCAATTTTACAATTGGCCTGGGCAGCTAAAATGACTGTCATAGGCTTTCCAAGAAGCAGCCCTTCAAAATGACCTCCTTTTTCCTTTCAGGACTCACCTTCACATCTCACCCCAAGACTCAATGCCATCACTGAAATGTTGGGAACCTAGTAATATGGAGATCACAGTTTAGGTTGATTTGTTTTTCTAACAGAACACCCAGATTTCTAGCAATTATTTTAGGGCATAAAGTTCTATCATGATGGTAAATCAAGCTGTCAGCTCTGCCCGGTCCAAATTAGAGGTTGGAGAGATTGAGAAACTTTTCTACTCTAATATTACACTCTTTGTATCTCCAGGTTATATGTGTTCCTCTCATGGAGGCAATGCTGATCCTTGGATTTGCCTGGACTGGTGATCTGTTTGAATGGTGTGGGGGTCCCTTCAGATAGAAATGCTCCTCTCCAAGTGCCCCCACGGGCCTCCCCATCCCTGGTCATCCTGCGTAGATGTTGCTACATTGTCTGCCTGGCTCACGCAAAACATTATTCACGTGTATCACCTAGTGCTGGATAGTTTATAGTCGGAATACAGTTTTTATGGGAAATGTTTGGGGAAAAAAAAAGAAGCTGGCTGCTACAGATGGCCATGGGCACAGCTGGGAGGAAAAAAGGCTCGATTGACCTGGTAACATCACCAGTGGGAGCATGACCGGTGTTTGGAGCTGTTAGCCCGGATACCCCCTGCCTTCTAATACTTTGACTCTGGGTACTTGGCCAAGGACTGGTAAATGAGGCATGGCCCTGCCCAGACCCTGTCCCTGAGCCCACTGTCTCCTCCAGCTTGCGGTGCTGTTTGGTCCCCAGGCTGCGGCTCACGCCCTGGGCTGGCCCGTGGTTCTGGAAGCTGAGCTGAAGGCTGTCGGTAGGGCTGCAGCCAAGGTAGCTCTGGTGGGAGCTGCAGGGAGACTTCATGGAAAGGATGAGTCTGGACTTGTACCAAATCACACTCCCGTTGACTTTTGGAAGGCTGGAATTTCAGACTCTAGAGGTGCGGAGGCAATTTACTGACATTCACTGTTGGCCTAACTCTTAGTTGGAGACTTGCCTCTTGAGCAGCTGGGTATCAATATGCAGATGCTCCTGCCTCACCCACACTCAGCTTCTCTATTCTGGTGTCTGCTTTGTGGCTTAAATCAATTTTTTTTCTCCTCAGCCAGTGGAGCTTGAAGCTCTTCCTACCATCTGGTGGATGACTGTGAGATGGCTGTGTGGCAGTGGCATCAGGAGATGGGGCATTGGGGTGAAATGAGGACACCTAACAACAGGCACAAAAGCCCATATTCACTGGGTGCTACCTGGTGACAAGCACTGTACAAGTGCTTCTGACACAGTGGCATATAAGTTAGATGTGTGGCCTCAGATATACCAACAGGCCTCTTGATAATGGCAATTGTGATATGAAAGAAAATGGGTAGAAATGGAGAGAAAGCAAATAAAATTTTATTTTGGGAATAATAATAGAGCCTCTTGGTTTCTTTCTCTTGAAGAGCTTGAGTTAGGATTATCTTTTAGTTTTCATTATTATATCTAGAGCCATCTTAGAAAGTAGAAGGAAGGCAGTTTAAGGATGGTTTCCTTCATAAAACAGGATGGAATTGAGAAACCAAAGTGTATAGGACTTGCCCAAAGATTTTCACCATGTTAGGGGAAGGATGGAGATAGACACTAAGATTTTAGACTCCATTTTCCACAGTTCCACAAAATCAAGTAAGACCATCTAAAGTTCTAATTATGAACTGCTGATCTCACTTTTACTTTTGTTTTGAAACTGATAGACAAGTTGAGCTCTTGGCTACTGAGGGATTTTAGAAAAATCAAAAAATGTTTCACCCAAAGAAAGTAATTTGACAACGTTTTTCTAGTTTGTTATTCTTAATCATGCAAAAAACACACATTCCTTTTAGTTTCTAGATACCTCTGTCAAGGTGATGTCCATTCCACCAACTCAACAGCCCTCTGCCCCCAGGCACTGGAAATTTAGTGCCACAAACCCCACATTGCTCTCATCGGGACACCTCTGCCCCGTATGTTGTGCTTAGCCACACTCTGTGCTTTTGTTTCACTAGGTTTGTTTTGGAAGTGCTTGGCTCAGTTCTCTCTCTGCAAGCATACGTGATCCAGACAGCCTTGGCTTGCAGCTCGCCTTTGCAGGTCAGTTACACAACAAGTAGGAAGAATTTTGATGCTACCCGGCTCTGGGGGAAAACAGCGTCATAACACCCAGAGCCAAGATGATGAGCTCATTGCTCTAGAATTGAACTTAGACTACCTCGCCACTATTTGCTTCTCCCCCACAACTGTAAGAATGTGCTCTTGAACATAGGACAAGGAGCAAAGGGAAATTCAGGGGGCACAGCTAAAGAGCATAGAAGTAGAACCGAGAATGAAATGAATATGGCGGTTGACGTTCCCATGACTGTCATTCATAGTCTTTAGGAAAATGGTGTCTGTGTGCAGTCGGCTCTTGAAAAAGAGCAAATATTTGACTCTTCTTTGGATTTGGAGCCATATGGTCCTAAGTTTGAGTTTGGCTCTAAAACCTGCCAGATCTGTGACTTTGGGCAAATGACATAAACTCTCTGGGTCTTGCTGTTCCCAACTGTAAAATGGGGACAAGGCTTTCAAACAGAGAGGATTGTATGGAGGATTAGATACCGTGCTTGTAAAGTGCCTACCTCGCTGAGCACCTGGCATGAAGTTGACAGTGAGCTATCATTATTGTAATATATCTGGCTCTGCTTCGGCTTCCATTCTCAAGAGAGTATTCTAAACATGTTGAAATGATGTGTTTCTGTGTCCGTCTTAATCAGTGGTTTGTAGGCCCATCTGATTGCGTACTAGAATCTCTTGGGAGAGTTTTCAAAAAATGCTGATGCTCAAGACTTACCCCAGACCAATGCAATCAGCAACATTGGAAGTGGGTCCCAGCATTGCATTTTACGTCTCCCCAGGCAGTTCAAATGTGCATGTAGGGCTGAAACCCACTGGCCTTCTCCAATTACATGTGAGCCCTTGGAGAGCAGAGAACACAGTTTAATCTCTCTCATATCCCCATCTTAGCCTGATGTCGATGCTTGTTAAATATTTCTTGGACTAAATTTATAAAAATGAAAGAAAGTTGTCCAAATCCCCAACTCTGGGCTCACAGAGACACATTGCTTGGGCAGCAGATAAAAGCAAGGGTACCAACATATTGTTATACTCACAACAGGGATTTGAAAGAGTGGGGTAAAGAAAGGTCAAGGTCCTTTCTGCTGACAGTTCACCCCCCACTGACCACATGTCATTTATCACCAGTCCTATTTTCGACTCTTCAGTAGCCAAGCGATCAGAGAAGTGAAAGCAGAATACTTGGGGAAACTCCATCAGTTAGAAAGAAATAGCAACTGCTTCAGAAGAATTCCTTTGGTAGAAGGAGAAGGTCAGACACTTGCCAAGGGAAGATAATAGGCAAGGCCAGAGGGGCAGAAGAGAGAAATCAGTAAAACACAGCGGGCACTTGCCTGGGACACTCTCACGGACAAACGTGTGATGTGAGACCTGGGCATATACCAGTAGAAGTCTCAGTCATGACAGTGCTCAGAATGCCATAGGGGTGTTCACAATATTAGTCTCTCTCTCTCTCTCTCTTTCTCTCTTTTTTGCAAGCACACGGCAAGCTTGCATTTCCCCATCTGTGACCTCAGGCATGACCATGTGACTTTCTTTGGCCAACATATATGTGAGTGTCACATCTTGGGGAAAGCTTTAAGAGCCAGAGTCCTATCTTTTGCCTTGACAAGGTAAGGCGTGCTCCATCATCCTGGGCCCTGGGTTGAGGATTCACGAAGACCAGAATTCTCATCTGACCCATAATGGAGATGTAGTATGAAAGAGAAAAAAACCTTTGAGTTCTTGAGACTTGGGGGTCATTTGTTATGAGGGCACAACCCTGCCTATCCTAGGGTGTACATATAACAAAGAGCTTCTAAGTCAACTACAACTTCCTCTGTGAAAACAGAGTAAGCAGAGTTACACACAGCTTGCTTAGGACCAAACAACTACTCTGTTACTTCCCGTGTGCATAAAATTGGTCAGGTTTCAGCATTTCCCTAATCCTCAGTTTCTCCATCTGTAAAAATCTGTGAATTGTAGATGTGAGAACACATCATCTACGTTAAGTGTTTAGCGATGTGCCTGGTGAAAGATGAGGCTTGGTAAATATTAAGTTTTATTTAAATGTCCCTCTTATTTGTGGAATCAACCAAACAAATGATGGGATGGCAGAAAGCACAAAACCAGGCAATAAATATTTGCTAAATGAATTAATAACGAAAGCCAGGATGAATAAGTGACCACAACACTGCAAAATCTGCAAATTCTTCCAACGTTGGGTTCTCTTTTTTTTAAGGTTTTGTTTTTTCCAAACCCTCATCGTTGAAATGAGGTATCCTATAGAAAATAAAGGGAAGGGTGCCTGGGTGGCTCAGTTGGTTAAGTGTCTGACTTCAGCTCAGGTCATGATCTCACGGTTCATGAGTTCAAGCCCCACATCAGGCTGTGTGCTGACAGTTCAGAGCCTGGAGCCTGTTTCGGATTCTGGGTCTTCCTCTCTCTCTGCCCCACCCTGGCTTTCACTGTCGCTGGCTCTATCTCAAAAATAAATAAACACTAAAAAAATTAAAAAAAAAAAAAAGAAAATGAGGGGAGGAGGAGGCTCTAATGAAAAGTAAAAACAACCGGTTTATGTTTTGTTTTTGTTTTTAAAGACAGCACTAATGTAGCTTGCTTGTTTCTCTTTTCTTCCATAAATGGGTGACGGTTCATTTAGATTATCCTTCTTCTGAAGCTGCCTTGTGTTTGGCCTTTTAAAGAAAAGAGGAATCCTGAACTGTCCATGGAGGTGCTGGAGGCGATCACCTTGGTCATGAACTAAGATTGGCTGGCCAGTGAGTGATGCACTAGGTCACTGGAAAGAAGTTCCTTTATGAACGTTGACTTCCACTTTTACAGTCAGAAATGTTTTTCCAATTTAAATAAGATACCAGGCTAGTGGGAATTTTATCCCCCAATGCCTTTGGTGTGGAAGGTACCCAAACTGTTTTGTTACTGAGTTTTGTTTTTTTTGTTTGTTTGTTTGTTTTGTTTTTTCCTCCCTGAAGGTTTTTTGGAAAAGATCCAATGGGAGATCTGGGTACAAGTGAAATAAATAGAGATCACAGTATCCGATTTGAAGAACTCTGTATGTTTGCTCCATTGGAAAATTAAAATGTGAATCTCTCTGAATGGGGTCTCACTCCTTAATAGAAAGATAGAGTAGCAAGGGTAAGTGAGATTGGTTCTTTGATTCCTGAACCTGAAGCTTGAATTTAATATGGGACAGGGCAGTGAGCACTCACCTCATATTCATGTGGAGCACAGAGGGTTATACACTTATAATGGAGTCACTTTCTCAGGGAGCAAAGGAGATCCTGTCGAGGTGACTAAAACTGCAGGGAGAAAGGGCAGCGGGGGAATCCAGCGCTCACTGAGAGCATGCTTGCCTCTTTCTCTTGTGGTTTCCCTTGTCTGCTCTGCCCAGTGTCAAAGCATTCGTGATGTAGGTCCTCAAGGCTGACAGCGTCAGGTGAACAAGGACTCCAAATCAATTGGTATGAATAGTATAAAGTTTCACTGTTTGGTAAATTCAGGTATCTCATGGAGCATAAAGTTGAGCCCAATGAAGTACAATGGTTATAGGATGTAGAACAGAGGAAAGGGGCAGGAAGTCAGGTTTCCTTTTATCTTTTTACTATTCCATAAGGCATGATACGCTTTTCCCTAGAATTAGAAGGGAAGAGCACTCGGTGATGTGGATAAAATAGTTGGAAAACACTTGGGTTTGGGTCTTGGGCTTTGCAGAATCCGTTTCTGGGTTTAGTAGTTACCAGCTCTGTGACCTTATACAAATTGCTCGGCTGTTCTAAGCTTACTTACTGCATCTGCAAAATGTGAACAATGATGACATCTACTCCTCAGAGTTAAATGAAGTATCCCACTTCAGGAACTTAGTATAGCACCTGGAACATTAGTTAAGTGTTCAATAAGTGCTAAAACAAATGGTTACTGGTATAGTTAGGCCATGTAGAGACAGGAAGGAGGGGATTAATAGGTTTACTCTAACATTGTACTTTTTAAGTCAAATTTATTGAAATATTTTCATAGTGTAACATTTGCCCTTTTTAGGTGTATAGTCCTATGAATTTCGACCAATGCATAGTCATAAATCAACCCAAACCATCAAGATATAGGACATTTCTAACACCCCAAATAAATGCCTCATGCCCTTTGTTATGATGGTGTGGTTATTATTACTCTTATTTTAAAGATTTATTTATTTATTTATTTTGAAACAGAGAGAGAGAGAGAGAGTGAGAGAGTGAGAGTGAGTCCCAGGTAGGCTCTGCACTGTCTCAGCGTAAGCCTGGAACTCCCAAACTGCAAGATCATGACCTGAATCAAAATCAAGAGTCAGATGCTTCCCATTGAGCCCACCCAGGTGCGCCGGCACGGTCATGATTATTAACTGAAGTCCATAATGGATTCAGATTTCCTTAGTTTTTGCCTGATGTCTTTTTCTATCCCAGGATGCCATCCTGCCTATAGCTGTCATGTCTCCTTAGGCTTCTCTAGACCATAAGAGTTTCTCAGACTTGTTTGATGACCTTGACTGATTTGAGGATTACTAATCAGGTATTTGACAAAATACCTCCCTTGGAGTTTATCGTGTTTTTCTCATGATCAGACTGGGATTCTGGGTTCTGGGGTGGAAAACGACACAGGTAAAGTGTCTTTCTGATCACATCATATCAAGGGGATGCGCTACTAGTATGCCTTAACACTCTTGATGTTGACTTGACCACCTGGATGAGGTAATGCTTATAGGGTGTGTCCACTATGGAGTTCTCTCCCCTCCTCTCTTCCATACTGTGCTCTTGGAAGGAAGTCACTATGTGCAGCCTACACTTATGGGGTAGGGGTTTATGGCCCACTTCCTGGAGGGAGGAGTGTTAAATAAGTTGCTTGGAATCACTTATTTATGGAACCATTTATTTGTTTGTATCGATAGAAACTCATGACTTTTTATTTTATACTTGGGGTTATAAACTAATACTATTTTAATTATTACTCAGATTGTTCCTACTTTGGCTCTTGGGAACTCTTTTAGTTCTTCCTGTCTCCCTTTGATATACCCCTAGCACTGTGACATTTTTTGTTTTTGTTTTTTTGGAGCACTTCCTTACTTTCTTTAAAAAAAAATTTTTTTTTAATGCTTATTCATTTTGAGAATAAGAGACAGAGAGAGACAGCACAAGTTGGGGAGAGACAGAGAGAGGCAAAGAGAGAGTAAGAGACACAGAATCTGAAGCAGGCTCCAGGCTCTGACCTGTCAGCACAGAGCCCGCCGTGGGGCTTGAACTCAGGAACTGTGAGATCATGACCTGAGCCAAAGTCAGTCGGCTAGCCGACTGAGCCACCCAGACACCCCAGCACTTCCTTACTTTCTGTCACTATAGGATGCTGCAGGCTCATCTGGTATATTTCCTGTCCGGTCCCAGAATCAGCCAGTTCTCCAAGGAGACTTGGTATCGATTGGTATTAGAGACTTGGCGATTGGTATTAGAAATCAAGATCTGGACCCTCTGTGTGTTTATTGCTACTCAGGCATCATTGCTTCTAGGCCCTCTAAGCTGACAGAGCTTAAAGTACTATTTTCCTCCAACTTAAAAAAAAAATGTTTTTAAAGTTACAGAATGGCTGAAATAATGCCATGAAAAACTTTGTATGCTTTAGCTAGATCCTTTTTCCTTCCTGAACCATTTGATTATTTATTTATTTATTTTTCATGTTTATTTATTAGAGAGAGAGAGATTGAGAGAGAGAATCCCAAGCAGGCTCTGCACCATCAGCACAGAGCCCGGTGTGGGGCTTGAACTCACAAAGTGTGAGATTATAACCTGAGCTGAAATGAAGAAATCAACCATTAAGCTACCCAGGTGCCCCTCCCTGAACCATTTGAAAATAAGTTGTAGACTCCATGACATTTCATTCCTAAACACTTTTTCACCCATCTTCTAAACATAAGACCAGCTCCTGTTTTGTACAATTTAATACAACACAATACTAATTCAATATTATCCAGTTATATTCAAATATTCTTAATTGTCCCCAAAATATTTTTAACACTTTTAAAATCTAGTCTCTAATAAATATTTACACATGTTTTTAGTGGTTTAATTTCATCTCTTTGGTCTCTGAATTAACACTCCCTGCTTTCTTTTTGATCTGTTGAATTTTTTTTTTTTTTTCTTTAGAAGTGTGGGTCAGTTGTCTTATTCCCACATTATGGATTGATCTTCGGGTTAAATAAGGATTTCTCAACTTCAGCATTGATATTTTAGATCAGATAATTCTTTGCTGTTGAGGGTAGTATACATTCTGTAAGCCTCCTTAACCTTTGCTCACTAGATTCAAGTAACAATATCCCAGTTGTGACAACCAAAAATGTCTCAGAGCTTTGACAAATGTCCTTAGGGTCATAGTCACCTCCAGTTGGGAATCATCAGTCTAGACATTTGTCAAGGATACTAGGTAATGTTGTGTACTTGTTAATGTATCATATCAGGACACCCATGGCTTCATGTTGTACGGAGCTTCTGATACCAAGTGTAGTAGTTTAGTTACTACTTAGTTACTAATTAGTTACTACTCAGAAATCAAGAAATCAAACGTTTGAGCCACCCAGGCTCAAAGTTAAGTTGGTAGCCAGAAAATCTCCTCTTTGTAATGAACTCTAGAAGGACTTTGAGTCTGTTCAGTGATCAGTTTTTCACCTAATGATTTTAGCATCCAGTGAAGACTCTCTTTTGAGTCAGTATACTATGTAAAATGATAAATTTCTATTTCTTCCCTTGTATATATACCAGCTGAAACTTTTGTAGAGAGCCTTCCCCTTTATTTTGCCTCCTTCTTCTTTTCTCTCTTCTTTAAATATCATTATTGATGCATGGGTTGTTTTTAATTAATTGAATTGTGATTCTTTATCATCTATATGTTTTGATCATCAAATAATCCCAAACCGGTCAGTGGGAACCATTCACTTAATTACTGTGTCATTTCCTGTGAATATGTAAACCACTTAATTGATTCAAAGGAAAACTGTGTTAAAAGATCTATCTAGAATAGTTTCACTACCATCTCCTTTATCTCTTTCTGTACAAGTAACAATTTTCATCCATTTTCTGCTTTATTCTCTGTGTATTTCTCATTCAAAAATAAGTTTAAAAATGTATATAAACACATATGTATATTTGATTTCACATCTTTTCTAACCCAGAAGTTAGTATACTGTGTATGGTTTCATTTTTTAATTTTTTTTTTTTTTTTGCCCCTTGCCTTCTGCTTCACAGTATTTCAGGAAATCACTATCGGTTCATAAAGATTGCCTTTGCCTTTTTAGGGCTACACAGCACTCCACTGTGTGTGTGTACCTTACTTTATTCAACCAGTCTTCCATGAATGAGCCTTTAGGATGTTTTAAAGAGCTCACTACCACAGATAATGCCATAAGAATAGCATTGTAAGTGTGCTGTTTTGAACTTGTGGATGTGTATCCTCAGGGGAAATTCCTAGAAGAAGATGTCATAGGGTGAAGATAAATGCATATAAAATTGTGTTATCCACTGCCGCATTTCCTATAGCAGTGCTTGTGCCATTCTGCCTTTCTACCAGAAATACATAACAATGTTTGTTTTCCTATAGCCTTGCCTGTACCATGCGCTGTAAGCTTTTGAATTTTTGCCACTCTGATAGGTGAGAAATGGTCTGTCACTGGGTAGTTTTAATTTGCATTTCCCATACAATGAACAAGGCTAAGCGTCTTTTCTTATGTGTAAGGGCCATTGGTTGAACATGATTTTGAAAACCCAGCTCTTTCTTCATAATCTCCTGGCTGTTACCTTAGATCTGGCTCCTGGTCCTTCATACTTCGATTTCTGGAATAATCTTCCAGCTCATTTGTCTGCCTACAGCCATTCTCCCTTTCGATTATCCTGAACGCAGGCAAAGCAGTTACCAAGTTACTCTTCTTAAAACACTTCTTCAGAACATTCTCCTTCTCTCTCTCTCTTTTCAAAGAACTTCGATTATTCCTTTTTAGCCACAGAATAGCTTAAACTCGTTAATCCAGAATGCAAGATATGGTTTTCCGCCACTTCGCTAAACTTCTTTTTCTTTCTTCTCCTATATTTACTTAACAGTATCCCGCCCCGCCCCCATCTGTGGGGTATGTGTTCCAAGATGCCTGTGGATGCCTGAAACCATGGAGAGAAACAAACACTATACTTACTATGGTTTTTCCTATATGTGTATACCTATGAGAGAGCTTAATTTATAAATTAGGCACAGAGAGAGATTAACAACACTAAAGATGAAATAGAATAATACTAACAATATATTGTGATAAAAGTCATGTGAATGTGGTTTCTCTCTCTCAAAAATATTTTACTGCTGTACTGCCTCTTCTGGTGATGCTAAAATGCTACCAGATACGATGAAGGCATGTGAATGACAAAGGCACTGTGACAGAGCGTCAGGCTACTACTGACCTTCAGTATGTCTGAAGGTGGATCCTCCGTGTCTGGAGCACAGCGGACTGTGACAAACTGAAACTGTGGAAAGTGAATCTGTGGATAAAGGGAGACTAAACTGTATTCCCTCTGCGAAACTGGTACACTCGGTGTCCTAAAATCCATGGTTTGTCCCCTTATCTGGCACTCAATTTATATGAGCTTTATCTTTTTAAAAATGCTTATTGTTTAAGAACAGTTGATATGCAGTGTTATATTAGATCAGGAGTGCAGTATAGTGATTTAACAATTCGGTACATTACGTGATGTGTGATGGCATAAAGGTAGTTACCATCGGTCACTGTACAATGTTATTGTAATATTATTGACTACATACCCTATGCTGTACTTTCTCTCTCTGTGACTTATTTATTGTATATCTGGACCATTATACCTCTTAATCCTCTTCACTTGTTGGGCCCACTCCCCGCCTCCTCTCTGTATACCACCAATTTGTTCTCTGTATGAGTCTGTTTCATTTTTTTAGATTCCACATATAAGTAAAATCATTCGGTATTTGTCTGTCTCTGCACAATTTCTTCACTTAGCATGGTACCCTCTAGGTCCATCTATGTTGTCTTAAATGGAAAGAGCTCCATTTTTTTGGTGGCTAATATTCCAATGTATGTGTGTGTATGTGTGTGTGTGTGTGTGTGTGTGTGTACACACCAGTTCTTTACCCATTCATCTACTGATGGACATCGATAACGCTATAATAAACATAAGGGTGCATATATCTTTCTAAATTAGCGTTTTCATCTTTTTTGGATAAATACTCAGTATTGGAATTACTGGATCAAATGGTAGTTCTGTTCTTAAATTTTTGAGGAAATGCCATACTGTTTTCCACAGTGGCTGTACCAACTTTTAGTCCCACTAACAGTACACAAGGGTTCCTTTCTCTCCACATCTTCATGAACATTTGTTGATTGTAGCCATTCTGACAGGTGTAAGGTAAAATCTCATTGTAGCTTTGATATGCATATCTTTAATAATTAGTGATGTTGAGCACTGTTTCATGTCTCTGTTTGCCATCTGTATGTCTTCTTTAGAAAAATGTTTATTCATGTCCTCTGCCCATTTTTTACTTGCCTTGTTTCATTGTTTTTTTTTTCCTTCCTTTTCTGTGTGTGTTGAGTTGTATAGCTGCTTTATATATTTTGGATATTAACACTTCATTGGCTGTGTATGATTTGCAAATACTGTCTCCCATTCAGTAGGTTGCCCATTTGTTTTGTTGATGGTTTCCTTTGCTGGCAAAATGTTTTTATTTTGGTGTAGTTCCAATAGTTTATTTCAGTCTTTATTCCCCTTGCCTGAGGAGATCTATGCATAAATGCTTTGCTAACGTTGGTGCCAAAAAGACTATTACCTATATTTTCTTTCAGAAGTTTTATAGTTTCAGATCTTTAATCCTTCAGAATAATGTTTAATTTTTATATTTTTCAATGTTTTATTTATTTTTGAGCGAGAGATAGAGACAGGGAAGGGTCAGAGAGAAAGGGAGACACAGAATCTGAAGACAGGCTGCAGGCTCTGAGCTAGCTGTCAGCACAGAGCCTGACGTGGGGCTCGAACCCATGAACTGTGAGATCATGACCTGAGCCGGTGTCGGATGCTTAGCTGACTGAGCCACCCAGGCACCCCTAAAATAATGTTCTAAATGTTTGTTTTTGAGAGAGAGAGAGTGAGCACAGAGGAGGGGCAGAGAGAGAGGGAGACAGAATCCGAAGCAGGCTCCAGGCTCTGAGCTGTCAGCACAAAGCCTGACATGGGGCTTGAACTCATGAACTTCAAGATCATGACCTAAGCCGAAGTCGAAGGCTTAACCAACTGAGCCACTCTGGTGCCCCTCTTTAATCCATTTTGAGTTTATTTTTGTGTATGGTGTAAGAAAGTGGTCCATTCTTTTGCATGTAGCTGTCCATTTGTTGAAGAGAATTTTCTTCCTTTTACATTTTCACCTCCTTCGTTGCAGAGTAATTGACCATATAAGTGCAATTTATTTTGGGGCTCTCTATTCTGTTCTGTTGATCTCTGCCTATTTTTGTACCAGTACCATACTGTTCTGATTATTATAGCTTTGTAGTCTATCTTGAAATCAGGAAGCCTGATAACTCCAGCTTTGTTTTTTCTCATGCTTTGGCTATTTGTGTTCTTTTGTGGTTCTCTACAAATTTTAGGATTATTTGTTTTAGCTTGGCTAAAAATGCTGTTGGTATTTTGATACAAGTTGCACGGAATCACTAGGTTATTTTGGGTAGTATGGATGCTTTAACAATATTAATTTCTCCAGTCCATGAGCATGAACTATCTTTCCATTTTTTGGGTTGTCTTCATTTTATTTAATCCCTGTCTTAGAGTTTTCAGAGTATAGGTCTTTCTTCATTTTGATTACTTTATTTCTAGGTATTTTATTTTTTGATGCATTTGTAAATGAGCTTGTTTGCTAATTTATCTTTCTGCTACTTTGTTATTAGTGTACACAAATGCAACAGTTTTCTGTGTATTGACTTTATATGCTGCAACTTTACTGAATCATTTATTCTATCAGTTTTTATGATGGAGTCTTAATTTTTTTAATTAAAAAAATCTTTTTATACTTTATTATTTTTGAGACAGAGAGAGACAGAGTATGAGTGGAGGAGGGACAAAGAGAGAGGGAGACACAGAATCTGAAACAGGCTCCAGGCTCTGAGCTGCCAGCGCAGAACCTGATGCGGGGCTTGAGCCCACAAACTGTGAGATCATGACCTGAGCTGAAGTCGGACACTTACCCGACTGAGCCACCCAGGTGCTCCTGATGGAGTCTTTAGAGTGTTGTATATATAGTATCATGTTGTCTGCAAATAGTGACAGTTTTACTTCATTTTGGATTTGGATACCTTTTATTTCTTTTTCTTGTCTGATTGTTGAGGCTAGGATTTCCAGTACTATTTTGAATAAAAGTAATGAATGTGGGTATTCTTGTCTTGTTCCTGATCTTACAGGAAAAGCTTTCAGTTTTCACCATTGAGTATATTATTAGCTGTAGGTTTTTCATAGAAGACCTTTATTATGTTGAGGTGAAGAGCCAAAAATTAAGTCCTCCATTAAGAGCAACCTCGGGCTGCACGTAGCCCCAGTCCCAGTCCCAGGAAAAGCCTCAGACTGTTCAAGGCTAAAGCCATCCTCGGACCGCCCTCAGTTCAGCTAATCAAAAAAACATTCCTATGGTCTGAGTCAAGGCTGGGAACTGCAAAACTGGCCAATTTCTCACCGCTTGCCTGAACCCCACGTGAGCCCTTTGAACTCACCTCATAATTGGTCATTTTCAAAGGATTCACAAAAGTCATGATTGGGTCCCACCAAAAGTAATGAACACCTCACAGATACTGAACGGTCAAAGCTGTTACCAGGGGTGCTGCTGTACAATTGTAATTGGTGCTTATGTGATGATGCTACGTGTACTGTAACACCCCCATCCCTTACTCCTTAAAAGCCCTGCTCGCTATTGTTCTTCGCTTCACCTTGCTGCCATGACACCGGTTGGCTGGTGAGCCCCTGCTCAAGCTTGTAATAAAGACCCTTTTGTATTTGCATCGGTGTCGACTCCTTGGAGGTCTCTGGGAACTCACGAATCGGGCACAACAGAGGTATGTTCCCTCTACACCCATTCTGTTGAGAGGTTTCATCATGAATGGATGTTGAATTTTTTCAAATGCTTTTCCTATATCTGTTGAGATGATCATGCTTGTTAATCTTTCATTTTGCTAGTATGATGTATCAAGTTGATTGGTTTATGAATATTGAACTATTCCTGTATCCTCAGAATAAATCCCACTTGATCATGGGGAATGATCCTTTGAAAATATTGTTGAGTTCAGTTTGCTACTATTTTGTTGAGGATTTTTGTATCTATAGTCATCAGGGATATTGGCCTGTAATTTTCTTTCTTTCTTTTCTTTCTTTCTTTCTTTCTTTCTTTCTTTCTTTCTTTCTTTCTTTCTTTCTTTCTTTCTTTNTCATCTTCTTTTGTAGTATCTTGTCTGGTTTTGTTATCAGGGTAATGCTGGTTTCATAGAATGAATTTGGAAGGATTCCTTCCTGTTCTATTTTTAGAACACTTTGATTCTTATGGCCTATTTCTTTTATTAGAAGTACTTAAAAATTTTAAATTTGTGTATAATTTTCCCCAAGAGTAGGGACTAAAGCATTTAAATGAACAGAAATTAATGAGTTTTTTGTTACCTACTTCTAAGCCAAGATAAAGATACATTGACATCTATTATATTGACAAGGTAAGGAAGTAAACAGATATTAGTAATTTGATTAAAATCGATTAATAAGTCTGTGGTGTTGTAAGTATAGGCCCAAAATCTTATTTTATAATCAGGTGTCACCTATTACTATATATCCAAATTAAAACAAAACCAAAAAAGGCACCTCAAAGCATCAAGTAAAAATGACTCCATTTACTTATTCTCTCAATTAATGAAGAAATGTAATTTAGAAAACTTTGATTTGTCTTAGTTAAAATTTCCGTTCAAGATACCAGCTAGAAAGAGAAAGAATTTTGCATCCAATCATTTTGGAACAAGAAGATATTATATAAAATGCTATCTGCTTGTTTTCAGCCTAATAAAGAAGAGAAATCTAAGAGAGAACAGATTACCTGCCAGAGGTAAAGGGTGAAGGATGCAAAAGGAACAAACTTGTACTTCTAAAATGAATAAATCCTGGGAATATAATGTGTAGCATGAGGACTATAGTTAATAATACTGCATTGTATATTTGAAAGATGCTAAGACAGTAGATTATAAAAGTTCTCATCACAAGGAGAAAAAGTCTGTAACTCTAAGGTGACAGATGTTAACTAGACTTATTGTGATCACTGCACAATGCATATAAATATTGAATCATTATTTGTACACCTGAAACTAATGTACCTTTCTATATCAGTTATATCTCCATAAAAAAGAAGAGAAATCTAACCCCATAATAATAAAAACTCCCTTGTTTCATCCTGGAATAGCAAATTCAATATTTTCTTTAAAATACAACGGCTGCTTTTTGGTCATGTTTCCTTTTTCTCCTCTTTCTGGTAATCTTTCTTTGGAATAATAAATAACTCCATCCCGGAACTAGACAAGATTAGAGTCAATCTGGAATTTGAGTTCTTTTTTATTGGGCATAAAAAAAAAATCTTAATCTATAGTTGTGCTAAATATCTGGGAAGGAATAAAACGCTCAGAGAAAAACCCACTATTTCCAACAACCAATCATTACATGCTGTAAAGAAAATATCTCAAAGTGACTGACTTCATTTTTCTCTAACTCTCCTAGAGATTGTCTAACTTGGGTTCAAAGATGAATCTACATTATTAAAGTGGAGGAAAGTGGAGTTTTTTCTGAAGGATGATGTCCTGTCTCACAAGAAGGATCTCAAGAAAATCTATGGTACGTTATTCATATCTTTTAAAATTTATATTTGTATTTTATTAAAATTATGAAATTTAATAAGCCATGTCCTCTTCAGATCTCCTTAATGGTTTTAATATTGTATGAAAAGCTATTTACTTCTGTATTATATGATATATCACAGAATAATATTTCTGTATTATATGATATATTTTCCCTTCTTGGCGCATAAACAAAGTTTGAATCGAGAAAACATCATATCTAGATCCCTGGGTGTCCTGAGCCACGCATCTCCCCTCTAAGTTCCAGCAACTCTCAAATTCAATTCAATAAATATTATACATTTTATTGTACTTTTATTATATCCTATGCCCTGCCGCTAGTTTTTTTTTTTCATAGCACAGTGTATAAGCTATTGAGCTTATTCTAAATAGTTTAGTGTCTAGGCAGAAAAATGTGTATGCACCAAATATTACACAGATCAGCCGTAAAGAGTATTATCGTTGGTTTACAAATAAGAGGAAGCAAGAAAAGAGCATTAACTCAACTGCAGAGATCAACAGAGACCCCAGAAAGTGAAAACTGACTTCACTCTGGACAGTCTAAAAATACACAAGGTCCAACATATAGAGACTTTATAAATGAAGAGAAATTTTGTAATTTAAATTGAGAAATTAGCATTAGAAATGTTCTAGTCACTCTCCTGCGATCCCACTGAACACTGGATCTCTCTCTATTCCAGAATGTTGCCTTGTAAAAGACTTGGCTCAAGATTTATCACTTGTAACAGCTACAGAGGGCCTTCTAGTGGGGTCACAACCATTATCAACTTTGAATTCTCAGTATTCTGGTGAGCTCAACACCTGTACATGAAGTTTATTAAAGTAGTGAACAGACTAAATATTTCAGTAGTACTTTGCAGAAGGAAGCAAACTTTCTAATTTATGCCTTCTTACAAGTTGATTCTTTTGGATTTCGAGTCCCCAGATAGCCTAGGTCTGATATGGATGTTATTTTTTCCCAGGGGCTCCACTTGGTCTCATCTGTAGCCAGATCAGCTAAGGGAAGAGTGAGCACAATGTATATCCTTAGTGTTCATGGTTGTCATTTTTTCCAAGTTTTGAGATTTTACAGACAGATAACATGTGCGTGTACACACACACACACACACACACACACATATACACACACACACACACCCCTCTCTGTGATACACAAAGATGCTAGCATGGTCACACAACATACAATAATAGCAAAGGTTCAAATGGGGACCACAAAAATTAGCTGGATGCGAAATCTACTGAGCAAATATGGTCTGAAATAGGCAAAATGTGAACTCAAAATAGTCAAGACATTTATCCTGGACCCACGAGAAAGACCACCTCCTATCACTTCACAAGATACACCGGAATTTGCTTACCTTTCCAACCTTAGTACTTGGATTACTTATGTTTAGGTCTATTTATGCTTCCCAGAAAATTAGCCTCTTACCCTTACATGTCTTACTCTAAATGTTAACCCCTTCCTAAGTGTGATTTTCATTTTTACATTTTATTTTCCAATAATAGAAATGCCCCATTTCACAGTGGAAGGTAATGGAAGAATGGCATTCAAGTTCCTAAAAACTTTTTTGTAGTTACAGATATTATAGCAAATATGTGATTTCCATTTAAGGGAGAAAGAATCCATAGCAGTCATCAGATAAATTATAAGTCATGATTAATATTTAAGAATTTAAGGAAATCCACTAGGTGAAACCAATAAAAATTCTACTTAATCCTGGCACAGTCTGACCCCCCGCAACCTCGTGAGTGTTTGATGAAATCTTGGCCCTACCAGGAAGCTTATTAGAAACGTAATTCTCAGGCCCTACCTAGACCTGTGAATCAGAATTTACATTTTAACATCCCCTCCCCCGTCCCCCCCATGGGATCTGTGTGCACATTAAAGTTTTCGAAGCAGAGGTTAGCCAATCATAGAACTTTGCGGAAATTCCATGAATAGAAATTACTCCATCAACCTTTAATTTAGGTTGGGTTTCCTTTCAAAGATCTACAGACCCAAATGTTAATTATTTTCAATAACTTGATTAAATTTACATTAAGATACATTCCTGGAATTTGGTGCCCTTCCTATATTTAATTGTGCATCCAATCCAGTGATTCTGTGTGGTACAGACTGTCGGTCTCCTCCTTTCCACAGGAGAACCAGGCATGCGTGAGGGGAAAGTGATTTGAATTAGAGAAGTATCTGGAAGACTGACAAGGACTGTTTGTTGTACGGTGGGGATTTTAACTCACTATCACCATATTGCTTTCTTCTCAAAGGATTGCCTTAGGCTTCAACTAAGAGAGCCATTTCTGCAGAGGAAAATCCCTCTACTCCTGACAAGTTTCTGTGAATCATGTGCCAAATGAGTTAGATTAATTAGGCATTTCTTTGCTTGAGTTTCTTTCTCCCACCCTTGTTCATCTCCATGTTCGTGACTTTAAGAAACTAAGGAGAGGTCACGTCCTATGCAACTGGAAATATGGCTGCAGAAGGTGTCCCCCACCAGATAACTAACGACCAGAGGAAAAGATGCCTGTCCTTTCCTAAACTTGGGTTTCATTAAGGTAAGTGACCTCTCCTTTGCCTCAGAAGAGATCGTCTCTTGCAGTGACCTTGTTTGCATGGGAGTGAGCCTACTTAATGGGTATCGATGGTAACATTGATGATAACAATTAGGATGTGTGGGGAAAAAAGAGAAAAAATGCTGTTTCAACTATTTAAGCAAAAAAACCCCAAAAAACCAGGTGGCCTACCCAAGCTGCATCCCAGACATCCTTCTTCGCATGGCATACACTCTCCGTAGTCTGGGTCTTGGACTTCACCTGTACAAGAAGAGGCAGAAACATAGTTCATTTTCAGTGAGTGGAGACACGTTAATTGCTGTGAAAACATATTGGCATATAGTTTATTTTCTGCCCCTTTTCTTTTCTCAGAGACAACAAATTTTAATTCTTTTAGCTGTTTTATTTAGTTTTTACCTCCAAATGTCTAAGTAGCATGATCATGATGCTGCCTTGTGATTTTGTTCGTAGGCACTACCTATAGTGGTAAAAACTTGCTTTCTTTTGCCAATACTCCAACAAACATGGGCATACTTTCCATCCTCCCAAATTACAGATTTTGCGAGATTAATACTCAGCATTTATATTGTTATGATTATACTATTATTGTTCATGTTTTCTGAACCGCTGAGTGAGGTTCTTTAAAAATTTTTTTTTTAACAATTATTTATGTTTGAGTGACAGAGCATGAGCAGGGGAGGGGCAGAAAGAGAAGGAGACACAGAATCTGAAGCAGGCTCCAGGCTCTGAGCTGTCAGCACAGAGCCTGATGCGGGGCTCAAACACACTAACCCTGAGATCATGACCTGAGCTGAAGTCAGATGCTCAACTGACTGAGCCACCCAGGTGCCCCAACATTAGGTTCTTATATACCTTATTGTTTTCTCTTTTGCTAATATCTCTGTCTGGCTTCTTTGTTTTCTCAATATCTGTCTCTAATGCATCCTCAACTATACCCTAAGCAGAAATCTTCCAGCTATTACGTTAGTATCTTTTTTACTGTCACCCTGAGGATTCCTTTCATCCCTCTCCTCTTTTGGATGAACTTTCTGGACCTTATATTTTCTTATTTCTTGTTCTATTTTTTTGGTGGAAGACACCTTCTACAAGTCATTTTCCCAAGAAAAGATACATTGGAGGTAAAGTTTTTGAAAACTTGCATGATTGAAAATACTCATTTTTTCTACCCTCACACATGACTCATGGCTTGACTAAATTTAAGCTTTAAAAGAGAAATAATGCATCTGGGTGGCTCAGTCAGTTAAGCATCCAACTTCGGCTCAGGTCATGATCTCACAATTCGTGAGTTCGAGCTCAGCGTCAGGCTCTGTGCAGACAGCTTGGAGCCTGGAGCCTGCTTTGGATTCTGTGTCTCCTCCTTTCTCTGCCCCTATCCTGCCCATGCTCTGTCTCTGTCTCTCAATAATAAATAAATGTTAAAAAAATAAAAGAGAAATAATTTTTTTCTCAAATGTTTCAAGTTTTTGTTCCATTTTTATATTTCAGTTTCTAGTATTGTTGAGAAGTTCAATGTCATTCTGATAGCCAGTCCTTTTTGTATGCTCTCCTTTGTTGTCTTCTAGAAGTTTTAAAGATTTTTTTTTGCAGGAAAAAAAGCTCAGTTCTCCATATTCTTACAACCATGTATCTTGGTGTGTGTCTTTTTAAAATCCATTATGCTGGACATGCATAGGGCTTGTTCAGTCTGGAAATTCATGCCCTTCAGTTCTGGGCTTTTTCAGAATTATTTCTTTGTTAATGTTCTCTATCCTGTTTTTGCTGTTTACTCTGAAAAACCTATACCATTTGGGGTTTTTTTTCCCTTTCAAGTTTTTATTTAAATTCTAGTTAGTTAACATGTAGTGTAATATTCGTTTAAGGAGTAGAGTTTAGTGGTTTGTCACTTATATGTAACAGTGCTCATCACAATAAATGCTGCCCTTAATGTCCATCACTCCTCTAGCCCATCCCCCACCCTCCTCCCTCCATCAACCCTCAGTTTGTTGTCTATCATTAAGGGTCTCTTATGGGAAAACCTATTTGAATTCCTGGTTTGATACTTTATTTTTCTCTCCTCTTCTCCCCTTTTCTACTTTTACTTTTTCTTTTGGTTCTATTGTTTCAGTGACTTTTAAACTTTTATCTTTCTACCCCTCTTCTTCATTCTCATTCTTAAATTAAAAAAAAATCCAAGATCATGTTTTTGCTTTCTGAATATTCTTTTTTTAAATATATTTTTAAAATATGTGTTTCAAGTATATATTATAATTTGCTATCTGTATATACTGCAAAGTGATCACTCCCCCAAAATCCAGTTACCACCCATCATCCTACAATTGTCTGCTTTCAGCCCTATCTCCCACTCCCCAACCCCCTTCCCTCTGTTAAGTATTGATCTGTTCTCTGCATCTCTGAGATCATTTGTTTTGTTTCTTAGATTCTACATAAGAGGGAAATCATAGGGTATTTGTCTTTCTTCTGATGTCTTTCACTTAGCATAATACTCTCACGGTCCATCCATATTGTAAATGGCAAGATTTCATTCTTTTTAAAAATAGATCAACTTTATCCATTCGTCCGTTGATGAACATTTAGCTTGTTTCAGTTTCTCGGCTATTGTAAATAATGCCGCAATGAAGATAGAGATGTGTATATCTTTTCAAATTAGTGTTTTAGTATTTTTTTGGGTAAAAACCCAGTAGTGGAGTAGCTGGATCAAATTGTAGTTTATTTTTGATTTTTGAGGAATATGCATATGTTTTCCATAGTGACTACATCAGTTTACATTCCTACCACCAGTGTATGAGAGTTACCATTTCTCTGTATTTTCTCCAGCACCTGTCATTTCTTGTCTTTTTGATATAGCCATTCTAACAGGTGTGAAGTGATATCTCATAGTAGTTTTGATTTGTGTTTCCCTAAAAATTAGTGATGCTGAACATCTTTTAATGTGCTCATTGGCCATGAATAAGAAAATTATTTATTTAAAATGACTTATTTATTTTTGAGAGAGCACAAGTGGGGAAGGGGCAGAGATAGGGGACAGAGGATCTGAAGTGGGTTGTGCGCTGACAGCAGTGAGCTTGATGTGGGGTTTGAACTCACCAACTGTGAGATCATGCCCTGAGCTGAAGTTGAACATTCAGCCACTGAGCCACCCAGGCACGCCCACACTTTGTCTTTTTAAATCAGCCTTTCTAAATCCTTTTTTTAAAGTTTTAAAGCCTATACTGCATTAGTAAATATAAGCAGAAAAAGGAATGAGTGTCTTAATTATTCTAGAAACATCTTAGACCTCTTTCTGGCATTAGACCAGGCATAATTCTTATATAGAGCAGAGAAAGTCCGTAGCATTTTTACATGGAAAGAAAACAACAACACTATAAGTCCTGTTTTTAAATCTCTCTCTTCCCATGTATGATAAGGAATTGGGGAATTGCAGTAACACATGATTCATAAAACATTTAATATTTTCGCGTCTCTTAATGGAGGCTTATTCTCATTGGCTTCTCACAGCAGCCATCTTGGTGCTACGCTCACGCTTCCACACATGAAGAAAACAAGGCATAGAGTAATTTGATTCTGCACAGGGTCCCATGACTAGTAACTGGGAAGGAGAACATTGGTTGTCAGGACTTTTAGATTCTAACCTGATTTTCTCTCCATTGTACCCTGCCCACCAACTCTCAATTCAAGGTCAATTTCTCTGTGAATAGCTGCATTCCTGTGTCTCTGGAGTGTGTCTCGGGAGACCCAGAGAAAGGTGAGTGTGGGACGGGGGGGCGGGGGAGAGGAGCAGTCATCACCGTCCCCACAGCACACGGAGTCCCATAAAGTCGTCCCAGGTGCCAACATGAAAGTCTAGAAGACTATTTGAACCTCTGGGACTCCCAGGGGTGTATAGCTCCGCATGCTACCTCCTGGTATAAGACATTGGCTCAGAGCGGACTTACCTTGTCCACACACCAACTTCTGGCACGTGTGGTTGGTGGGCACCAGGAAGTAGCCTCCCACGCATCGGGTACAGATGTGTGCGTCATGGCAAAGCTCACAGTGATCGGGGCAAGGCCGGCAGGCATGCCCCTCGGCAGGGTAGTGGCCTGCCGGGCAGCTCTCCCAACACTCCCCCAGATACAGGAAGCGATCCCGGCCATGCTTATCTGAACAGATGGAGGGGCAACAAAAAGAAGGAAAATGTATAAAATTAAGCTGAAGCTAATGTAACCTAAGGTATTTTATTTAAAAAAAAAAAATGATGTAACTGAGTGTTTAGGCTCCTAGGGGATCAGGAGTCTAGAATTCATTTGATGAAAAGTACACTATCTATATATTTTCAGTTGAAAAGTTCTCATTGTGGGGAATAATTTTTCAATATTTTGTATATTTGAGTGATCAGGGTCTACTTTCTGGGATGTCACTGCAAAAGCCGAAATCACAGTCTGCGCATAACTATGAGTTAGAATGTGTTGAATTTTCCCAAGGGCTCCTTCTGGTATCTCTGGAAGCCCTCAGACTTACGGGCTATAGAGATCCTCTGACCATAAATACATGCTTACTGGTAGAACCATTTTTGGAAGACTGTAGTCTTTTAGAATGGTTCTGAATTCCATTATCAAAATCACATGCTTGTGTTAACTGTCTGAAGTCTGAATTTTTGCAGAGTTGACAACTCTGATGATGGTGTATTGAGTGCTAGATCCAGCGCACCTTTTTGATTCCTTAAATGGATTTTTGAAAGTGCTGAGCTTCTGTCAACATTGGAGTCTACATGGAGAGAATTACTGGTATGTCTAGTATAAGACTATGGGAATTTGGTTTTGGAGGGAATAGAGAATTCTAACCAAGTATAAGTTCATAATTAATGAAAAAGCATTATAATAAGTTTGTATATATGTATAAAACAAAATTAATATAGATGCACCTAGAGGTCTCCTACCCTCACCCTACCGGAATCTTGTTTGTGTTGAGTGTGTTTAAGGCATCCATCTTCCCTAAATCACGTCTTCCATATGCTCCTGCCTCCTGCCTGTGTTGCCCAAAATAACCAGAGTCTAGGGTTCACTTGTGATATACCACATGAAGGTCTAAAACCATTGACCTTCAAGGTGCGAGGCTGTGGAATCTGTGGGTTAAGATAGCACTTGACCCCATGTTGCACATGCAGGATCTTAACATCAGCATAAGAGGCTGAACCATGTGACATTGCAAACGTTCAACTATTTTTGTGCCCGTAAAGTTGTCACTCTCAAATGATCTAACCTACTGTTCTGTACTTAATTAAATCCCTAGTTCAAATCCAATTTAAAAATCACACCCTTGGTTTACAGGCTCGGAAGCTACCTCTTTGCTGTTTGTGATTTCCTGCCAGGAGTCTGCTGGCTCCTATGGGACAAAGAAGATAGAGAGAATTTCCATAGGGGTGGGGCAAAAAAGTTTCTGCCCCCTACAACGTTGAGTTGGAGGAACAGTATCCTTTAAGGGAAGGAGAGTGTTTGGGAGGATGTCACGTGTATTTGGTGATTCTACAGCTATAGGTCAATATGGGCCACAAACCCCTGATCTGGTAAAACATGGAATCATGAGACCGTAAAAGAGTCAAACTTCCAAGCCATGTTCTTCACAGACACTTTATGAAACCCTAGCAAACCCCATTTCCACTAAGATTCATTCAGAAAAGATCCTATTTTTCAGGGGGCCAAACTTCTCAGATATAGGCAGGAAGATTTGAAGAGAACAGTGAGATGCCATTCCCCCCTCCATTCAGCAATTGCTATACATCCCCTACATCCTCATGCCACATCACCCCAGGATCCAGGGGCTTGGCGACAGCCTGGCATGTAGTGAATTCTAAATACATATTTGTTGAATGAATGAATGAGTGGCTAAGTGCATTCATATTTAGCAATATTGCTACTTTACATATCCATCTGGATCAGCAATCATCAAACAATGGTGAGTTCAGGGTTGCCTGGATGGTTCAGTTGGTTAAGCATCTGACTTCGACTCAGGTCATGATCTCATAGTCTGTGAGTTCGAGCCCCGCGTTGGGCTCTGTGCTGACAGCTCACAGCCTGGAGGCTGCTTTGGATTCTGTCTCCCTCTCTGTCCCTCCCCTCCTCACACTCTACCTCTCAAAAATAAATAAACGTTAAAAAAATTTTTTTTAAATGATGGGTTCAGATATTGGAAGAAATGTTCTCCAATCCCATCTGTACTATTCAGACATGGCTTTATTATTCGAACCACTTTGGGTATTGCAATTTGAGTTTAAAAAACAGATTTGGATGGTCTTGGTATTTAAAATACCTGGACCCTGTAAAGGAGTTAACATAGATGCCTTGATCATGGGCAGCTTTCCCCACAGGTTTGGTCCAGGAAGACACCAAGGTTTGCTCACTTTCTAATAGCCTGCATAGTATGGGAGCTCATTTAGCTTTGGCTGATAATTTGGATATCCCATTGCTTTTAATACCATGCATAAATGATTGGCAACTTGCCCAGACTCTGAGAATTTAAATTATCGTGATGATATATAAGAGAAGCTGGTGCTAATAGTAGAAGGGATGATATGTTTGCTGGGTGCTACACCTCTCATGTGATAATATAAGACAAGATTCAACGTGCAGGAGACTCTGAGAGAGGTTCTGATTGGCTTTCCTTCACGCTTAAGAGCAACTCACCGTCTCCAGAACATCTCTTATGGCTAATTTTGTTACAAGAGCAGATAGACTAGTGGGAAGATATCCCGTGTCTTCAGGAAGAAAGAAAGGTTGAAGGTGGAAGGCATGAGGGGGAAAAAGGATTGCTGGAAAGGAAGAAAGAAAGGCTGAGGGACTCTGAAAATAAACTGTATGAAGTTCGTTTTAACATGTTTCTTACTGTAGTGGCTGGGAGGGGGGATGTTGAATTTAGCTTTGGGTTCAGTTTGGTAGAGAGCAAATCTGGAAAAGAACTTAGGGCGAATCTTCACCAACAGAGCTGAGCTGGAGATCGACATTTCCAAAAGGATTTAGACGTAAATCTTAACAAAATTCCAGCTGAACAAAGGTGGGATTTCTATAGCCTGATGGGAAATGCTGATGGTGTGTAGGTGGGGCTCCCTAGTCAGAGGGTTGCAGCCTTTTATTAAAGCCTTTTGATCTGGAACTGCATCCATTCAGTCATCCCTTGTTTCTAGCACTGTCTCACGTGCCGGCTGTGCTAATACAAGTATGAGGAACATCGTGCTCTTTTTAACAGGCAAGAACCCTGCTACTCAGACCTTGCTCAACAATACCCTCTCTGGCAAGGCTTTTTTGCTTCACTATAGTGGAAAGTGATGTTTCTTCTCTGACTTGTGGTAGGATTCCTTCCTTCATTTGGTCTTTCATAGTTTCTGGTTTTATAATACATAAGCACAAACCCCTCCGTTAAACAGTAAACTCCTTGAAGGCAAGCATCATAAATCATTTATTGTATTTTCCATGGCACCTATGCGTAGCAACATGTAACTGTGACAGGTACAGTGCAGTTTTGCGAGGATATGGAGTAAACAGACTTTTAAAAAATGCAGAGGTAACATCAAAGCGTTTGATGTGCGGATTGGCCCACGTAATTATAGGATGCTTAAAACATTTGAGACATTTGTTTGGTATTCAAATGAATCCTTAATTTTGAACAATGCATAAAGATTTAGTATGTTTAAAGTGTGAAAGGGATTTTNCTGCGAGGATATGGAGTAAACAGACTTTTAAACAAAAAATGCAGAGGTAACATCAAAGCGTTTGATGTGCGGATTGGCCCACGTAATTATAGGATGCTTAAAACATTTGAGACATTTGTTTGGTATTCAAATGAATCCTTAATTTTGAACAATGCATAAAGATTTAGTATGTTTAAAGTGTGAAAGGGATTTTAGATGCTGTCTTGTCTATGTGTCCCCTCTCCTTTTTTTTTTTTTTTTTTACAAACAAGGAGAGACTTAAAGTGGTGAAGAGACTGGTGTAATATCTTCTAGTTCACTAATAACAAAGTGGGAAATAGGTACCCACATACTTCTTATGTGCCCAGCCCTGTTTTAAGTAATTTATTTTATCTCACTTAATCTTATTTCGTTTTCATGATAACCTTAAAAGTAGAAAATCTTTATCACCATCTTACAGATGAGGAAGGAAACAGAAGGAGCAGCCTCATGAGGTAATTTGACATGGATCCACTTTGTTTACATAAGAAACACAAAGAAATAATTTTAAGTTACACTAAGAAATGTGTTATCTCCCATTTTTCTGCAAATGCATGGGACTCTCAATTTGTTTTTCCTTTTCCTTGGTTTTATTACAAGCAAGAATCAAGATGAATAATTCTCTTTTGCCAGAACAAAACAAAAACAGAAGCAAAAACAAAAACCTGGGTTTTTCTTTGAAATTTCTCAATTAAAAAAAATTACTGATTAATTTTGAGAGAGAGAAAGAACAGGAGGGGCAGAGAGAGAGGGAGAGGGAGAAAGAATCTCAAGAGGGCTCCACACTGTGGCAGCACAGAGCCCTATGCAGGGCTCGAACTCATGACCCGTGAGATCATGACCTGAGCAGAAACCATAAGTCAGACGCTTAACTGACTGAACCACCCAGGCGCCCCTGAAATTTCCCAATTCTTAAATTTGGCTTAAATGTTAAATGTATCATGGGAGTCAAATAAAATATAAACCTGACTCATGGGAGGTCAACGTTGGGGGCAGGCATATGAGGGAAGTCAAGGGTCAAACTGCAGAGGACCTTTGGGATCGTGGAATATAATTCAATGACTGCAGAGACTTGGACTTTTGAAGGTGGGACACAAAAAGTTCTATTTTTGTGTTGAAACCATTCCTTTGTTTCTACAGTCAGGCTCTGACAACTCTAAGTGGCATAGCTCAGGGCTGAGGAGACCTTGACACACCCTCTATTTGAATATTTCTCTTAAAGACTCACTGTGTCCTCCTTAACATCCTAGCTTTTCACTTTTACCTCAACAAATCTTAGCCTCACTGGCTGTCTCATGTCTGACATCATGTCCACATGACCTTTCTTTTTCCTTCTCCGAAAGGCACCTCTTAGCTTCTCTCTCATCTCCTTAGGGGCAGTGAGTCTGTGTCTACAGTAATGTGAACTCATTTCCTGACAAGAAGCAGAAGCTCCAAGGTTATACACACTCTCCAATGAAGAGCTGCCTCATAGCCCCTTGTCCCTGGAGATGAAGCTTCTGAGTCACACCAAATTATGGCCAGTGGGAGAACAGGTTTGAAGAAAGGAAGAGGAGAACGGCCAGGTTTCCTCACCTGCTCCACAGGAAGTGCAGTTGGAAGGCTCATTCCCTTGGCATTCTTGGCAGGTGTAATGGCATAGATGGCATTGGTTCTGAAATTCAAATTTCCCTGAGGGACATTTGAAAACGCAGCGGCCATTGTCAAAAATCCTAGAGGAAGAGCAAATTTCAGAGTTTGTAAGGGCGTCTTTCTGGAATGGATGTATTGGAACATGTGGTGTTCATGTTTCACTGCACAGACTTCGTTTCATCGTTCCAGAAACCAGGGAGATGCCTGGGTCTGATCATCTTAGAACATGTGGAATATTAGTCATGTACCCATCCTTGGCCCAAGGTTTGGACCCAACAGCAGGCATCCCAGAAACTGGCTCAGGACGTACTTGTGATTCTGGTTCCAAATAAGCTAACCAGTGCCTGCAGGGATTACACCCATCTTGTGGGCCCCAGCCAAACACAGTCAACAGTCAGATGGAGGTCTTTAAACTTTCAAGATGCTAAATAGGCCTCTGAGTCCAGAGGCCTTGGAGAAAATCTTCACTGAGTTATCACCATGCCCACACTTTACAGGGGAAATGCCAACATCAAGGACTCTCAAAGGGTAGAATGAAACCATGTCCTGTAGCTTCCGTGCTACTTATAAACTTGGCCTCTGGCAAGTAATCAGTAAACTGATTTTGACGGTCATTTTTGCAAGCGCTTCTTGAGGTATAAAGCACCATTTTTAAAAATCTTGGTTTGCAAATACTTACAAGGACCCCACGGATAAGATGGCTTGGGGGCTTATAAAACTTTTGATTTTATATACATACAATCCATATCATAATATTTTCATCATTTTGCTTCTTTTCTTCCTTTGCAAAGTAATTCCAGGAGCAAATGGGATTAAGTAAGTTGTATCCAAGAACTTTGCTCATTCAAATATGAAATGCTCCCCATGTGCAGGAGTCTGATAGGAGGCGTGAGCTGCAGGCACCACCCCTAGGTTTCTAATTCAGTTAAGTCTTTGGGGGAGGGAGCTGAGAATTTGGGTTTTTTCAGTGTCTGGGTGATGCTCTTGCTGGTGTAGGGACACATTTTGAGAGCCACTGTTCTCCCCTCTGCTCACTGAGTAGAGTATGGGTTGCTGTGAAATCTGTTAAGTGATTCCTAAGTAACACAGGCGTTGCCAAACTGGGTCCATTACAGTTTCCTTCCAGTAGTTGTTATTGTTATCAGTTGTGAGGTTAACTGAGCATGTAGCCTGCATGTGCCCCTGAGGGTATGATGTTGGCATCCAGACCTGAGAGAGTGGAAGGCCAGTCAGCAAAGGTAGGGCTTCTTTCTGTCTGTACCGCCTCCTTCCACCCAAGCTGGACATCCCATCGAAGGTCAGGTATAGGCCTGGGGTGCCCTGGCTTGGCTGAATCCCACCATTTCCTGCTAGAGGCAGACCTGAACTGGGGATGGGCCATTTCAGTCACAGGTTGGGAGGAGGTTAGAATAGGAGCAAGTCAACCTGGCGTAGCATGTTGCTTGCGATCTTCCATCTTGTCACCATACCCTAAAAGTTCCTGTCATTTGCATCCATTGAGAATAGTGGGATTAAAGCCTACAATGTGAGAGGGAAAGCCACCTCGGTCTTTCATTCTGTGCCTTCCAGGTTCTGCCACCATACCCAGCACTACTGGAGTGAACCATCCTTTTGGCCATTGCAGAGCCTTGGTCCCAGCCCTAAACAGACACATATGCACATCTGGTCATCAAACCAGATCCCCTGCGCCGTGGCGTATAATGAGAAGGCTGTGCTTCCAGCCCAGACTCTTAGTTGATGGCACTAATGCCAACTGAGAATATCCCAGCCCCACCCTGACTCTGGTTTCTGAGTTAGATTTTTCAAGGAATAATTTGTATGGGACTAGTTAAAAAAACCCAGAAAACCCAAAAACCTCCTTTTAAGAAAAACTGTGTAAGATCTTTCTGAGGTTTGTAAATGAGGAAGCTGCTAGAAGCTCTTCTGGAAGGGAGAATAGGGACATTTATTTGTGAGGATTCTTTTTTTTTCTTTCCTAAATTCAGTTGAAAAAGGAATGAAAAGTATATCATCATCTTTGTCTTTTATGGAAAGAGATGACGGATTTGTTTAGAGGGAAATCATTTCTCTTGGGAGAGGTGATCTAATACTCTCAATGATGGGAACCATTTAGAAGCATCCAGAAAGTGGGGGTGGTGGACCGGGGAGTGAAGCCGATGGTGTAATACTTTTGTGTTTATGTATGGATGAGGCTGCGTTTCTTACTTGAGTACTTACTTGATTTTAGGAAAATGCCAAGCACATAATTGTGCTTTAAGATACCTGCCTTCACTATTTACTGTAAGGAAAGCATAGGTGATATACAATTATAAATATGGAACGTAACTATATCTAGTGATCTGAAAAGAGAAGGAGAACAGTCATGCTTAGGTAAAGGCACTGAATTACATCATCCCCTGCATCCCTATCCCCATCAAGGAAAATGGCTAAGGAGCTTGAGAAAAGTACCATTTTAAGTGGCACCTTTTCCATAGACACCAGCAAATCTTCCCTAATGGCAGGGAATAGATACCTTGCTCCGGGCTCCATGGGGCTGATGATAATTTCCTTTAAAGCCAACTCGAGCCATCTCTAGGACAGCCAGTTATCCAATCCGTGGACATCTGAGAGAGTCAGCAGGCTAATCTCTGCAGGGGAGACATTTCTTGCCCAAATCACGCATGGTCTTAGCCTTTTCACAAGCAGCGAACCATTACAGGTCCACTGGCACTTATGGAAAGGAAGAAGTTGGCAAAAGCGAGTGCTAAAGAGCCGGGCAGAGGTAATGGGCTCATTCTCGGCACTATATTTTCTAGACATCCGAAGTGTGTGTGTGTGTGTGTGTGTGTGTGTGTGTGTGTGTGTGTCTGATGTGAATTGGAACAGAAGAGGCAGCAAGTCACGGTTAACCAATCCTCTGCTGATTATTGGTTTGGCCTAAATAAGCTATCACAAGGGCACTTACTATACACTCTCGGTTCTTTAACATTAAAGCAATGAAATCTGGCAAAAAAACAAAAGTCTTTCTTTACCCCTGAATCCATTGAAACAGATCAAATAAAACATTTGAGGGTGGGTCAGAACAGAGGTAACGTTTAATGCTTTTCATGAGTTCATCGCGTCTGTAACTCCTTCAGTTCTGGGTTGGGCAGCCATGAAGACCATGGCCTTGCAAGGCTATGCGTGTTAGACAGCAGTGCCAGAGGGAGCACCTGCTTCCTCCAAATTTTCAATCGTCTCGAAGGAGCTAAGCCCAGGCATTTCCGGAAATGTAAAGAGAGAACTAGAATATGAAGAGAGGACTTCCTAAGGTTTGACTTCCTGTAAAATAACTTCAGGGTTACATTATTTTTTAAAATTGTATTAAGGAAAAAAGTAAACACATATAAAATACACATATATCCAAGACATAACAGTACCCTTTCCTCTGTAGTCACCTCTTAGTCTCAGTACATGGCCAATCTTTATATTCCCATCAATTTACTTCCCTCCCACATTATTTTGAAGCAGACTCATATTGAAATATTAACACTCTTCTCCTAAATAAAAACTCCTTTAAGGATGACCTTTTTTTTTCTACCAGGACTAGAGATACCCAAAGCTTAAGATGAGGAAGAAACTCAGACAAACCAGCTGTCCTGGTTATTCTGTTTGTCTCCTTACCCCTAACCCTTGCCTCAGATCCATTTTTTTGGTCATTCTCTGTCCTCTGTGACCTGGAAGTGTTCCTGCTAGAAACTACCTCCCTCAGTTCAGTTCCCTCACTTATAAGTGATGTTTCCCATTGGCTTCCAGTTAGTTTCAGACAAGGGAAAACACCAGCAGGAGATTTGAGGGGGAAGAGGAGAGAGAGATTGGGGGTATTTATTCTCCCTGGAGCTGCAATTCTGCTTTCTCTCTCCATGGTTCTGGAGTGGCTATGTCCTCTACAACTCCATTTTCTATCAGGCATCCCCCCTTCCAGGATCGCAGCTGTTGCTTCAGGCCTAGGAGGTTAAAGTTGTCCCGCTATTGCTTGTCCCTGAGTGCTTTCCCATCCTTGAATTTGACCTCCTGGGCTACCTGTAAGAATTCATCGGCCTTGCATCTAACTCAGAGCTGGATGTAAAGCAGGTGCTCAAGACCACCTTGAATAGATCTGATTCCACTCAGGAAAATGCTTTGGAAAGTACTCAAGAAAAATACTTTGCTGCCCTTTTGAGAATGATTAAGTCAACACCACGTCTTTCAAAATAGCTTTCTCTCTCTCTCTCTCTCTCTCTCTCTCTCTCTTCATCTTCTCATCCTTGTTCTAGGAAAAGGCAGATGGAAATGAGTCAGGTAGTTCATTGCCATGACATGATGGCCTTTCTTGGACCTATTTGCAAGGTATTTTCATCAAGGAGGAGACATGAGCAAAATGGAGTGCTCAGGGAGACGAGAAAATTTTCTCCCTGGGAAACAAGATTTCCTGAAGACACCTTAGTTCAAGATCCATGCACCTGCTCTTCTTCCTCCAAAAGCTAAATCATGGGCTGCTGAAGACAGCTAAACTACCCCAGTGGCCCTGGAGCTATATCTCTGATCTCTGTAGTTTCAATGTCTTAAATGGCTACTTAGGATAGTAGAGAGTTTTTTCTCACGTTGGATGAGTCTCCGACAATCATGACTTCTGCAGTATACAATGGATGATGGTAACTGCCTTAGTAAACAAATGCTACTAAGTTCTCTTCGTTCAAAGATGACTAAACACGAGTGGGATTTGATTGTTGATGCGGTGATGGTTAGCAGAAACAGGCTCATTTTCAGAATGATGTCTCTACCGAAGAGTATGTCTTCAAACTGCTTTAAAGCAAATCCAGTATTTAGAGGCATAGCTCTCTTGAGACATTTGGAAAATGTCACCACAGTTAGCATTGAAAATTCTTAAAACTGTTCTTTTGTGTCTATTTCCTTTCCTCCCTCCATCTCTCCCTTCCTTCTTTCTCTTCCTGAGAGGGCTATTTGGCAAGCCAAGCCCATGATATTGATGACTCACTTTATCAAATTCAATTCAAGACACATTTCTTGAATTGCTACTATGTGTTGATCACTATGGGGGGGGGAAGAGGGAGACAAATACACCACAGTTCCCTCTCAGGGTATTGTAGTCCTGAGGCAAAATGAAATGGCTATTGTACAAAGAGGGAATGTCCATCCTAGGGATTGACCAGATGCTGGAACAGCCTCATCATACTCGTCTGGAGAGAGACTACTTCCTATGTGTTTAGCAGAGCAGTGAGTGGACTGTCCATTCATTCAGTTGGCCAACATGTTGAGTGCTCCAATCAGAGGAGGGTGGACCAAAAATACAACAGGCTTCCAGCTCTCTACACTAGAAATTCCCAGTGTGTTAGGAGAGATTCCTGTCCCATTCAAATACTTGTTATTTCCTCATCCATTCAGCTACCAAACATTTGTTGAGTGCCTGCTATTTTCCTTGCAGTGTGATAGGTAACGGAGATACAAAGGTGAGTATTTCAAGGGGCTGAGGGAAATAGAGCCCATCTGTAGAGATATAGAGATTTGTAAGTTAATGTTTTAAAATGTCACAGGTGCTCTTATGGACGATTATACAGAGCACAGGAAAATATAAAGAGGAGGAGGTTACTTCTGTGAAGAGGTCAAAATACCTTCTGTTCTATGACTCTAGAAACATGAGTAGATATGTGATCAGCAGATGGAGATGATCAGTGTGCAGAGTGGATGCAGTTGCAGGCATCAAAGGCACCATCATCTTCATTGATGAAAGCCTGATTCTTGCAGGGGGTACAGGGCATCATGGAGAGAAGATGCTACAGAGGAGGCCTGTTGGCCAGACCATGGAGAGTTTTGGTGTCATGGAAAGGTGTTTGGTTCTTTTTCCTGCAGGCCCAAGGGGGTGTCTTTAAGGTCGTAAGCACCTCCTCTCTCCAACCTGCCACCCATGAGCTCCCAACCGCAGGAGATATTGAAAGGCTACTCACCTTGTGACGGGGCAGCCAGTGCAGTCTTCCTGAGTGGGCCCCCGGCACTTGGCACATGAGGCTTCACAGTTCTGACAGTGGCCATGCTCATCAATGTATTCTCCTAGGGAACAAAATCTAATTGTTTACCTCATTTCTGCATGGCGATGCTGCCTGGCCTGTCGGTCTGAGAGCAGCCAGATCTCTCTGTGGCTGCCTGAACGCAATGGAAACAACACAGAGAGGAGACCTTGAATGGCTTCAGTTGCCGGCCCTAAACCCTGACCTTATAATAACAACTCTCCTCTCCCAAGGGCCTCGGAATTTGGAACCTCAAAAAGTTATGAGGCAATGACATAATTTTGGATCTAGTCAACATGTGTTACAGATTTAATAAGTACAGAGAGGCCAAGGGGGGCTTCTTATAGGACCCCTTGACTGAGCTCCTTCTGACTTTCCTGTTAATGGCTGAGAATTCTTGGACCCTAGAGACCCCATTGCAGCCTTGATTCAAATCAAGCAGCAAGCAAGACCCACCCACAACTCTGGGGTTATTGTGGTAACTAGTCAAGAAGGGGAGTCCAAGCTTGGCTACCACTTGACAGTTGTGAGTTGCATCTCACCCTGAAAGAGTAACAATGAAGAGATAGCCTCGGAATTCTTCACTTAATTGGAAAGTGTCTTTCCCAAGGAAAAACACATGGGAGGCCTTTCCACAGAAGCACATCCAGCTTCACAAACTTCTTGTGAACATTTAAGAAATTACTCTCCTAGCAAAGATGGTGGAGATAGGCCAGCCTCGTTGAACATGATAATCCAGTGATAAATCAATGATCGGTCTCATTGAACTCAACCCACTACCCCCGCTACACAATGTCTCTCCTCTCCCTGTCCTAAAAGAAATTGACAAGTTTCTTTGGTCTCATCCAAAGAACCACTCTGTACGGTTTGGAAACCAGTCACGTGCAGAAAATATAGTTTCAGATTTCAGAAGAATCACCCTGTATGACTGAACATTGTCAATCCGAGAACCAGCCAGAATACTGAGGTAGCAGTTCCTCATGTGTGGTTTAACCAAGTGGTCTTACTGTAAGTCTAAGATTTGTTACCTGATTCATTGTAGTTGCTTTGAACCCTGGAAACATAGACTTGACTAGTGAGAAATTGAAGGAAGTCCACCCCTCTGTGTTGACCCATGGCTTTACTGAACCAGTACAGTTGGGTGAGGTAATCTTCTATATATATATATCTTTCCCTTGTACTAAACCACAAAAATGAAAATGAAGTGGCAGGGAGAGTTTGTCTTTATATACAAAGTCTTTGATGTAGAGTTGTTCTATTAGTTTTGTTAACTAAAGCGGGAAAGAACATATTCACAGCAATGCAATTATCTAATAGCAGCACATCCTGTACACCCAGACTCTGTTCTTTGTTGCTTGGTTGTTGCCAAGGAATCTGATATATAACTTTTAGAATGGAACCATAATTTTCAGCTCAGGAGTGACTCCCAGGAGCCCAATACCCAAAAGAGTGAGTGAGCAGGGGCAAAGAATGCAAATGTGCAAGTTGTTCACGGCATAAGGTGTCTGTCCCAGTGGTCATGTGGAGGCAGAAATCTAGACCATGTTCATCTTGCCAAGCCATGCACTCCAGTGTTGGCTGTCTCTGCCTCTGCCCCTGTAGGTGACACCTTTTACTAATTCACACAAAGGTATTAGACTGGATGGATTGCATTCTTGGCAATCAGAAAACTTGGTTTCCAAGGCAGAAAAAGGCTGGGACTTCTGTCTAGTAGGAGTGGGTGATTTCAAGTTGAGACTGTCTCATTCAACATAGGTATCCTGTTTCTATGGCCTTTTATGTATTCAGGCTCCCCATTCTACCTAATTATTACCCTTGCTGTAATCTCTTCCACTTTTTTCACAGTGTGACTTTTGCTACAACCAATTGAGCAGTGATTATCTGTCCAGGCACTAGCAAGATGAAGAGCAGGAGATCTAAGGCAGACCTGGTAGGAAGAAGTAGATCTCGCCTACATTGCCAGTGCAAATGATTTATGTTTACGGAGTTGGGTGGTAGCTATGTATCTTTCAAAAGGTATGTGCTGAGTGAAAGAGGAATGAGGGATGGTTTCCAGAGGTCTGTAAACCCAAAGAAAGTGTATTCTAGAGAAATGTAGGATCATAGTTTATTCCCTTGTTCATTCATTCATTCCATGGCTATTTTTTGAACACCTATGTGCTGGGTAGTAGGTGAGATTTAGAGATACATGAATCAAAATGATCCCGCTCTTGGGTTCTCAAAGATTTTTGAGAAGAATGATTTCTGAAGAGATAGTTATAATCCAAACGCTAGCCAGTAGCCTTTCACTTCCTTGGAAAGTCTACATTGACCTCTAAAACAGAAAAGCAAAGGTGTACATCCTGGGCCTTCTGCTATACTTCGAGGCAAAGACTGTTGCTTTGCCTTGGCATTCATGCCTATAGGAATTGACACAGTGGTTCGGTTTTCCTAACTTTTGATATCCATCCACGTTAATTTTCCTGGTGTATTAGATGCAACACTAGGGTAGGATTTTCAGCTAAATGCATCGTGCTCTGCTAAATCAAACGCTGTTTAGATGGTTCTGAGAGTTATTCTGTATCTCTACCCAAAGTTTCCTTTGTAATTATAGAGGATGCATGGTTAGGTCAAGCAAATGTTATCCAGATACTAGTGTAAACATTTGAAATTCTCTGTATCTCTTGTTTGCCTCCTCATTGGCTTCCATAAGCCAGTAGGTGGCACTGATACCTTGGCTTTGTACTTGATCTGCTCAACCACCTTAGATCTAATCATCACTTGGAACTGCCCCATGTCTGACATTTCAAGTAACCCTTCCAACACACCCTTCTAATGATACACTATGACTCTAACTCACTCCACTTGATCATTCTTTTCTTTATCTTTCCAGTTACCTCTTGCATTCCTTACTGGAGCTAGGCCAAAACTTCCCAAGACCCAAGTTCCAGAGTCCCCAATTCTTTCTCAGAAGGTGACCTCACTTCCTAATTTGCTGATAAGATACTGAGTTTCTCCAGCATTCTTTCTCTCAATGGAAAATCCCTCCCCATCTTTTCCTTGATATTTCACTTGTCTCTTCTCTTCGTGGGAGGTATGTACATTCCTCCTACCCATTGTTGGCTGTCCACCTAATGCTCTGGAAGTTTCCCCAGGATGGTTCTCCACCAGCCTCTTTGCCTTCAATCATTTCTTCACATCTCCCACCATCCTCTGATCTACAGAAGTTCTCCTTAATCTAAGACCTTCCCAAGCTCTTTCCTTCCCTGATGACTGACTCTTAAAACATGGTTTCCTTCCTACCATTTGGACCCCAAATGGAAAAAAACCCTCATAACCTTGAAGCTTACATAAGTGAGTCAGCATTGGACAGCTTAGCTGTGCACCTCTCTCAAGCCTGCATGCCTCCTAACTTTAGAGCGAGTGCTGGCATTAGAACAGATGAGAATAGAGGGACCTGCCCTGATTTTCATAATTATGTAGATGTCCAATTAGTTACAGAAACAACTGGCCCTAACCCCAGCCCTTGCAGACACAAGTTTCCCACTGCACATTTGAAAGCAAAAAAAAAAAAAAAAAAAAAACCANGTTGGAGCAGCAAATTCTCGTCATCTGTCTTCATTGCACAATGAAACTAAATGTTTATGACAGGCGTGATATACAAAATTCTTGGGAAAAAAATCACTTGTAAGCACAGACTTCAGGGGCCAATATTTTGTTCTCCACCTCATCCTACAAGCTCTTCCTTCTGGTGTCTTCATCTATTATTCAGTCCAAATTATCTTTCTACTGTGATCAAAAAAATTCCATTCCCCTTTTAGTTCCTTTCTCATCTCAGCCTATAATAGTTCAGGGGACATGGAGGAAGGAGTGTCTCTTGGGGACAGGCGATGCCTTGAAAGTTGAAGACACAGCTTAACAATACTTGTCCATTGAAAAATTTACAAGAGGGGCACCTGGGTGGCTCAGCGGGTTAAGCGTCCAACTTCGACTCAGGTCATGGTCTCATGGTCTGTGAGTTCGAGCCCCGCGTTGGGCTCTGTGTTGACAACTCAGGGCCTGGAGCTGCTTCAGATTCTGTGTCTCTCTCATCCTCTGCCCCTCCCCTGCTCACTCTGTCTCTGTCTCTCAAAAATGAATAAACGTTAAAAAAATTAAAAAAGAAGAAACATTTACAAGAAAGTGGCTTGCTCTGCTTTTCTACCTCTTGATAACATTGCACAGTATGTTTGTGTTAACAAATCTAACTTATAAGTAAACTTTATGAAATCATCCAGAATAGGTAAGCATTTAGTACATCATCTGCAGTTACCAAACATGATGGACACTCACATAATAAAAATTTTTAGGCATACATGGCCAGGAGACCTTCATTCCTTCTACAGAAGGGCTATGCTTTCTTTCGTACTTTGTAATAGCCTTTATGGATTGGAGCCAAATTTGTTGTGGCATTTTGGCAAATATATGCTATATACATAAAAATACTAAATAAATTAATAAACATGCGAGTAGATAACAATGTGAGCGTAAAACAACTTTTTAGCAAGGGTGATTGTAGGAGAAGATGGGAAGAACATTTGATGAGAAAATTAGCCATTTGGTTTGCGTCTGGTTATTTTGGTCAGCAGCCTTGGGATACTGAATTATCTGGAGGCTTCTGTGTGTGTGCTTTGTCACTAGATGCCAGGAATCACGGAGTGTGACTTTCCTGAATGACTCCGCAGCCACAAACACTAATCAAGTAACACTATTCCTCATTTGTAGCAACATGGATGGAACTTGAGGGTGTTATGCTGAGCGAAATAAGTCAGGCAGAGAAGGACAGATACCATATGTTTGCACATACAGGTGGATTGGGAGGAACTTAACAGAGGACCATGGGGGAGAAGAAGGGGAAAAATAGTGGGGGAGAGGGAGGGAGGCAAACCACGAGAGACACTTGAATGCTGAGAACAAACTGAGGGCTGATGGGGGTGGGGGGGAGGGGAAGGGGGTGATGGGCATGGGGGAGGGCACTTGTTGGGATGAGCACTGGGTGTTATATGGAAACCAACTTGACAATAAACTATTTAAGAAAAAAAAAGTAACACTATTTCTTTGCAAGGATGCCAATACCTAGTTTCCAACTTAAGACACCACTGTGTGAAGACACTGTTCATGAGAAGAAATCCATGCATTTATTACTTTTTACCAGCTATAATAAATACTCAGTAACACTTTCAAGTTATATACTAATGAAATAATTCAGTTTTTAAAGCCTGGTTGAGCGTGACTTTTTATAGCCAGGCTCAAAGTATGAGGCCATCCAGTGAGACAGAAACATCTTTACTTAGGAGTTTACGTAACTATTTAGCCTTAAAAAGGAAGGAAATTCTGACACGTGCTGCCACATGGATGAACTTGATGATGTTACACTAAGTGAAATAAGCCAATCACAAAAGAACAAATATGGTGTGTTTCCATTTATGTAAGGTACCTGGAGTAGTCAGGTTCAGAGGGACAGAAAGTAGAATGGAGGTTCTTAGGGGCTAAGGGGTCAGGGGAACATGACTTATTGGTTAATGGGTACAGGATTTCAACTGGGGAAGATGGAAAAATTCTGGAGATGGTAGTGGCATTGTTTGCATTACAGTGTGAATGTAATTAATGACCAGAATTGTGTGCTAATAATGGTTAAAAGAGTATATATTATCATATAGATACTGCTCTTGCCAAAACAAGTCTATACACCAAGTTTGTTCCGTACCAGGCCAATACTTAATTTTAACCAAAAAAACTCAGGATTGTCTGCCCTTTGGGGATGTGTCCAAAGAGCACCAACCAAACTGGGGAGCGAGTTTGTTGAACTGAGTCTTGGCTGATGACCTGTGATCATGGAGCTCAGTGGATAAATGGATCAAAGTCATGAAGACATCTGGCTTATGGAATACTCAGGTTTTGTTTTGTTTTGTTTGTTGTTGTTTCCATTGGGAACTACAAAGGCAGAATAAACATCAAGGTTTCCACAGCCTGGAGGTGTCTGGGGGCCACTGCTTTTCTATTTTGCCCTCTCAACAGTGACTTCCCCTTTCCCTCCCACACAGGCTTTTCTGATTGACAGGACTTCTCCTTCCTGGTACCATGGCTTTTTTTTTTTTTCCTTCTTCTTCTCAGATGCTCTGCAGTGCTGCTCTGGTGCCCCCATGGGTTGGCACCCCCACAAAAAGGATGGAATGTAAATGGTGGATCCAACACACGTGCAAAGGCTTGGTTTCCTCCAGCCTGCACTTTGTCCAAAGAGCAAGGAATTAAGAGTTGATTCTTTTCATTTCCACCATGGTTTGGGCCCTGACCACAGGCAGGCTGCTTAGAAAAGAAAAAAAAATGTATTCAAAGTGAAGCCTCTGCCAACACACCTGAATATATTGGTGATGTAGCAATCACCACTATATCGGTGAAGCTCCCATTCACCGACACCCACCATATTACACGTGCTGTTCTATGTAATGTTTAATCCAGACAATAGCCCTTTTGTAAATGAGAAACTGAGGCTCAGAGAGATGAAAAATCTTGCATAAATTAATTCGGCGAGGTAAGTGACAGAGTTGAGCTGTGACCCAGGTGTGCCTGAGCTGGAGCCCAGGCTCTTTCTCTGTAGTGTTTCCCTGGTGTGGATTCAATTCCCTTTTTGGTGTTCCGAGTAGCTTTGCTGTTTAGAAAAAGATGAACTTTGAGCACAAGCCTGGTCTAGAGCATTTGGTGAGGTATCGAAAAGGAGTTGACTGTGAAAACAAATGAACTTTGAGCCAGCACATTGTACAGAGCAGATTTCCTCAATGATTGAATTTACTCTCTGAATTTATTTTCTCTGATCAAGTGGCCACTTTTTATTAAAAGGCAATTCTGTTTATCCCAAATTGAGATTTTATAAGCAGTTTGGTCTGTCCACTAGATTAGAAGCTCCTGAGAGGAAACGCTAAATGTTTTTTTTTTTTTGAATGAATAAAATAATTAGTTGAAGCTCTTCACAGGAATTTTCTATACTGCTTACCTGCTGTTCGAAAACAAAATAAACGGGCTCCTCAGAAATAGTTTACAACCAGAATTATAGTCATTTCTCTCTGCTCCTCCAATTTATATGAAAATCTAGTATAGATGGATTGGTCCTGTGTATCTTTTCCTACATTAGGAGAATTTTGCATTGCTCTCTGTGAAAGTCCTTCTACGCTCTAGCTTAAGGATGCTAAAATTTAAGACACTGAAGAATTGGTTGTCAAACCAGACACAAGAGGGGACAAAAGCCACGAGTGTGATTATTATCTGCAATTAAATAAAATAAGTAAAGCCTATCATCGAATCTGTGGGAGCATGAGTTTCCTGTAAGTACAGTATGGTAGATGGAAATCGATGTATTGCCCATTTGAAGTGTGGAAAATGTCTTGTTAGTCTCTTTATTTAGCAGGCTGTCTTTGGTATTTCTGCAAGTGAGCCCAGAATTTTTTTTTTCTTCTGGAGTTAATTTATTTCTTTTGAGAGACAGAGCACATGTGCGTACAAGGGAGGGGCAGAGAGAGAGGGAGAGAGAATCTCAAGCAGGCTCCACACACAGCATGGACTCCAACAAAGGTCTTGATCCCATGACCGTGACATCATGACCTGAGCCGAAATCAAGGGTCAGGCGCTTAACCGACTGAGCCACCCAGGCGTCCCGAGTCTAGAATTTCCACAGGCCCTCTAGGGTACTCAGTCCTCCTGGGCCTTGGGCTTGATGCTATTCCCCAGTGTTCCCACCACTTGTGGCTACAGTGAGACCAGTCTCATGGGGGCAACTGGACACTATCTGATGTATTCACAGAGAAGGGACTTGGAGTTCAACACAGTGACAACATGGGTGACCATCATTTGAAAGACTAATTCATTCACCTTTTGGAAAATATCACTGCTGACCTGAGGCAGGTCGCACTTGGGTGAGAGGCATGGAGGTACGCTAGCTGAGAAAGTGGATGACTCGGATGGAAGAGACAGGCTGTGGACAGAGCCCCGTGTGCACCCCGGTGAGCACTGTGCTATGGAGCCCAAAGGACTGTCCCACATCCTTCTCTCTGGAGGTGATCAAGGATGGCGGGTGAAACTATCAGAACCATTGAACCTTCCTGACTCTCTTGAACTAAACAAGGGTCCTAGAGTGCAGATCAGATCAGTTAAAGCCCAAAGGCCTTCCTGAGGAGCTTAGAACCATCAAAAGGTTCTCTGTGGTGGTAAGAGTCCTGGAACACAGGCATAAGGATGAGACTTGTTATCATCCACTTTCATTCAATGGGGACCCAAGAGCCTTCCTAACCCACGGTTATTACTTGCTCTTAAACCCTTCCCCCATGCCGGTGCCCCAGGGAGGGAACATCCTCAAATTACCCTCCTTCTCTTCCTCTGTAGCCACATCTTCCCTTCATCTTTCCTTTCCTGCGCTCCCTTAATCTTTCCTGGAGCCTAACCTGCTGGTCTGAAACTTTGCAGCCTAATTGCTAATTAAGAGAAAGGGGGAGCTCCTGGAGAGAGAAGGAATTTGCATTCCAAGACCTAGGGCTCCATCCACACTCTAGCTCTGTGGCTAGTAATTGACTGTAGCTGGTAATTGAGATTCAGTGTTTCATTGGGTCATTGTTAGCATTGCCCATTCACAGGCTGCGGATGCTGCCTTCGAAGACATCTGTTGGTTTGTCCAGGGATAGGTCTGAACGGAGCACAGTACCCAGAATACCTCGGCCCCTTAGTGACTGTGTAAGCATGTGATGACTTGGGATGCCATATGTTTTATTGGGAGTGACCAATTTGTGCTTTTTAAAAAGCCCAAGTACGGTTATAAAAACAAAGAGGGGGGAGAACTGAAGTATCTGTGTGCCCACTGCATGCCAACATAGTAGGGGGCACTGGGGGTGGGTGAATACACAAATATTGCAGTCAGCCCCAGCTAGGTTTGATTTGGGCTTCCTTCTCCAACTATCTGACATTAATCAAATCACAGATTTCCCTGACATTCTTCTTCGGAGTATTGCGGACAGCCTCTCATAGAACGTGGTAAGGGTCAAATGAGAAACCAGACCTGAGCACCTAGCCCAATGGATTTCAAAATGTTACTGATCATTATCAGGTGCTTTGAGTATGTGAGCTCATTACACCTCCGGGAATCACATGGGGTAGGGCAGTCAGCCTCATTTGACCAAGTAAGGAGTTTAAGCATCAAAATGTTATCTCTTGGTACGGTCGTTCAAACCCTGGATCCCAAGCTGTGCCTTACCTACCACTCCTGAGAGCCCTTGAAGACTCTATTGGCTACTTGTGGTGGTGGCCATGAGGCAGTCACACTTGCTGACCCTGTGGATTGAGGAGAACAACGACCTCTCAAAGGAAAGCAGCTGCAAGATGGCTGCCCACCAAGTTAATGGTTATAAGCAGCCCTTTGGAGACAGCCTTCCTGCACCAGGGAGAAGCGAGGTTGCATTTTCCTGCACTCTGGAGCCACGGGGGTGCCCCCTTGGGCTGCTGAGGTGAGAGTTTGTGAAGAAGTAGATGAACCCCTGGGAACTGGGGCACATAAAGTGGGATTTTCCCAGCAGAATTTTACCCCACCGGTTTCCCCACATAGGGTTTTTGGCCCCGCTGCAGAGCTGGCACCACACCCGCACTGACTACCTCCTTCTTCAGGGGAGCAGCCGGGGGTAGACCTGCTTCCACACTCGGTGGGTCTCAGGACAAATCCCTTCCCTCTCTGTCTTGGTGAGGGGGGGCAAGCATAAACAGTTGAAAATGAAAATGGGGGTGGGCACCTGGAGGGGTCCGTCGTTCAAGCATCTCTGAGTCTTGGTTTCAGCTCAGGTCATGATCTCACAGTTTGTGAGTTTGAGCCCCGCCTCGGGCTCTGTGCTGTGTCAGTGCAGAGCTTGCTTGGGATTCTCTCTCCCTCTCTCTCTGCTCCACCCTACCTGTGTTTTCTCTCTCTCTCTCTCTCTCTTTCTCTCTCAAAATAAATAAGTAAATAACTTGGCCCATTTTCACTTTTAAAAAATGTTTAATGTTGGTATGTTGTGAGTGTGTGTGTGTGGGGAGGGGGCGGGTGGAGGAGCCATGAAGCAGCAGGTCTCCTCTTCGTCAGAGACAAAGAGTCCCTGGTGTTTTCCTGCCTACCAGCCTCCTCCTATATTGTGGGTAGTCTCTCCTAGGATGTGAGATTCTCCTAGAATAAACCAGTCAATACGGTTTGTATCTTCTCAGAGTTTTAGACTTTTTTTTTAAAGAATTGGTTATTTTTTCAATGTTTTATTTATTTCTAGGAGAGATAGAGACAGCGTGAGCAGGGGAGGGTCAGAGAGAGAGGGAGTCACAGACTGAAACAGGCCCCAGGCTCTGAGCTGGCAGTCAGCACAGAGCCCGACGCGGGGCTCGAACCCACGAACCGCGAGATCATGACCTAAGCGAAAGTCGGACGCTTAACCGACTAAGTCACCCAGGCGCCCCAATCAGAGTTTTAGACTTTGTCTGGAGCTGGAATCTGGGACTGAAACCTCCTTAGTCCCACCCTAGACAGAATGATCCCCACCCCCCACCTCTTCAAGTTTCCTGTNCCTGTGTCTCCCTGGCTGTGAGAAGGAGGGGAGAAGCAGGATACAGGTGAAGTGCATGGATCTGGACCCAGGTGTCCTAGATGTGAACTAGGCTGCCTTGTGTCGGGTGTGTGAACTTGCACACGTAATAGAACCTCAGTCAACTCCTCTGTAAAGTGGAAAAAAATCGCAGCTGTGTCATAAAGTTGTCAGAAGGATTAAATTAGTGTGTGAAAAGTGCTCTAAAAGATAGCAGCACATAGTTCTCTGTAAAACTTAGCTGTTACTGCTCCAGGGAGCTCAACCAGGCCCCTTAGATAAGCAGCACGAGAGGCTGAACAAACCTTTAGAGAACTCTCTAACCTCCACTCCCTTCTTACTGTTTGGGTGGCTTTGAAAAATTTACTTAACCTCTCGTTAGCCTTTAATTTTTTAAAATTTATTTGTGAGAGAAAGAGAGAGAGAGAAAGAGAATCTGAAGCCAGCTCTGAGCTGTCAGCCCGGAGCCCAATGCAGGGCTTGAACCCAGGAACTGGGAGATCATGACCTGAGCCAAAGTCGGACGCTTACCTGACTGAGCCACCCAGGCACCCCTGGCCTCTCTTCAGCTTTATAAAATAAAAGGCACCTCTCAGTGCCTTTCAGTGACACCACTTAGGAATAACGTTAAATTGTGACTTTAACTGGTCTTTACTCAGCTCTTAACACAGTGGTCAGGAATTGGTTATGAATTGATTTGTACAACCTCCACATAAACTCAAGAGATGTCTCTTAGGCATTATTAATATCATGAGAGCATTCTGGCTCTATCAGAACATTCCAGAATGGTAGGACTCCATGTGCTCTAACACAGTGGTCAGGAATTGGTTATGAATTGACTTGTACAACCTCCACATAAACTCAAGAGATGTCTCTTAGGCATTATTAATATCATGAGAGCATTCTGGCTCTATCAGAACATTCCAGAATGGTAGGACTCCATGTGCTCTTGTCTTGTACCTTAATGCCTTGATCTCTCCTTTAAATGTCCAGCATGGATCTCTGTGCCCCAACCAGGCCATGGAGAGCCTCGACCTGCAATGAACTTGCAGCCTCCGTATCCCTCTACCATATAGACCTGAGAACTTGGCCTTCTGCACCTAGCCCTATACAGAGAAGTCCTGCAGGGAATAGAGGAAGACCTTGCAAAAGCCCTTTGTATTCCACCAGAGACCAACAGCTCTAGGAACTCTCCAGAAAATTCAGTTCCTCCGGGAGAGGAGCCATATTGGCTTGAAGGTAGGCACCTCCGTATCTGAGGTAAGATCAGAGTCTTCTCCCTTTGGTCTAACCTCCACTCTGTCTTGCCAGCCCCAGCCCTAGCAGACCTTGGCATCTCCCAGCCCCCCCCCCCCCCCCCCTTCCTGCACTGGTTACATTGCTGTCTGAGGGTAGGGGCTCTTCAACATTTCTAGGCAACAGGCGGGCACTCAAGGTAACAGTCCTGGCCCCGTATTAGGGGGCCCTGGGCCTTTAGAGCTTAACCCTTGGCTCAGGCCCGCAGCTGCCAGGCAGCAAGGCGGGGTTCACTGTCCTGGGCTTGGGAAGCCTGAAACTCCCTGGAAACTCAGTTCCCATGATGCTTGCAGGCAGAACTGGTGAGTCAGGCTCTCCTCCCCTTCCCAAACTCCCTGCAGGGGCTGTCTGACCTGCTTTGACTCCTTTTTGCTTTCAAGGTTGCTCTTGATACTCATCTCAACCTGATTTTACACGGTGTGATATGCCTGGGGCCCCAAACCTTCCCGGAGAGGGCTGATGCCTCTCTCCTGCTGTGCACAGCTGGCCAGAATGGGCGGGGACAGGCTGTGGAAAAAGCTAGCTGCCTGTGGGCTGGGGGGAACTTCTCCCGTCTTTGGCTGCTGCAATCATTCGGTGTAATTAGGTTGTAATTTTCTAAAGATGAATTTGTGGGAGGCCAGCGTTTTCTACGGGATAACAAGCGCTACTACAGTGGCATGAATGATGGGTGTGTGCAGGGGCTGAAAGGAGCAGAGGCAGGCGGGCG